>NC_082667.1:91406625-91723537 GCF_025265405.1 Mesoplodon densirostris
TTAAATGTTGCCTGTATTTTCTCCATTCTATTTCCAAGAATTTGGATGATCTTTACCATCATTACTCTGAATTCTTTTTCAGGTGGACTGCCTGTTTCCTCTTCATTTGTTTGGTCTGGTTCGTTTTTACCTTGCTCTTTCATCTGCTGTGTATTTCTCTGTCTTCTCATTTTACTTAACTTACTGCATTTGGGGTCTCCTTTTCACAGGCTGCAGTTTCATCGTTCTTCTTGTTTTGGGTGTCTGCCCTCAATGGGTAACGTTGGTTCAGTGGGTTGTGTAGGCTTCCTGGTGGATGGGATTGGTGCCTGTATTCTGGTGGATGAGGCTGGATCTTATCTTTCTGGTGGGCAGGACTGTGTCCCATGGTGTGTTTTGGGGTGTCTGTGAACTTATTATGATTTCAGGCAACCTCTCTTCTAATGAATGGGGTTGTGTTCTTGTCTTGCTAGTTGTTTGGTATGGGGTGTCCAGCAATGTATCTTGTTGGTGGTTGAGTGGAGCTGGGTGTTAGCACTGAGATGGAGATCTCTGGGAGAGCTTTCACTGTTTGTTATTACATAGGGCCAGGTGGTTTCTGGTGGTCCAGTGTCATGAACTCAGATGTCCCTCCTAAGAGGCTCAGGCCTGACAACCAACCAGAGAACCAACACCCTGTCAGCCACATGGCTCAGAAGAAAAGGGAGAAAAAAAGAAAAACATACAATACAATAAAATATAGTAATTAAAATAAAAATTTAAAAATATTATTAAAAATTAAAAAATAATAAAAAAAATTTTTAAAGACAGAAAGAAAGGAGAGAGCAACCAAACTGGTAAAGAAATCCACCAATGATAATAAACACTAGAAAATATACTATAAAGCAGAAAACAAAAAATCAGACAGAGTCCTAGGACAAATGGTAAAAGCAAAGCTATACAGACAAAATCACACAAAGAAGTATGCACATACACACTCAAAAAAATTGAAAAAGGAAAAAAAAATATATATATATATAAAGGAGCAACCATATCAATAAACAAATCTACCCATGATAATAAGCTCAAAATACTAAACTAAGATAAACATAAAACCAGAAATAAATTAGAGGCAGAAAGCAAACCCCAAGTTTACAGTCTCTCCCAAAGTCCACTGCATCAATTTTGGAATGATTCATTGTCTATTCAGGTATTCCACAGATGCAGGGTACATCAAGCTGACTGCATATATTTAATCCAATTCTCCTGAGGCTGCTAGGAGAAATTTCCCTTTCTCTTCTTTGTTCGCACTGCTTCAGTTTTGGATTTAGTACCACCTCTGCATGTAGGTCATCTCAGGGGATCTGTTCCCTGCCCAGAGAGGAGGGGGTTAAAGGAGGAGCTTATTAGGGGACTCTGGCTTACTCATGCCAAGGGGATGGAGGGGTACAGAATGCAGGGTGAGCCTGTGGTGACAGAGGCTGGCATGACATTGCACCAGCCTGAGGCACGTCGTGTGTTCTCCTGGGGAAGTTATCCCTGGATTCCAGTATGCTGGCAGGGGCAGGCTGCACAGGGTCCTGGGAGCGGAGGTGTGGATACTGACCTGTGCTTGCACACAGGCTTCTTGGTGCCTGCAGCAACCTTAGCATCTCATGCCTATCTCTGGTGTCCATGCTGATAGCCTCAGCACATGCCTGTCTCTGGAGCTCATTTAGGCAGTGCTCTGAATCTTCTCTCCTCAGGCACACCAAAAAAATTATCTCTTGCTTCTTAGACAGTTCCAGACTTTTTCCCAGACTCCCTCCCAGCTAGCTGTGTCACACTAGCACCCTTCAGGCTGTGTTCATGCAGCCAACGCCAGTCCTCTCCCTTGGATCTCACCTCCAAAGCCTGAGCCTCAGCTCTCATCCCCCACTTGCTTGAGCTGTTGAACAGAGAAACCTTTCAGGCTGGTGAGTGCTGGTCAGCACTGTTCCTCTGGGAAGGAATCTCTCTGCTTTGACTTCCACACCCCTGTGACTGCACTCTCCTCTGTGGTTCTGAGGCTTCCACCTCCCCCACCCCGCGTCTCCAACAGTGAAGGGGCTTCCTACTGTGTGGAAACTTTTCCAACTTCACAGCTCCCTCCCAGAGGTGCAGGTCCGGTCCCTTTTCTTTTGTCTCTGTTTTTTCTTTTCTCTTTTGCCCTACCCAGGTACGAGGGGAGTTTCTTTTATTTATTATTAGTTTCTGCTTTATAACAAAGTGAATCAGTCATACATATACATCTGTTCCCACATCCCTTCCCTCATGCATCTCCCTCCCTCCCACTCTCCCCATCCCACCCCTCTAGGTGGTCACAAAGCACCGAGCTGATCTCCCTGTGCTCTACGGCTGCTTCCCACTATCTATCTACCTTACGTTTGGTAGTGTATATATGTCCATGCCTCTCTTTCGCTTTGTCACAGCTTACCCTTCCCCCTCCCCATAGCCTCAAGTCCATTCTCAAGTAGGTCTGTGTCTTTATTCCCGTTTTACCCCTAGGTTATTCATGACATTTTTTTTTAAATTCCATATATATGTGTTAGCATACGGTATTTCCCTTTCTCTTTCTGACTTACTTCACTCTGTATGACAGACTCTAGGTCTATCCACCTCATTACAAAGAGCTCAGTTTCGTTTCTTTTTATGGCTGAGTAATATGCCATTGTATATATGTGCCACATCTTCTTTATCCATTCATCCGATGATGGACACTTAGGTTGTTTCCAGCCCCGGGCTATTGTGAATAGAGCTGCAATGAACATTTTGGTACATGTCTCTTTTTGAATTATGGTTTTCTCAGGGTATATGCCTAGTAGTGGGATTGCTGGGTCATATGGTAGTTCTATTTTTAGTTTTTTAAGGAACCTCCATACTGTTCTCCATAGTGGCTGTACCAATTCACATTCCCACCAGCAGTGCAAGAGTGTTCCCTTTTCTCCACACCCTCTCCAGCATTTATTGTTTCTAGATTTCTTGATGATGGTCATTCTGACTGGTGTGAGATGATATCTCATTGTAGTTTTGATTTGCATTTCTCTAATGATTAATGATGTTGAGCATGCTTTCATGTGTTTGTTGGCAGTCTGTATATCTTCTTTGGAGAAATGCCTATTTAAATCTTCTGCCCATTTTTGGATTGGGTTGTTTGTTTTTTTGCTGTTGAGCTGCATGAGCTGCTTATAAATTTTGGAGACTAATCCTTTGTCAGTTGCTTCATTTGCAAATATTTTCTCCCATTCTGAGGGTTGTCTTTTGGTCTTGTTTATGGTTTCCTTTGCTGTGCAAAAGCTTGGAAGTTTCCTTAGGTCCCATTTGTTTACCTTTGTTTTTATTTCCATTTCTCTAGGAGGGGGGTCCAAAAGGACCTTGCTGTGATTTATGTCATAGAGTGTTCTACCTATGTTTTCCTCTAAGAGTTTGATAGTTTCTGGCCTTACATTTAAGTCTTTAATCCATTTTGAGCTTATTTTTGTGTATGGTGTTAGGGAATGATCTAATCTCAAACTTTTACATGTCCCTTTCCAGTTTTCCCAGCATCACTTATTGAAGAGGCTGTCCTTTCTCCACTGTACACTCCTGCCTCCTTTATCAAAGATAAGTTGGCCATATGTGCTTGGGTTTATCTCTGGGCTTTCTATCCTGATCCACTGATCTATCTTCCTGTTTTTATGCCAGTACCAGACTGTCTTAATTTCTGTAGCTTTGTAGTATAGTCTGAAGTCAGGGAGACTGATTCCTCCAGCTCCGTTTTTCGTTCCCAAGATTGCTTTGGCTATTCGGGGTCTTTTGTTTTTCCAAACAAATTTTGAAATTTTTTGTTCTAGTTCTGTGAAAAATGCCAGTGGTAGTTTGATAGGGATTGCATTGAATCTGTAGATTGCTTTGGGTAGTAGAGTCATTTTCACAATATTGATTCTTCCAATCCAAGAACATGGTATATCTCTCCATCTATTTGTATCATCTTTAACTTCTTTCATCAGTGTCTTATAATTGTCTGCATACAGGTCTTTTGTCTCCTTAGGTAGGTTTATTCCTAGATATTTTATTTTTTTTGTTGCAATGGTAAATTGGAGTGTTTTCTTGATTTCGTTTTCAGATTTTTCATCATTAGTGTACAGGAATGCCAGAGATTTCTGTGCATTAATTTTGTATCCTGCAACTTTACCAAATTCATTGATTAGCTCTAGTAGTTTTCTGGTAGCATCTTTAGGATTCTCTATGTATAGTATCATGTCATCTGCAAACAGTGACAGCTTTACTTCTTCTTTTCCAATTTGGATTCCTTTTATTTCATTTTCTTCTCTGATTGCTTTGGCTAAAACTTCCAAAACTATGTTGAATAAGAGTGGTGAGAGTGGGCAGCCTTGTCTTGTTCCTGATCTTAGTGGAAATGGTTTCAGTTTTTCACCATTGAGGACAATGTTGGCTGTGGGTTTGTCATATATGGCCTTTACTATGTTGATGAAAGTTCCCTCTATGCCTACTTTCTGCAAGGTTTTTATCATAATTGGGTGTTGAATTTTGTCAAAAGCTTTCTCTGCATCTATTGAGATGATCATATGGTTTTTCTCCTTCAACTTGTTAATATGGTGTATCACATTGATTGATTTGTGTATATTGAAGAATCCTTGCATTCTTGGAATAAACCCCACTTGATCATGGTGTATGATCCTTTTAATGTGCTGTTGGATTCTGTTTGCTAGTATTTTGTTGAGGATTTTTGCATCTATGTTCATCAGTGATATTGGCCTGTAGTTTTCTTTCTTTGTGACATTCTTGCTTGGTTTTGGTATCAAGGTGATGGTGGCCTCATAGAATGAGTTTGGGAGTGTTCCTTCCTCTGAAATTGTTTGGAAGAATTTGAGAAGGATGGGTTTTAGCTCTTCTCTAAGTATTTGATAGAATTCGCCTGTGAAGCCATCTGGTCCTTGGCTTTTGTGTGTTGGAAGATTTTTAATGACAGTTTTAATTTCAGTGCTTGTGATTGGTCTATTCATATTTTCTATTTCTTCCTGATTCAGTCTTGGCAGGTTGTGCATTTCTAAGAATTTGTCCATTTCTTCCAGGTTGTCCATTTTATTGGCATAGAGTTGCTTGTAGTAATCTCTCATGATCTTTTGTATTTCTGAAGTGTCAGTTGTTACTTCTCCTTTTTCATTTCTAATTCTATTGATTTGAGTCTTCTCCCTTTTTTTCTTGATGAGTCTGGCTAATGGTTTGTCTATTTTGTTTATCTTCTCAAAGA
Organism: Mesoplodon densirostris; assembly: GCF_025265405.1. NCBI lineage: Eukaryota > Metazoa > Chordata > Mammalia > Artiodactyla > Ziphiidae > Mesoplodon > Mesoplodon densirostris. Next base: position 91,411,856 of record NC_082667.1, read on the forward strand.
ACCAGCTATTAGTTTTATTGATCTTTGCTATTGATTCCTTCAATTCTTTTTCATTTATTTCTGATCTGATCTTTATGATTTCTTTCCTTCTGCTAGCTTTGGTGGATTTTTATTCTTCTTTTTCTAATTGCTTTAGTTGCAGGGTCAGGTTGTTTGCTCGAGATGTTTCCTGTTTCTTAAGGTGGGATTGTATTGCTCTAAAATTCCCCCTTAGTACTGCTTTTGCTGTGTCCAATAGGTTTTGGGTTGTCATGTCTCCATTGTCATTTGTTTCTAGGTATTTTTTAATTTCCTCTTTGATTTCTTCAGTGATCACTTTGTTATTGAGTAGTGTATTGTTTAGCCTCCATGTGTTTGTAATATTTACAGATCTTTTCCTGTAATTGATGTCTAGTCTCATAGCATTGTGGTCGGAAAAGATACTTGATACAATTTCAATTTTCTTAAATTTACCAAGGCTTGATTTGTGACCCAAGATATGATCTATCCTGGAGAATGTTCCATGAGCACTTGAGAAAAATGTGTATTCTGTTGTTTTTGAATGGAATGTCCTATAAATATCAATTAAGTCCATCTTGTTTAATGTATCATTTAAAGCTTGTGTTTCCTTATTTATTTTCATTTTGGATGATCTGTCCATTGGTGAAAGTGGGGTGTTAAAGTCCCCTACTATGAGTGTGTTACTGTTGATTTCCCCTTTCATGGCTGTTAGTATTTGCCTTATGTATTGAGGTGCTCCTATGTTTGGTGCATAAATATTTACAATTGTTATATCTTCTTCTTGGATCGATCCCTTTATCATTATGTAGTGTCCTTATTTGTGTCTTCTAATAGTCTTTATTTTAAAGTCTATTTTGTCTGATATAAGAATTGCTACTCCAGCTTTCTTTTGATTTCCATTTGCATGGAATATCTTTTTCCATCCCCTTACTTTCAGTCTGTATGTGTCTCTAGGTCTGAATTGGGTCTCTTGTAGACAGCATATATATGGGTCTTGTTTTTGTATCCATTCAGCCAGTCTGTGTCTTTTGGTGGGAGCATTTAGTCCATTTACATTTAAGGTAATTATTGATATGTATGTTCCTATTCCCATTTCCTTAATTAGTTTGAGTTCGTTATTGTAGGTATATTCCTTCTGTTGTGTTTCTTGCCTAGAGAAGTTCCTTTAGCATTTGTTGTAAAGCTGTTTTGGTGGTGCTGAACTCTCTCAGCTTTTGCTTGTCTCTAAATGTTTTAATTTCTCCATCAAATCTGAATGAGATCCTTGCTGGGTAGTGTAATCTTGGTTGCATTTTTCTCTCCTTCATCACTTTAATTATGTCCTGCCACTCCCTTCTGGCTTGTAGAGTTTCTGCTGAGAGATCAGCTGTTAACCTGATGGGGATTCCCTTGTATGTTATTTGTTGTTTTTGCCTTGCTGCTTTTAATATGATTTCTTTGTGTTTAATTTTTGACAGTTTGATTAATATGTGTCTTGGCGTATTTCTCCTTGGATTTATTCTGTATGGGACTCTCTGTGCCTCCTGGACTTGATTATCTATTTCCTTTCCCATATTAGGGAAGTTTTCAACTATAATCTCTTCAAATATTTTCTCAGTCCCTTTCTTTTTCTCTTCTTCTTCTGGAACCCCTATAATTCGAATGTTGGTGCATTTAATGTTGTCCCAGAGGTCTCTGAGACTGTCCTCTGTTCTTTTCATTCTTTTCCCTTTATTTTGCTCTGCATCAGTTATTTCCACTATTTTATCTTCCACCTCACTTATCCGTTCTTCTGCCTCAGTTATTCTGCTATTGATCCCATCTAGAGTATTTTTCATTTCATTTATTGTGTTTTTAATTGATGCTTGATTCATCTTTAGTTCTTGTAGTTCCTTGTTAACTGTTTCTTGCATTTTGTCTATTCTATTTCCAAGATTTTGGATCTTGGAAATAGAATCTTGGATCATCTTTACTATCATTATTCTGAATTATTTTTCAGGTAGACTGCCTATTACCTCTTCATTTGTTAGGTCTGGTAGGTTTTTATCTTGCTCCTTCACCTGCTCTGTGTTTTTCTGTCTTCTCATTTTACTTATGTTACTGTGTTTGGGGTCTCCTTTTTGAAGGCTGCAGATTCGTAGTTCCTGTTGTTTTTGTTGTCTGTCCTCAGTGGCCAAGGTTGTTTCAGTAGGCTCTGTAGGCTTCCTGGTGGGGGCGATTAGAGCCTGTGTTCTGGTGGTTGAGGCTCAATCTTGTCTTTCTGGTGGACAGGTCCACGTCTGGTGGTGTGTTTTGCGGTGCCTGTGGTCTTATTATGTTTTTAGGCAGCCTCTCTGTTAATGGGTGAGGTTGTGTTCCTGTCTTGCTAGTTGCTTGGCATAGGGTGACCAGCACTGTAGTTTGCTGGTTGTTGACTGAAGCTGGGTGCTAGTGTTGCGATGGAGATCTCTGGGAGATTTTTGCTGCTTTATATTATGTGGAGCTGGGAGGTCTCTTGTGGACCCGTGTCCTGAAGTTGGCTCTCCCACTTCAGAGGCACAGCACTGACTCCTGGCTGCAGCACCAAGAGCCTTTCATCTACACGGCTCAGAATAAAAGGGAGAAGTAGAAAGAAAGAATTAGTAGAAGAAAGAGAGAGAGAAAGAAAGGAAGAAGGAAAGAAAGGTAGGAAGGAAGGAAGAAAGGAGGGAGGGAGGGAGGAAGGATGGATAGAAAGAAAGAAAGAAAGGAGGGAGAGAGGGAGGAATGAAAGAAAAAGGAAGAGTGAATGGAAGAATGGAGGGAGGGAGGGAGGAAGGAAAGAAAGAAAGAAAGACAGGAGGGAGGGAGGGAGGAATGAAAGGAAAAGAAAGTGAAAGGAAGAGGGGTGGGAGGGAGGGAGGAAGGTAAGAAAGACAGGAGGGAGGGAGGAAGTAAAGGAAAAGAAAGTGAAAGGAAGAGGGCTGGGAGGGAGGGAGGAAGGTAAGAAAGACAGGAGGGAGGGAGGAAGGAAAGAAAAAGAAAGAGTGAAAGGAAGAAGGGAGGGAGGGAGGAAGGAAAGAAAGAGAGAAAGAAGGAAAGGAGGGGCAGAGGGAGGGAGGAAGGGAAGGTAGGAAAAAAAGAAAGAGCAGATAAAGTAAAATAGAATAAAGTATGAAATATAGTACCGTTATTAAAATTTAAAAGTAATTATTGAAAAAAAAAACGGACCGATAAAACCCTGGGACATATGGTGGAAGCAAAGCTATACAGAGAGAATCTTACACAGAAGAATACACATACACATTCACAAAAAGAGAGCAGGGGGAAAAATAAAAAATCTTGCTATCCAGGTCCACCACCTCAATTTGGGTTACTTCATTGTAAAAAGAGGAAAAGGGCGAGAAGTCTGAAATCTTGCTAAGTCCACCTCCTTAATTTGGGATAATTCGTTGTAAAAAGAGGAAAAGGGGGGAAAGTCTTAAATCTTGTCCTCAAAGTCCACTTCCTCAATTTGGGATGATTCGCTGTCCATTCATGCACTCCACAGACGCAGGGCACATCAAGTGGACCGTGGAGCTTTAATCCGCTGCCTCCGAGGCTGCACAGAGAGATTTCCCTGTCTCTGCTCTCACAGCTCTGGGGTCTCAGCCTTGGACTGCCCCCGCCTCTGCACGTAAGTCGCCGGAGGGTGTCCATTCTTCGCTCAGACAGGACAGGTTTAAAGCAGCCGCTGATGTGGGGGCTCTGGCTCACTCAGGCAGAGGGGAGGGAGGGGCGCGCAGTGTGGGGCGGGCCTGCGGCGGCAGAGGCCGGCGTGACGTTGCACCAGACCGAGGCACTCCGTGCGCTTTCCCGGGAAAGCCGTCCCCAGGTTCCGGGACCCCGGCAGTGGCGGGGTGCACAGGCTCCCCGGAGGGCGGGGCGGACAGTGACCCGCGCTCGCACACAGGCCCTACGGCGGCTGCAGCAGCAGGAGCCCCAGCATCCCACACCCGTCTCCGGGGTCTGCACCTTTAGCCGTGGCTCGCGTCCATCTCCGGCACTTCCCAAAGCAGCCCTCTTAATGCCCTCTCCTCGCGCAGCAGGAAACAAAATGGAAGAAAAAGCCTCTTGCCTCTTCGGCAGCTCCAGACCCTTTCCCCAGACTCCCTCTGGGCTAGCTGTGGTGCACTAACCCCCTCAGGCTCTCTTCCTGCCGCCAGCCCCAGTCCTCTCCCTGTGCTCCAACTGAAAGCTGATGCCCAAGCCTCAGCTCCCAGCCCCGCCTGCCCCGGCAGCCGAGCAGACAAGCCTCTCGGGCTGGTGTGTGCCTGAGGGCACTGATCCTCTGTGCCTTAATCTCTCCACTTTGCCCTCCACACCCCTGTTGCTGTGCTCTCCTCTGCTACTCTGAAGCTTCCCCCTCCGCCACCTGCAGTCTCCGCCCATGAAGGGGCTTGTAGTATGTGGAAACCTTTCCTGCTTCACGGCTCCCTCCCACTGGTGCAGGTCCCATCCCTATCCTTTTGTCTCTGTTAATTCTTTTTTCTTTTGCCCTATCCAGGTATGTGGATACCTTTTGGGGGGTCTGAGGTCTTCTGTCAGTATTCAGTAGGTGTTCTGTAGGAGTTGTTCCACGTGTAGATGAATTTCTGATGTATCTGTGGGGAGGAAGGTGATCTCCGCGTCTTACTCTTCCGCCATCTTCCCAGGGTCCACGAGGGGAGTTTCTTGCCTTTTGGGAAGTCTGAGGTCTTCTGTCAGTGTTCAGGTGTTCTTTAGGAGTTGTTCCACATGTAGCTGTATTTTTGATGTGTTTTTGGGGAGGAAGGTCCCCACAAATTACTCCACGTGGGGATCTCCACGACTTACTCCTGCACCATCTGGAAGGTCCTCTTCTGATTCTATATTAATTAATGTTTTGAAGGTAACCTGAAAAATAATGAAAATATTTAAACAATTTTAAATGCAATCTTTTGGTCTTGGTAAATTTTTTTATGTTGAATTTAACTTAATTCTTTGAGAGTAAACATTAAGAGGACATATAGTTCTGGTTTTAACAATTTATAGTAAACTTCACCTAACGTAGAGTGTTTAGTGGAGGATGTGAAGAAAAATTAAGGATACTCATTATTCAGTCTTACAGAAAATGTATTCATTTACTAGGAAATTGTTAGAATTATAAACAATAATTAATTTACTCCAATGCTTTTATATAAACATAGTGTACTTCACAATTTTGTGGAAAACAGTATTTAAATTAACAAGAAACATTAAACCAAAAGAACGGTGATTTAAAAATAAAAGGCAATTAAATTTGGACTAAAATATGTTGAAATGAAAATGAAGAAACTCTGAACACTACACCCTAAACACTAAATTCTAAACCCTACATAATATTGTCCTTACCAACCTCAACTCTCAAAGTTCTCCATATCCTTGAACCATCGTCTAATTCATTAGTTAGTTGATATCTTTTTCTTTAACACAAGTAACTTGTCTGTGAAACTGTACAAATAAAAAATATGTGAATAAAACCTAAGAAATTAAAATAGAGTGTCTGAAAATTTTTCCATCCCAATTTCAAGTCAAATCCTTTACAAAATATTTCCTTTTATGCTTATTGTCATCCTCTCTAGATTCCAAACTCCCTGGAAATTCATTGTTTTGTTTGCATTTATATTGCTAACAATTATAAAAATAAACATACATTTCCCTCAATCTTACCAATCTCCATTTTATACAAAGAAGTTTTCACATTTAGAGTCGCTCAGTAACTTCTCTCATCATTTTGCATTTCATTTTATATAAAAGAAAATTTCAAATACAGTAAGAAATTTAGTGTCCAAAATTACATAACTACATGGTGCATCCAAGATTTTATTTCTATTTCAAGACACATTTTCCCCTTGGGTTACATTGCCTACCTTTTTCTGAGTCAAAGTAGTCAATAGGGTAAACACACACACAAACACACCGACACACAATGGTACACAGAGATGTGAAAACCAGTTTTATGATAGATACATAACAGATTTTTAGACCTTATTTTTTAAATTGTCAAAAATTATATATGGATAAAAATGAACTGTAACTCAAGTAATTGATTCTACAGAGGTATATGCTATTGGTGTACAGGTCAGTGGCATTCAGGTCCTCTGAACTAATACAAGGAAGAAGTTATAATTCCTAGAGGAATGTATGAAATCACACTCATTAGATCAGATGTCTGAAACATCCATTCTTTTAGTCAGGAATTTGAAATTTAAGAAAATGACATTCTGTTCCTCTTTAAATCTCTACTGAGAATCTGAAATAAAGAAATTTTGTATCATGAATGAAGACGCTTCATATCTTTTGTAATTAAGAAGTGCTCACCTGCCGATGCAGGGGACATGGGTTCATGCCCTGGTCCGGGAAGATCCCACATGCCACAGAGCGGCTAGGCCCGTGAGCCATGGCCACTGAGCCTGCACGTCTGTAGCCTGTGCCCTGCAATGGGAGAGGCCACAGCAGTGAGAGGCCAGCATACTGCAAAAAAAAAAAAAAAAAAAAAAGAAGAAGAAGAAGAAGAAGTGCTAATGGGACTTCCAGAATGGCAGAAGTGGTCCAAAAGACCATTCCTCTAACAAAGAACGTAGAACACTAGCAAAAAATTCAAAATTATCTTCTACAGAACTGTCCAAAGTAAACAAAAACTTATTACAACTAGAGCAGTATTTATTCAAGAAAAACTGCTAAATCTTAATAAAAACGGTGAGCTTTGTGGCAGTTAAAACTGCCCTACTCTTTTTTAGCTTTTCTATAGCCTTGAAAATCAACAACCTCACAACCATTATTGTTGTGGAAACAACAGTTTAGAAGCCACTGAAAGGAGAGAACCAGGTTTGGAGCTGTTCAAAAAGTTCCATCCCCAGAGCATTGTCATTATTTGACCTACTTGGAAGCATCCAGGAGAAGTCTCATACACAGGGCTTCTTTTCATTGGACTAACTCAAAGCTCCACTAATGGGAAGAACCTTATTTCCAGGGCTTTTTTAGTTTTATTAAAAAAAACCAACAACAACAACAACAAATGCCAACTGTTTAACACTGCAGCTGCCTGAGGCATAATCCCAGGTAGAGCAAACAAGAGCCTGACCAAAAAACAAAAGGAGGATCTATGGAGTGAAATACCGCTAGGGCACTTTAACTAGCTCTAACATATTTCTGAGGATATAGAGGGCTTGGCATATGTCAAGGAAAGACCAGAGGAGACCCTAATATCTCACTTCTAACTGACATTGAGACCCTGCATACACAAGAAATGAAGGTTAAGTCAGAAATATAAACCGCAGGAGTGTTAAAAGTATGCCTTAACACAGGCATACAATCCTGTGTGGAAGACTTATTTGTTCAAGTCATTTATGGAAATCTCTCTCCAGTTAACTGACTACGAAACTAACCAAGCACAGATGCCATTGGCCACAAACAATAGACTTTACAAAATTAATCCTACAGTTACTGAACACAAGATAGAAAGAACAACTACAAATTTGGGGGGAAGGATCAGACTTCCAGAGTCATCACATATTACTAAAAATGTCAGTTCAAAGAAAAAAAAATTGAAGACATAAAAAGAAACAACAACAAAGCAGCTAGGAGAAACTGTCCCTACAGAAAACCAGAAGTCAAATTTAGCAGAGAATAATGCAAATCAACTGTTATAAATTTGTTAAAGAACTAGAGAAAACCATGTCTACATAACTAAAGAAAGTAGGGGAACTATGCTCATCAAATAGTGAATATCAATACAAAAATACATAATTTGTATATAATTATTTTATTATATATACTATATAATTACATTTATTCTATAAATATACATTCTACATTTGCAACATGCAATAACTGAAATGACTAATACACTAAAGAGGTTCAGCAGGAACTCTGAGTTGGCAGAATCAGCAAACTTGAGGAAAAGTCAATTCAGAGACTCCAACATTAGCCACAGAAAGAAAAAGAATGAAGAAAAATTCACAGAGCCTCAGAGAAATAGACAATACCATCAAACATAACAATATATGCCTAATAGGAGTCTCAGAAGGAAAGGAGAGAAAGGGGCAGATATAATATTCCCATCTTCTGCTAGGTTCTTCATGACCTTTTTTTTTTTTTTTTTTTCCTCTTAGACTCCATATATATGTGTTAGCAAACGGTATTTGTTTTGCTCTTTCTGACTTACTTCACTCTTTATGACAGACTCTAAGTCCATCCACCTCACTACAAATAACTAAGTTTCATTTCTTTTATGGCTGAGTAATATTCCATTGTATATATGTACCATATCGGCTTTATCCATTCATCTGTTGATGGACACTTAGGTTGCTTCCATGTCCTGGCTATTGTAAATAGAGTTGCAATGAACATTTTGGTATGCGACTCTTTTTGAATTATGGTTTCCTCAGGATGTATTCCCTGTAGTGGGACTGCTGGGTCGTATGGTAGTTGTATTTTTAGTTTTTTAAGGAACCTCCATACTGTTCTCCATACTGGCTGTATCAATTTACATTACGACCAACAGTGCAAGAGGGTTGGTTTTTCTCCACACCCTCTCCAGCATTTATTGTTTGTAGATTTTTTGATGATGACCATTATGACCGGTGTGAGATGATATCTCATTGTAGATTTTTTTTTTTCTAAGTGGGGCTCTCACTGCTGTGGGCTCTCACATTGCGAAGCACAGGCTCCAGACATGAAGGCTCAGTGGCCATGGTTCACAATCCCAGCCGCTGTATGGCTTGTGGGATATTTCCAGACCAGGGCATAAACCTGTGTCCCCTGCATCAGCAGGCGGACTCCCAACCACTGTGCCACCAGGGAAGCCCCATTGTAGTTTTGATTTGCATTTCTCTAATGATTAATTATGTTGAGCATTCTTTCATGTGTTTGTTGGCAATCTGTATATCTTCTTTCTAGAAATGTCTATTTAGATCTTCTACCCATTTTTGGATTGGGTTCTTTTTTTTTTGATATTGAGCTGCATGTGCTGCTTGTAAATTTTGGAGATTAATCCTTAGTCAGTTTCTTCATTTGCAAATATTTTCTCCCATTGTGAGGGTCGTCTTTTCGTCTTGTTTATGGTTTTCTTTGCTATGCAAAAGCTTCTAAGTTTAATTAGGTCCCATTTGTTTATTTTTGTTTTTATTTCCACTTCGCTAGGAGGTGGGTCAAAAAGGATCTTGCTGTGATTTATGTCATAGAGTGTTCTGCCTATGTTTTCCTCTAAGAGTTTGATAGTATCTGGCCTAACATTTAGGTATTTAATCTATTTTGAGTTTATTTTTGTGTATGGTGTTAGGGAGTGTTCTAGTTTCATACTTTTACATGTACCCATTCAGTTTTCCCAGCACCACTTATTGAAGAGGCTATGTTTTCTTCACTGTATATTCGTGCCTCCTTTATCAAAGATAATGTGACCATATGTGCATGGGTTTATCTCTGGGCTTTCTATCCTGTTCCATTGATCTATATTTCTGTCTTTGTGCCAGTACAATACTGTTCTGATTACTCTAGCTTTGTAGTATAGTCTGAAGTGAGGGAGCCTGATTCCTCCAGCTCCGTTTTTCTTTCTCAAGATTGTTTTGTCTATCCAAGGTCTTTTATGTTTCTATACAAATTTTGAATTTTTTTGTTCTAGTTCTGTGAAAAATGCTAGTGGTAGTTTGATAGGGATTGCATTGAATCTGTAGATTGCTTTGGGTAGTAGAGTCATTTTCACAATGTTGATTCTTCCAACCCAATAACATGGTATATGTCTCCATCTATTTGTATCATCTTTAACTTCTTCCATCAGTGTCTTATAATTTTCTGCATACAGGTCTTTTGTCTCCTTAGGTAGGTTTATTTGGAGATATTTTATTATTTTTGTTGCAGTGGTAAATGGGAGTGTTTTCTTGATTTCACTTTCATATTTTCTTCATTAGTGTATAGGAATCCTAGAGATTTCGGTGCATTAATTTAGTATCCTGCTACTTTACCAAATTCATTGAATAGCTCTAGTAGTTTTCTGGTAGCACCTTTAGGATTTTCTATGTATAGTATCATGTCATCTCTAAACAGTGACAGCTTTACTTCTTCTTTTCCAATTTGGATTCCTTTTATTTCTATTTCTTGTCTGATTGCTGTGGCTAAAACTTCCAAAACTATATTGAATAAGAGTGATGAGAGTGGGCAACCTTGTCTTGTTCCTGATCTTAGTGGAAATGGTTTTAGTTTTTCAGCATTGAGGACAATGTTGTCTATGGGTTTCTCATATACGGCCTTTATTATGCTGAGGAAAGTTCCCTCTATGCCTACTTTCTGCAGGGTTTTTATCATAAATGGGTGTTGAATTTTGTCAAAAGCTTTCTTTGCATCAGTTGAGATGATCATACGTTTTCTTCTCCTTCACTTTTTTAATATGGTGTATCACATTGATTGATTTGCATATATTGAAGAATTCTTGCATCCCTGGGATAAACCCCTCTTGATCATGTTGTATGATCCTTTTAATGTGCTGTTGGATTCTGTTTGCTAGTATTGTGTTGAGGATTTTTTCATCTTTGTTCATCAGTGATATTGGCCTGTAGTTTTCTTTCTTTGGGACATCTTTGTCTGGTTTTGGTATCAGGGTAATGGTGGCCTCATAGAATGAGTTAAGGAGTGCTCCTCCCTCTGCTATATTTTAGAAGAGTTTGAGAAGGATCGGTCTTAACTCTTCTTTAAATGTTTGATAGAAATCACCTGTGAAACCATCTGGTCCTGGACTTTTGTTTGTTGGAACAGTTTTAATCACAAATTCAATATCAGTGTTTGTGATTGGTCTGTTCATATTTTCTATTTCTTCCTGGTTCAATCTCAGAATGTTGTGCATTTCTAAGAATTTGTCCATTTCTTCCAGGTTGTCCATTTTATTGGACTTGAGTTGCTTGTAGTAATCTCTCATGATCCATTGTATTTCTGCAGTGTCAGTTGTTACTTCTGCTTTTTCATTTCTAATTTTATTGATTTGAGTCTTCTCCTTTTTTTTCTTGATGATTCTGTTTAATGGTTTACCAATTTTGTTTATCTTCTCAAGGAGCCAGCTTTTAGTTTTATTGATCTTTGCTATTGTTTCTTTCATTTCTTTTTCATTTATTTCTGATCTGATCTTTATGATTTCTTTCCTTCTGTTAAATTTGGGGTTTCTTTGTTCTTCTTTCTCTAATTGCTTTAGGTGTGAGGTTAGGTTGTTTATTTGAGATGTTTCTTGTTTCTTAAAGTAGGATCGCATTGCTATAAACTTCCCTCCTAGAACTGCTTTTGCTGCATCCCATAGGTTTTGTGTTGTCGTGTTTTCATTGTCATTTGTTTCTAGGTAATTTTTGATTTCCTCCTCAATTTCTTCAGTGAACTTTTGGTTATTAAGTAGTGTATTATTTAGCCTCCATGTGTTTGTATTTTTTACAGATATTTTCCTGTAATTGATATCTAGTCTCATAGTGTTGCGGTCAGAAAAGATACTTGATATGATTTCAATTTTCTTAAATTTACCAAGGATTGATTTGTGACCCAAGATATGATCTATCCTGGAGAATGATCCATCAGTACTTGAGAAGAATGTGTATTCTGTTATTTTTGAATGGAATGTCTTATAAATATTAAGTCCATCTTGTTTAATGTATCATTTAAAGCTTGTGTTTCATTATTTATTTTCATCTGTATGATCTGTCCATTAGTGAAAGTATGGTGTTAAATTCCCCTACTATGATTGTGTAACTGTCGATTTCCCATTTTATGGCTCTTAGTATATGCCTTATGCATTGAGGTGCTACTCTGTGTGGTGCATAAATATTTACAATTGCTATATCTTCCTCTTGGATTGATCTATTGATCATTATGTAGTGTTCTTCCTTGTCTCTTTTAATAGTCTTTATTTTAAAGTCTGTTTTGTCTGATATGAGAATTGCTACTGCAGCTTTCTTTTGATTTCCAGTTGCATGGAATATCATTTTCCATCCCCTCACTTTCCGTCTATATGTGTCCCTAGGTCTGAACTGGTTCTCTTGTAGAGAGCATATATACGGGTCTTCTTTTTGTATGCATTCAACCAGTCTATCTGTTTTGGTTGGATCATTTAATCCATTTACATTTAAGGTAATTATCTATATATATATATTCCTATTCCCATTTTCTTAATTGTTATGGGTTTCTTATTGTAGGTCTTTTCCTTCTCTTGTGTTTCCTGCCTAGAGAAGTTCCTTTAGCATTTGTTGTAAAGCTGGTTTTGTGCTGCTGCATTCTTTTAGCTTTTGCTTGCTGTAAAGTTTTTTATTTCTCCATCAAATATGAATGAGATCCTTAATGGGTAGAGTAATCTTGGTTGTAGTTTTTTTCTCTTTCATCAGTTTAAGTATGTCTTGCCAGTCCCTTCTGGCTTGCAGAGGTTCTGTTGAGTGATTAGCTGTTAACCTTATGGGGATTCTCTTGTGTATTATTTGTGTTTTTTTCCTTGCTGCTTTTAATATTTTTTCTTTGTATTTAATTTTTGATAGTTTGATTAATATATGTCTTGGCGTGTTTCTCCTTGGATTTACCCTGTATGGGACTCTCTTTTCTTCCTGGACTTGATTAACTATTTCCTTTCCCATATTAGGGAAGTTTTCAACTATAATCTTTTCAAATATTTTCTCAGTCTCTTTGTTTTTCTCTCCTTCTTCTGGGACCTTTATAATTTGAATGTTGGTGCATTTAATGTTGTCCCAGATGTCTCTGAGACTGTCCTCAGTTCTTTTCATTCATTTTTCTTTATTCTGCTCTGCAGTAGTTATTTCCAGTATATTTTCTTCCAGATCACTTATCCTTTCTTCTGCCTCTGTTATTCTGCTATTGATCCCTTCTAGAGAATTTTTAATTTCATTTATTATGTTGTTCATCATTGTTTGTTTGCTCTTTAGTTCTTCTACATCCTCATTAAAGTTTCTTATGTTTTCTCTAATCTATTTCCAAGATTTTGGATTATCCTTACTATCATTATTCTGAATTGTTTTCAGATAGATTGCCTATTTCCTCTTCATTTGTTAAGTCTGGTCAGTTTTTGCCTTGCTCCTTCATCTGCTGTGTTTTTATTCTGTCTTCTCATCTTGCTTAACTTACTGTGTTTAGGGTCTTCTTTTCGCAGGCTGCAGTTTCATAGTTCCCATTGTTTTTGGTGTCTGTCCCCAGTGGCTAAAGTTGGTGCAGTGGGTTGTGTAGGCTTCCTGGTGGAGAGGACTATTACCTGTGTTCTGGTGGATGAGGCTGTATCTTATCTTTCTGGTTGGTAGGCCCATGTCTAGTGGTGTGTTTTCAGGTGTCTGTGGCCTTATTATGATTTTAGGCAGCTTCTCTGCTTATGGATGGTGTGTGTTCCTTTCTTGCTATTTGTTTGGCATAGTATGTCCAGCACTGTAATTTGCTTGTCATTGAGTGAAGCTGTGTCCTGGTGTTGTGATGGAGATCTCTGGGAGATTTTCACCATTTGATATTACGTGGAGCTGGGATGTCTCTTGTGGACTAGTGTCCTGAAGTTGGCTCTCCCACTTCAGAGGCACAGCCCTGACACCTGGCTGGAGCACCAAGAGCCTTTCATCCACACGGCTCAGAATAAAAGGGAGAAAAAATAGAAAGAAAGAAAGAAAGAAAGAAAGAAAGAAAGAAAGAAGGAAAGAAAGAATAGTATAAAGTGAAATGAAATAAAGTTCTTAAAATAAAAAATAATTATTAAGAGAAAAAATTTTAAGTAAAAAAGAAAAAAAAAAAAAAGACAGACAGAACCCTAGGACATATGGGAAAAGCAAAGCTATACAGACAAAATCACACACAGAACATATACATACACACTCACAAAAATAGAAAAAGGGGAAAAAATAGATATCTTTGCTCCTAATGTCCACCTCCTCAATTTGTGATGATTCGTTGTCTATTCAGGTATTCTGCAGATGCAGGGTACATCAAGTTGATTGTGGAGATTTAATCCACTGCTCCTGAGGCTGCTGGGTGAAATTTCCCTTTCTCTTCTTTGTTGGCACAGCCCCCGGGGTTCAGCTTTGTATTTGGTCTTTCCTCTGCCTGTAGGTCGCCTGAGGGCATGTGTTTTTCTCTCAGACAGGATGGGGTTAAAGGAGCACCTGATTAGGGGGCTCTGGCTCACTCAGGCCCCGGAGAGGGAGGGGTACGAATGCGGGGTGAGCCTGTGGTGGCAGAGGGCAGCGTGACATTGCAAAAGCCTGAGGCGTGCCTTGTGTTCTCCTGGGGAAGGTGTCCCTGGATCACAGGACCCTGGCAGTGGCGGGCTGCACAGTCTCCCGGGAGGGGATGTGTGGAGAGTGACCTGTGCTTGCACACAGGCTTCTTGGTGGTGGCAGCAGTAACCTTAGCATCCCATGCCCATCTCTGGGTCTGTGCTGATAGCTGCAACTCACGTCCGTCTCATCTCTGGAGCTCCTTTAAGCAGCGCTCTTAATCCCTCTCCTCACGCACCAGTAAACAACGGGGGAAAAAATGTCTCTTGCCTGTTCGGCAGGTCCAGACTTTTTCCTGGACTCCTTCCCCGCTAGCTGTGGTGCACTAACCCCCTTCAGGCTGTGTTCACACAGCAACCCCAGTCCTCTCCCTGGGATATGACTGAAGCCCGAGCCTCAGCTCCCAGCCCCTGCCCATCCTGGCAGGTGATCAGAAAAGCCTTTCGGGCTGGTGAGTGCTGGTCGGCACCAATCCTCTGTGCGGGAATCTCTCCGTTTTTCCCTCTGCATCCCGGTTGCTGCACTCTCCTCCATGGCTCCGAAACTCCCCCACCTCCGCCACCCACAGTCTCTGCCCATGAAGGGGCTTCCTAGTGTGTTGAAACCTTTCCTCCTTCACAGTTCTCTCCCACTGGTGCAGGTCCCATTCCTATTATTTTGTCTCTGTTTTTTCTTTTTTCTTTTGCCCTACCCAGGTATGTGGGGATTTTCTTGCCTTTTGGGAAGTCTTAGGTCTTCTGCCAGTGTTCAGTAGGTGTTCTATAGGAGTTGTTCCACATGTAGATGTATTTCTGATGTATTTGTGGAGAGGAAGGTGATCTCCATGTCTTACTCTTCCGCCACCTTCAAGCTCCTCCTTCAGCATTTTTTCTTAATAAGATGGGGTTATATTGAAAAATGTCATGCATGGGATTTATTTAATACTATCCACATGTAAGATGTATCCCATCTTGTTTTAAATCATAGAGTTTTGGTCTGGTTTTGTTATGCAACACTAGCCTACTGATTCAGTTTCCTTTACTTGGTCTGATAGTAACAAGACATTTTCATCAACAGCTTCCTCACTTCATGCAGGTCTCTATTCATATGCCACCCCTTCAGGGAATGTTTCTCTGATCATGTAAAATTACTATTTTCTTATCCTGCCTTAATCTTGTTTATTGTACTTATTAATTATCAATATATTATATTTATATTTAATTTCACAATCTTTATTTTTGGTATTAAAAGTGCAATGCACATATAGTATTTAATAGATCATCTGTCACAATGGAGTGGATCTATAATGTTTTATTTTCTTTTACTATTTTGCATTATTTAAATCTACACATTTCATCTCTTTGATGAATTTTTTTATCAGGTTTTCCAGTCATTCAACTAAATAGGCCTCTGACCATTTCACAAGGTTTATGACATATCAAGATTCTAGTGTGACAACACCTTAAGAAATCCAGCTGAGTCACCTCCTCATTTGGTGAATTACAGAGGAACAATGTTCAATGGCCAATGTGATTATTACTTAAATATCTCTTAATTACACAATTGAAGTGGGTGAGGTAAAAAAGTGTTGGTCTGAGTTGAAACACTGGTTAAAATTATGCTCTGTTGATGGTTGAAGTTGTTCACACTTCAATATATTACCAATTCAGCAAATGAGCAATGCAATGATTAATTTTCATTAAGGATCCCACCTTTGCTTTTTAGTTTTTCACAAAGTGTCTGAAGTGGTCAATAAAGACTGAAAGCCAATAATTCTGTATTATTTTTCACTTAGTTGACATAAGTGTCACATTAGCACTCAAAGTTCCACATCCCACTATAAAAGGACATGCCTGTTAAAGTCCTCACTTACTTACATACACTATATTTTTGCACTGCTGGTCATAAATCAAGGTTTGCTATGATCTTCCACAGAAATTATTACAATTATAAACAAAGCCAGGTTTACTTACTTCTGTATAGCCTTAAAGGAATGTATTCTCATTTATGGTTAGGGATAAATGGTCTGGAAAAGATGAAGTTTGAGAGCAATTTAAGTGAGAATAGTCCATTTGATTTCTAGTGAAATGGGGTAAACAGGCTAAACTACTAATATATGACCTTTTACAATAAAAGTTAAGCAAGTCCCATCTTTTAAAACATCTTTTTAAATTTAAGTAAATGCAAGATAAGACTAAAAGAAAATGTCTGTTTGAATTCATAGACATATAAACCAATTAAAGTCCTAGACAGGGAATATAATTCTTGATGGTGGCAGACTTTACCCCTTACATAGTTAAACTCAGCTATGTTCCTTAATTTTGGGGAAAACTTAACAGCTTCTGATAAAGAGCCGTGAGGATTCCAGCACAATGATGTGAAGACTTTTGCTAAATCACTCTCCAGTGAAACTGGTGGGAAATATATATATGTGTGTGTGTTTGTGTGTGTGTGTGTGTGTGTGTATATACACACACATTATGTACTATATATTATAATGTATATATTATATAATATGTATATTTATATTCACTCACACAAACATTTAAATGTTCTGGAAATGGTCCTAAGAGCTAACAGCAGATTTAAAATCTATTCATGATATTTATTGACAACTTAGTTTTAAAGGGGTAGGCTGTGGTACTTGAACCTAGAATCCTCCACTGTCTCAAACTGTCTTGTGTTCTTTTCCTTTCAAGCTTAGTTGAGAAATTAAGGTCTCCTTGTAAATAAAATTAAAACATGTTATTACAGCTTACTTATACTATCCAAATAAGACTAACATTTAACAAATATTTTAAATACCTAAAGCATGGTATAATATGGGAATTAGGAATATCCCTATAAGTCTAACAGGATAGAAGTAAACTAGCTATCATTTAGTAATTTTAGGATGAAATAAAAATAAGTCCAAATATATGAACTTTCTTATTTTGTCTAAATTGTACTATTCTTAAACATAGGAATAAAAGCAAAAAACAATTATTTCAGCAAAGGTTTAAATTACCTTTAAAGCAAAAATAATTTTAAGGGACCAGGAAAGATATCTATACTATGGTTAACTTTAGTTTGGTGATAGCTAGATAGACCACAGTAAATCTGTGTCAAGGTTTTGTTTTGCTTTGTTTTGTTTCATTTCTTTAACTGCCATCCTAAGGCAATACTTCTTGAGAGCAGAATCTTCCATCTACATTCTTAATAATAATGTGTTTAATCCTGGATAGTTAGTATATCATTATAGTAGTACAGTATTTGTACTCAATTATGTTCTTTAGCAAATTGTTAGATATAGTGAATATTATAAAACAATTTCTCCTGTGCTTGCTTTTCTTTGTATCCAATAAGTTATTCAATTATTTTAAATTTTGTTTTTCTCATTTAAAGAAATAAGTAACCCAGTGCTATGCTTTGGATTACTACAGAAATCAGCAGCACAGAAAATAAAAATTGAAATAATTTCAAAAATTTGCTTTTTTCTGGGTGAGAAGAAATATCGATATGTCACTGATAATTGTATTTACTCCTAATATACTCTTGTGTTAGCACTGAAATGTACCCTATAATCATTTATAATATTTTAGTATTCATCAAACTGTGTTGCATATACAGATAAAACTTCTTTTCTGATTCATAATAAATTCTTCTTGAGTCCCAAAGCTCAAATACCCATGCTTTTGAGTTATTGTGATGAAATTGAGTAGGAATTTAATTTGCCTGATAAGTGATCCCCTCCTGCTGAAACAGCATTGTATCACCAAAGATAAAATGAATCCCATTAAAAGAAGGCATAACCAAGCAGTACAAAATGTCTGGGGTTTCTAGATTAAAGTAAACACTGCATTTCACCAGTGTGTTGGCATCCATCATAAGCACATAATTTCTAACAGTTACTCATTTATATAATGTGGTTGACTAAATAGGTCTCTTCATTGAAATGTAACTATTATTTCATTGGTTACTTCTCTTACAGTGTCTGCACTATTTGTATTCTTTATTTGCAACATATGCTCTTATTATAGAGTTTATTCAATTCAGCTAGGTAGACTTTCAAGAACAAATGTAAAGGGTTTATTTCTCACTTATATCCATGGGGTTTATTACTTTGCAGTACTTGAGATTTGAAAGAATGGCAAATACTTAGATTAAACTGAATTTCATGAGGTATTTCCATACAAAATATTTTTAGAGCATGTGGATGAAAACCTTGGCTCTGTGTGTGTGTGTCTGTATGAGAGAGAGTCTGTGAGTGTGTGCATAAGGGTGTGTGTGTAGAAATACATACACATATATACACCCTTGCACATATGTTAGTGTAGAAAAGTGGTTAGGTAAAGTAAATGTTGAAAAAGTTATTTTATGGGTAATCTCTCTTATTTAGAACTATGATACCTGACAAGTTGGAACACCTAATTGATTGAAAAATATAAAATTGAGAAAATGTGAATCAGCATGTAAGATTACAATCATGCATAAGTTGTTAGTGAATTTATTTCAGATACCTCCCCTCATTTTTCATTTCCTTTACAAAGAAACAAATTACCAGCTTTCAAAATATCAAATAATTCCATGTGTAAGTATAACTGAAATGTTTCTGTAGTTTCTTATAATTTTTACATGAATATTTTAAAGAGTATTCAATAAAATAATGAAGTATATATAACAAAGAGACAATGTCCCGTTAATGATCACATTTTTGGCCTAAGTAGAATACTTCTTTTTAATGATAGAACTTTCAGAGATGGCATGCTAAATTGTGTTAGTATAGTCTATTAGGGACCAAAGGAAATATGATGTTTATGTATCAATAATGTATTAATATTTTATATTTAGAGGCATTTAACAATATATCTCTATTTGAAATATTCATAGACATTATATAAATAGTTATGCAAATGCATATAATCATAAAAATTATGACAAGTACTAGAATGAAGATATTACCTAATTTACATTGGGGGTCAGGGAATACTCCTCTGAGGAATAATATTGAGTGGAAAGAAAGTGAGACAGTTTTGATTCCTTCTCTGCGCTCTATCTCTAGATGATTTGATCCATTTTCTTCCTATACACTGAGAATTCACAGTTAGTACCTAATATATAAACTTTGGGCAACAACCCCCCAAAACTATTTCCTGTATCACTGGCAAGACCTGAAGGTTTTCTAAGCTCAATATGTCTAAAACTGAACCCTTGATTTCCCTTCCTAAATCATATTTTCTTCCACTTTTCAATATCTTAATATATGGAACAACTAGCTACTGAGTTTTTCACACCAAAACTTCAAAGTTGTTTTTGATTCCTCCCTCATATTGAGACCTCAACTCCAGGCCATAAGCAAGCATGATTTTTTTGTGTGTGTGTGTGCTGTATGCGGGCCTCTCACGATTTTGGCCTCTCCCGTTGTGAAGCACAGGCTCCGGATGCGCAGGCTCAGTGGTCATGGCTCACGGGCCCAGCCACTTCGCGGCATGTGGGGTCTTCCCAGACCGGGGCACGAACCCGTGTCCCCTGCATCGGCAGGCGGACTCTCAACCACTGCACCACCAGGGAAGCCCCCAAGCATGATATTTTTACTACAAAATTCATCCTCCCATCTCTACATCACTCAAGTTGAATTAACACCCGTTGAACTACCATATTCTTTTGCCTAATCTCTTAAAACATTTCTTAATATCACCTCAATCCAATATACTCCCAATACAGCAGCCATGTTAGTTGTATCAAACCATCTTAAGAAATTTCAAATGTTAAATATCCAAATATTTGGGGGGTTTTGTAGATACGTTATGTTATTGATTTTATTTTTAATTGTCTCATGTTAAGGAAATGTACTTTATATGATTTTAACCCTTCTGAATTTGTTTAAACTTGTTTTATGGTTAAAATATAGTCTATGTTACTGAAAAACTCCATGTGATCTTGAAAAGAATGCTTATTCTGTAATTGTTGGGAGGAACATTCTAGAAATATCAAATAGCTCATTGTATTTGTTAGTGTTATTCAGTTTATCAATGGTTTTAATGATTTTTTTGACTTTTTTAATCAATTCTTGAGACAATGTGTTAAAATCTCTTATTTT
The DNA here is from genome assembly GCF_025265405.1 of Mesoplodon densirostris. Lineage (NCBI taxonomy): Eukaryota > Metazoa > Chordata > Mammalia > Artiodactyla > Ziphiidae > Mesoplodon > Mesoplodon densirostris. The sequence continues at coordinate 91,432,115 of NC_082667.1, forward strand.
TTCTTGGAACTAACTGTTTCTCCATTTATTTTTGTCAAAATTCTTCATATATTTTACATTTCTATTATTAACAAGTTCTGTTATAATTGCTCTGTTTTCCTGATGATATGACACCTTAAACAACTGAGGTTAATTCTACTTATCTCTGGTGATGATCTTTGCTTTGAAATTATTTTTCCTGATGTTAATATAACCACTCAAGTGTTTACAAGGAACTTATTTTTCTATCTACTTATTTCAATCTATATTTTATTTAAATGTTATTTGGTTGGAAAACATGAAATCAGCTCTTTTTAAATCAACTATAGAAATCTCTGCATTTAAAACATGAACATATGGAGACTAAGCAAAAGCCTACTAAAAGAATGGTTTAATGAAGTGTTCAAGGAGAAAAAACCTCAAGACAAATGTAAATAGAAACAAAACTTCCAAAATCTATGCAGCAGAAGCAGTTCTAAGAGAGAAGGTTATGTTGATACAGTCCAACCTCAAGAAAAGAAAAATCTCAAATAAATAACCCAACCTACGACCTAAAAGAATTAGAAAAAGAAGAACAAAACCCAAAGTCAGCAGAAAGAAGGAATTAATAAAGATCAGAGAGGAAATAAATAAAAGAGACCAAAAAAACAATAGAAATGATCAATGAAACCAAGAGCTTTTTTTTTTTTAAAGATACGCAAAATTGATAAGCCTTTCAGGGTCATCAAGACAAAAATTGTGAAAACTGTGATTTATTAAATTATACATTGCATGATTTGTTGTATAATTTTCTGAATAATGTAGGAAACTATAGTTTACTCATTTATTGAATCTTTCACCTGCTGTTAGCTGTACCATTGTCCCTTATTTTTTAAAAAAATAATTAATTAAATTAATGTCCCTTATTTTTTCATTGAAGTATAGTTGATTTACAATATTAATTTCCAGTGTACACCATAGTGATATTGGTATCCTATATAATACTCTGATTGGATATTGGATATTTTGATGTATACATCACTGGGCCCAAGATCTTAATGTAGTTGTAGTTGTTTAAAAGTCTTTAGGTTTGTTGGACTTGTTCTAACACAAACTTAATTGTAATCAGTTTGCTCAAATTGAGATTCACTTACAGTGTGTCCAGATCAGAATTTATTGCAGATTTAATTTAGTCTCATACTATAGAGAGAACTTTTTGATGACTCTACCCAGTGGCCATGTATAATAAGGTCTCTTCACTCTGGCTGAGTGGGAAAATGAAATATTCCCAGCCTTGCATGAGCTCCTGGAATTATTCTCTCTACTATTTTCTAGTGGTTATTTTCCACTCTCCTACAATTTCACCTTTCACATAAGCAGATCAGTAATCAGACACAACGTTGAAGGGAACACCCTTCCCTGCATGAAGATCTTCCAAGCTCTCTCTCTATGCAGCACCCTCTTTTGCATTACTCTTTTATGAAAACTCCAATTGGCCTCCTTAGGAAACAGCGGTTTCCTAAATGTAGTGACTGTAAGACTTTGTTTGGCTTTCTTTTCCTACTCTGTGGCCTGCAAACTGCCTCCAAGCCTTGAACTTAATAATAATTTTCACTCTATTTATCTAATTCAAGGATCACAATCCTTCATTGCCTATTGTGATGTCCAATATCTAAAAACAGTGGATTCCTATATTTTGTTTGCTTTTTTTAGTCGGTTGTGAAGGAAAGACATTCCTGCACAGTCATAGTCAAGGCAGAAGTCCCCTCATATTCAGTCTGAAAAGAAGCAGTATGGTAGACATTAATAAAGACATTTCTATGAAACTAGGCAACATAATTGAGTCATTCATTAATGAGTAGTGTATCGTTTTGTGATATAAGTTGACCATTTTGTGTGTATTTCTTATTTGCCATTACCTGGTTTTGATTTAGTTAGTCAGAGAGGCCCTCTCCTAGATAACACTTAACTTATAATGATAGTTGAAAACACTCAATAAAATCAGTCCTTTGTTTCCTATCGAAAGTTGTGGTTTCTGGGCTTCCCTGGTGGCACAGTGTTTGAGAGTCCGCCTGCCGATGCAGGGGACACGGGTTCGTGCCCCGGTCTGGGAAGATCCCACATGCCACGGAGTGGCTGGGCCCGTGAGCCATGGCTGCTGAGCCTGTACATCCGGAGCCTGTGCTATGCAATGGGAGAGGCCACAACAGTGAGAGGCCTGTGTATCGCAAAAAAAAGAAAAAAAAAAAAACAAGTTGTGGTTTCTGAGAGGGAAGTCTTTCCTGTAAATCAGAGAGAATGCCCAGCCTGCCACCATACTGAGAACTGTCTTCAAGCTGAGCATCTAAGGATTGCAAACTATCTGTTTATTTTTGTTAAATTGAATTTTAAAAAACCCAAATCAGAAAATAATTTTATTTCAACAAATATAGAATTGATGCTTTTCTCCAAAAGAATATTTTAAAAAAGGAAAAAACATTTTTTGGTCAACATTTTATGTTACAGAATGCTAGATTTTACCAATGTCTCCCTTTCTCCACCTCTCCCTATAGACACAGCTACATTTCTCACACTCTTTGCATTTGAGTAGAAACAAAGGACTGATTTCTGAACAGTGGAACTGTGGACATAGTGATGTGCTCCACTCCAAGCTCTGAATGCTAAAGATATTTTGGATTATGCTGTGCACTTTTTTTTTCTATCTACTCTTCTTTCAGAGGATCTAGTCGAGGATCTGAAGATAAATGATAAAGCCACTCATGGAAAAAGTCCAGTTCTCTGATTGATGCAGGAATAAACCCTTTGTCCCCCCAGTCGTACTTGTCCTTTGCAATCTCTGCATTCTGGCTTATAAGACGAGTAAGATGTGAACATTTATTTTGTTAAGCTACTGACATTTTGAGCTATGTGAGTACAAGTTATGCCACCAAATGCATGTGGTAGTGGCATCATCTTTTTTCATATATCACACACACACACACACACACACACACACACACACACACATATATATATATATATATATAAATTGATTGAATAATTTACTAATTAGACAATGTGGTAAGTAATACTGTGATAAATGAGATTTTTTTTATCCTCTCAGAGAACGCAAGTGAGAAAGGCATATATGTTAAATGTGGTATGCAGAATTATATGCACCATAATAGATATCTTTGTAAGCTCTGGTGAAAGGAATACATGAGTAACTCTATTTTTTAAGGATGACAGAAATACAACTAAGGAGAAAATAAATGAGCTTGATAGTAAATAATAAGGAACTACCAAAGAAGAAAGATACAGGAGATATTTCAATACAAAGGGAATTTTTTGTGCAGAGTCACATAGATGAAACAGATGTTGGGAAAGTATTTTGCCACAACTAGAGCACAGTGTGTATACAAGAGAGAGTTAAGGGGAGATAAGCTTGAGAGACAGGCAGAAATACACTCAAGATACATTCAATGAGGAGGTATCCAATATGTGTTCTTTTCTTTATTCTTACCTTAATTTGAAGAGATACAAATTTCTTTGATGCCAGCTTCCTAAAGCAGCATGAGTAGACGGAATGAGTGTAGTTAAAGCCATCTTGTTGTCAACAACACTAAAATTTTGTTTGAGTGACTCAATTGAGAAGCATTAAACCCCATGGAAATGCTTTTCCAAAGGAGTCTGTGGCTCTTTCACTAATACATTCTTCCCCTTCAGCTCAATATATTCTTAAGACTGAAATGATAAAAAGTGGATATTTTCATAGTACCTAAAGAGAAATGTCCTTAAAATTGGTGCTTTGTTTGCAGTTTAAAATCAGACAAATTATTTCTTGAAAGGGTTAAATAGGATCCAAATAGAAAACATCTTTTAGCAGCATATATCAAGTTTCTTCCACCAGTTATCACTATGCCAGTTCTTCTGAAGGAGGAAAATCTTGAGATTTTGATTGCTTGTATACAATTGTTTCTTCTCTTTATTCAGTTAGCTTTTGATTTCTGTACATCAGAAAGAGATATCATGGCCTTTTTAAACTTCTTTAGCCACAGAATCTTATCATAATTGATTCTAAAATACAGATTTTCTTAACTATTACAGAGACCTAGTGGATGTTCATGAGACAGCTACTGATATTGAAGTTAGGAGAGATCAGAATTTTCCCAGAATACTAAGGGATATATAAAGATTATGACACAAGAAGCCACCACAATATGATCCTTATGCTTTACTCCCTATGAAGTGAAAACAGAAAAAAAATATTTTAAATAGGAGACATTATTTCAAGTGTCATTTTTTTTTTTTTTTTTTTTTTTTTTGGTACGTGGGCTTCTCACTGCTGTGGCCTCTCCCGTTGCAGAGCTCAGGCTCCGGACACGCAGGCCCAGCAGCCACGGCTCAGGGGCCCAGCCGCTCCACGACATGCAGGATCCTCCCGGACCAGGGCATGAACTGGAGTCCCCTGCATTGGCAGGCGGACTCTCAACCACTGCACCACCAGGGAAGCCCTTTCAAGTGTCATTTTCACCCCTTATTGATTGTTCAACTTTTAATCAGTTAGTCTTCTTCACCCATGAAAGGAAGATAATCAGATTATTCTGAGTTTCTAGAACAGATATGTATTAAGATTCCTTGTAAAATAACATTTATGAGCATTAGGAATATTGTTGCTTCTAAATTTATCTATTCATATGAAAACATTTAGGGAATATTCTTTTGGAAATACATGAGAATACAAAAGTTAGGAGACTTTTGATTAAGCATATCAGATATTGAGATATATAGAGAGACAGAGAGCAAGATAGAGAAATACAGAGATAGATGGATGGATGAAAAGATAGATTAGATGGATAGATAGATAGATAGATAGATACATATATACATACATAAGTACATAGATACATACATACATAGGTACATATAGTGGAGGTAGTTTTTTTGGTCCATCTCAAAATTCAAATTAAGACCTCTGTGAGCTTTCAGAGAAGTCAGCCTTTGGGCATCTATTTTAATAAATTGATTTGTATGATAGGAAACAATTAGCTTTGAGTAAAAGTTAATACATTCGCTCAGAGAGGGAGATAGCATTATCAATCTTAAGTATGAGAGCCCAGGCCCAATTCTGTATAGTCGTGACTAAGATCCATGGAGAGAGACATTTCATGATGTAGCTCAAGAAATTATTTTCATAGAGACTTGCTTACAAACAATGTTGTAGTTTTAAGATTTAGGTAGCAGTTTAATTTTTATAATTGAATGAAAGATTCTAAATTCTATAGTGCTTTACAAATTTCAAGAGTCACACACATGATTTCATATAACCCCATAATAACCTTTTATTCACCTCCCCCTACATTGTCCCTCCGCCTTTTCTTTTCTCACTGGTAACAACTAAGTTTGTTCTCTATATCTGTAAGTCTGCTTCTTTTTTTGGTTTTATTCACTAGTTTATTGTATTTTTTAGATTCCACATAATAAGGGATATCATATAGTATTTGTCTTTCTCTGTCTGACTATTTTCCCTTAGCATATTGTCCTTCAAGTCCATCCATGTTGTTGCAAATGGCAAAACTTCATTCTTCTTGATGGCTGAGTAGTATTCCATTATATATATATATATATATATATATATATATATATTCCATGCCATATCTTCTTTATCCATTAACCTGTCAATGAATACCGATGAACATTTAGGTTTCTTCCACACTTGGCAATTGTAAGCAGTGCTACTATGAACATTGGGGTGCATGTATCTTTTCAAATTAGGGGTTTTTTTGTGTGCATGTTTTTTTGTTTGTTTGCTTGTTTTTATTTTTTTAAGATATACACCCAGCAGTGGAATTGCTGGGTCATATGGTAGTTCTATATTTAGTTTTTTTTTTAAACCTCCATACTGTTTTCTGCAATGGCTGCACCAATTTACATTCCCACCAACAGTGTATGAGGATTCTCTTTTCTCAACACCCTTGCCAACATATGTCATTTGTGTTCTTTTTTGGTGATGGCCATTCTGACTGGTGAGAAGTGTTATCTCAATGTGGTTTTGATTTGAATTTTCCAGATTATTAGTGACATTGAGCACCTTTTCAGGTGCCTGTTGACCATCTGCATTTCTTCTTTGCAAAAATGTTTATTCAGTTCTTCTGTCCATTTTTAATCAAGTTGTTTATTGTTTTGATGTTGAGTTTTATGAGTTGTTTATGTATGTTGGATTTTAAACCCTTATCAGTCATATCATTTGCAAATATTTTCTCCCATTCTGAGGGTGTCTTTTCATTTTGTTTTGTTTCCTTTGCTGTGTAAAAACTTTTAAGTTTAATTAGGTACCATTTATTTATTTTTGTTTTTATTTTCATTACTCTAGGTGGTGGATCAAAAAAGATCTTGCTGTGATTTATGTCAAGGAATGTTCTCCCTATGTTTTCCTCTAAGAGTTTTATAGTATCCTCCCTTACATTTAGGTCTTTAACCCATTTTGAATTTATTTTTTTGTATTTTTTTTTTTTGTATTTTTTGTGTTAGGGAGTGTTCTAATTTCATTTTTTTTTTACATGTAGCTGTCCAGTTTTCCCAGCACCACTTATTGAAGAGGCTGTCTTTGCTCCATTGTATAGTCTTGCCTCCTTTGCTGTAGATTAATTAACCATAAATGTCTGGTTTAATTTCTGGGCTTTCTATCCTGTTCCATTGATCTATATTTCTATTTTTAATGCCAGTACCATACTGTTTTGATGACTGTAGCTCTGCAGTATAGTCTGAAGTCAGGGAGCCAATTCCTCCAGATTTGTTTTTCTTTCTCAGGATTGTTTTGACTATGTGAGGTATTTGTATCTCCATACAAATTCTAAGATTTTTTTATTGTAGTTCTGTGAAAAGTGCCATTGGTAATTTGATAGGGATTGTGTTGAATCTTTAGATTGTCTTGGGTAATATAGACATTTTGACAATATTGATTCTTCCAATCCAAGAACATGGTAGATTTTTCCAACTGTTTATGTCATCTTCAATTTCTTTCATCAGTATCTTATAGTTTTCAGAGTACAGGTCTTTTGCCTCCTTAGATTGGTTTACTCCTAGGTATTTTATTTCTTTTTGATGCAATGGTAAATGGGATTGTTTCTTTAATTTATCTTTCTGATATTTTGTTGTTTGTGTATAGAAATGCAACACATTTCTATGTATTTATTTTGTATCCTGTATCTTTTCTGAATTCACTGATGGGCTCTAGCAGTTTTTTGGTAGCATATTTAGGATTTTCTATGTATAGTATCATGTTATCTGCAAACAGTGACAGTTTTATTTCTTCTTTTCCAATTTGGATTCCCCTTATTTCTTTTTCTTCTCTGATGGCCATGGCTAGGACTTCCATACTATTTTGGATAAGTGGCGAGAGTGGATATCCTTGCCTTGTTCTTGATCTTAGAGGAAATATTTTCAGCTTTTCATGTTTGAGTATGATGTTAGCTGTAGGTCTGTCATTTTGACCTTTATTATGTTGAGGTATGTTCCTTGTATGCCCACTTTCTGGAGAGTTTTTATCATAAATAGGTGTTGAACTTTTGTCAAAAGATTTTTCTGCATCTATATTAATGTATTGTTGGTGTGCTGATTTGGTTTGCTGATATTTTATTGATGACTTTTACATCTATTTTAATCAGTGATATTCACCTGTAATTTTTTTGTTTTAATATATTTGTCTGAGTTTGGTATCAGGGTGATGCTGACCTCACAGAATGAGTTCAGAAATATTCCTTCCTCTGCATTTTTTGGAATGTTTTCAGAAAGATAGGTGTTAACTCTTCTCTAAATGTTTGGTAGGATTCAGCTATGAAGCCATCTGGGCCTGCACTTTTGTCTGTTGGGATTTTTTTAAATCACTGATTTAATTTAATTACTGGTGATTGTTCTGTTCAAGTCATCTATTTCTTCCTGATTCAGTGTTGGGAGTTTGTACTTTCTAAGAATTTGTGCATTTCTTCTAGGTTGTCAATTTTACTGGCATATAATTGTTTGTAGTAATCTCTTATTATTCTTTGTATTTCTGTGGTGTCAGTTTTAACTTTTTTATTTCTGTTTTTATTGTTTTATACTTTCTCCCTTTTTCTGTTGATGAGGCTGGCTAAAGGTTTATTAATTTTATCTTTTCAAAGAACCAGATTTTAGTTTCATTGATCTTTTCTATTTTTTGAAAAGCAAATTTTAGTCTCTATGTCATTTATTTCTGTTCTGACATTTATGATTTCTTTCCTTTTACTAACTTTGGATTTTGTTTGTTCTTCTTTCTCTAGTTTGTTTAGGTGTAAGGTTAGGTTGTTTATTTGAGAGTTTTCCCATTTCCTGTGATAAGCTTGTATCACTATAAACTTCCCTCTTAGAATAGTTTTTGCTACATCCCATAGGTTTTATCGTTTTTCTTTTCATTTTCATTTTTCTCTAGGTATTTTTTGATTTCCTGAAACACACCTGGAAAGAGGGATCATCTGACCTACTACTCTGGACAGCAAAAATGCTTTTTACAATGAAACTGAAGAAATATAATATTGTCATGGCACCATGATTTTTTGGTAAAATCCAGAAAGATCTGACTTTACATGGAAAGCCGTGGTGTCACTGAGGCATTGACACCAAAACTTGGCTGTGATGACATGGTGCCTTCATAGTACTTCAAGTATATTTTCCCACTTGGAGGATTCTACATCAAAACATTTGAAGAAACAAAGAAGCAAACAAAGCAGGAACTACTTATGATTTTTTGAGACACACTCAAGAAATTCAGTTGCTACTTACAGGCTGATGAGGCCTGTGAAAATCCAGAGATTGTAAAACCATCATTTTCAAAAAACTTAATTACCATTTTCTTTTTCTTCCAGATATTTATTTTTTAATAATATGAAAGTTTTGTAATAATTTTAAGCTTAATTATACTTATTTAATTGGATTTCTTCAAAGCACTTCAATTCAGTAAGTAAATATTGAGCAGCTAATACAAGTCTTGCCCTGTAGGAGCTTATTACTTAAATAATGTAGAATAATTCAAAGTACAATTACATTTTTTTTTCTAGAATGGCTGAAGTAGGACCCAGTCTGTTTTAATTAACAGAAGAGCTAGGAGACAGTTTAGCAATCTGAGGTCCAACACCATTCATTGAAATTTTTAAAATGACAGTAACAAACACCAGGCAACAAACAAAACTGACTTTGACTCCTTTGACCCTCAGAAGACTCCCACAATGGAGGCACTGTTAATACCCCACTTACAACCAAGGAAAGTGAGGCCAGTGAAGGTGAGTGATTTATTCATGGTCACCAGCCAGATAGTGGCTCAGTATTCAACAAGGTCCCCCTGGTTCCAAGCCCAAGCTCTCAACCCTCTGTTGTTGAGTTGAGGAGGGGCTGGAATCTTAGATTCTTGAGATCCAGACCTAGGGATACAGGCAAGGACAGAGGCATGGCATGGTCCAGAGAGAAAGTCCAGACACAACAATAGATATACTTGCCACTTGTGCCAGAATGGGTCTTCATCCTCTGCATCATATCTGTACCCCTTAGGGTCCCCTGTACCCTAAGTCTGAAAACATTTTCCACAGCACCAGAGACTTCTGAGCTGTGCAGCACAGTTTTTGTGTGGCTACAAAGTAACTTTTATTCAATATTCCAGGAGGTGTTCTTTCCACAGCATGGTTTGGAGGTCAGCTACTTGTGGGGCCTAAGCCTTTATTTAGATCTTCTTCTGATGCTCAACACAAAGCCTGGTATAAATACTCACACCATATCAAAAAGGGAGGAAGACATGTTCAATTTTTAAATTATTCAAAAATAGATCTCAGTTCTGGGAAGATGTCAGAAGAGTAAGACGCGGAGATCACCTTCCTCCCCACAGATACACCAGAAATTCATCTACACGTGGAACAACTCCTACAGAACACCTACTGAACGCTGGCAGAAGACCTCAGACCTCCCAAAAGGCAAGAAACTCCCCACGTACCTGGGTAGGGCAAAAGAAAAAAGAATAAACAGAGACAAAAGGATAGGGATGGGACCTGCACCAGTGGGAGGGAGCCATGAAGGAGGAAAGGTTTCCACACACTAGGAAGCCCCTTCGTGGGTGGAGACTGTGGGTGGCAGAGGAGGAAAGCTTCAGAGTAGCGGAGGAGAGCACAGCAACAGGGGTGTGGAGGGCAAAGTGGAGAGACTCCCACACAGAGGATAGGTGCTGACCGGCACTCAGCAACCTGAGAGGCTTGACTGCTTGGCTGCCAGGACAGGCAAGGCTGTGAGCTGAGGCTTGGGCTTCCATCTGAGCACAGGGAGAGGACTGGGGTTGGCGGCATGAACACAGCCTGAAGGGATTAGTGCACCACGACTGGCAGGGAGGGAGTCCGGGAAAAAGTCTGGACCTGCCGAAGAGGCAAGAAACTTTTTCTTCCCTCTTTTTTCCTGGTGCACGAGGAGAGGGAATGAAGAGTGCTGCTTAAAGGAGCTCCAGAGATGGGCATGAGATGCGGCTAAAAGCACAGACCCCAGAGATAGGTATGGGACAACTGGGGCTGCTGCTGCCACCACCAAGAGGCCTGTGTGCGAGCACAGGTCACTGTCCACACCCCCTTTCTGGGGAGCCTGTGCAGCCTGCCACTGCCGGGGTCCCGGGATCCAGGGACAGCTTCCCTGGGAGAGCGCAAGGCATGCCTCGGGCTGGTGCAACGTCAGGCCGGCCTCTGCCAACGCAGGCTCACCCCGCACTCTGTACCCCTCCTTCCCACTGGCCTGAGTGAGCCAGAGTCCCTGAAGCAGCTGCTCCTTTAACCCCGTCCTGTCTGAGGGAAGAACAGACACCCTCAGGCGATCTACACTCAGAGGCAGGGCCAAATCCAAAGCTGAGACCCGGGAGCTGCAAGAATAAAGAAGAGAAAGGGAAATCTCTCCCAGCAGCCTCAGAAGCAGCGGATTAAAGCTCCACAATCAACTTGATGTACCCTACATCTGTGGAATACATGAATAGACAACAAATTATCCCAAATTGAGGAGGTGGAATTTGAGAACAAGATTTATGTTTTTTTCCACTTTTCCTCTTTTTCTGAGTGTGTATGTGTATGCTTCTGTGTGAGATTTTGTCTGTACAGCCTTGCTTCCACCATTTGTCCTAGGGTTCTATCTGTCCTTTTTTAAAAAATTTTTATTTTTAATAATTATTTTTTTTATTTTAATAACTTTATTTTATTTTATTTTACTTTGTCTTCCTTCTTTCTTTCTTTCCTTTCTTCCCTCCTTTAGACAATGAATCACCCAAATTGAGGAGGTGGACTTAGAGAGAAAGATTTATGATTTTTTCCCCTTTTCCACTTCTTGTGAATGTGTATGTATATGCTTCTGTGTGAGATTTTGTCTGAATAGCTTTGCTTCCACCATTTGTCTCAGGGTTACATCCATCCGTTTTTTTTTGTTATTATTTTTCTTAATAATTATTTTATATTTTAATAACTTTATAATATTTTATCATACTTTATTCTATTTATTTTATATTCTCTCTTTCTTGTTTCCTACCTTCCCTCTTTCCTCCCTCCCTCCAACCCTCCCTCGCCCCTTTTTGCTTTCTTTCTTTCTTTCTTCCCTTCTTTCTTTCTTTCTTTCTACTTCTACTAATTCTTTCTTTCTACTTTTTCTCCCTTTTATTCTGAGCCGCGTGGATAAAAGGCTCTTGATGCTGCAGCCAGGAGTCAGTGCTGTGCCTCTGAGGTAGGAGAGCCAACTTCTGGATACTGGTCCACAAGGGACCTCCCAGCTCCACATAATATCAAACAGCGAAAATCTCTCAGAGATCTCCATCTCAACACCAGCACCCACCTTCACTCAACGACCAACAAGCTACAGAGCTGGACACCCTATACCAAACAACTAGCAAGAGAGGAACACAACACCACCCATTAGCACAAAGGCTGCATAAAATCATTATAAGTCCACAGACACCCCAAAACACACCACCAGACATGGACCTGCCCAACAGAAATACAAGATCCAGCCTAATCCACCCAAACACAGACACTAGTCCCCTCCACCAGGAAGCATACACAACCCATTGAACCAACCTTAGCCACTGGGGACAGACACCAGAAACAATGGGAACTATGAACCTGCAGCCTGTGAAAAGGAGACCACAAACACAATGAGATAAGCAAAATGAGAAGACAGAAAGACACACAGCATGTGAAAGAGTGAGATAAAAACCCACCAGACCTAACAAATGAAGAGGAAATAGGCAGTCTACCTGAAAAAGAATTCAGAATGATAGTAAAGATGATCCAAAATCTTGGAAATAGAATAGATAAAATGCAGGAAACATTTAACAAGGACATACAAGAACTAAAGATGAATCAAGCAACGATGAGCAACACAATAAATGAAATTAAAAATACTCTAGATGGGATCAATAGCAGCATAACTGAGGCAGAAGACCGGATAAGTGATGTGGAAGATAAAATAGTGGAAATAACTGCTGCAGAGCAGAATAAAGAAAAAAAGAATGAAAAGAACTGAGGACAGTCTCAGAGACTTCTGGGACAACATTAAACACATCAATATTCGAATTATAGGGGTTCCAGAAGAAGAAGAGAAAAAGAAAGGGACTGAGAAAATATTTGAAGAGATTATAGTTGAAAACTTCCCTAATATGGGAAAGGAAATAGTTAATCAAGTCCAGGAGGCACAGATAGTCCCGTATAGAATGAATCCAAGGAGAAACACACCAAGACACATATTAATCACACTGTCAAAAATTAAACACAAAGAAAACATATTAAAAGCAGCAAGGAAAAAAAACAATAGCACACAAGGGAATCCCATAAGGTTAAGGCTAATCTTTCAGCAGAAACTCTACAAGCCAGAAGGAAGTGACAGGACATATTTTAAGTGATGAAGGAGAAAAACCTGCAATCAAGATTACTCTAACCAGCAAGGATCTCATTCAGATTTGATGTTGAAATTAAAATCTTTACAGACAAGCAAAAGCTAGAGAGTTCAGCACCACCAAACCAGCTTTACAACAAATGCTAAAGGAACTTCTCCTGGCAAGAAACACAACAGAAGGAAAATACATACAATAACCAACTGAAAACAATTAAGAAAATGGGAATAGGAACATACATATCCATAATTACCTTAAATGTAAATGGACTAAATGCTCCCACCAAAAGACACAGAGTGGCTGAATGGATACAAAAACAAGACCCATGTATATGCTGTCTACAAGAGATCCACTTCAGACGTAGAGACACATACAGACTGAAAGTAAGGGGATGGAAAAAGATATTAAATGCACACTGAAATCAAAAGAAAGCTGGAGTAGCACTTTTCATATCAGGAAAAAATAGACTTTAAAATAAAGACTATTAGAAGAGACAAAGGACACTACATAATGATTAAGGTATCGATCCAAGAAGAAGATATAACAATTGTAAATATTCATGCACCCAACATAGGAACACCTCAATACATAAGGCACATACTAACAGCCATAAAAGGGGAAATCAATGGTAACACATTCATAGTAGTGGACTTAAACACCCCACTTTCACCAATGGACAGATCATCCAAAATGAAAATAAATAAGGAAACACAAGTTTTAAATGATACATTAAACAAGATGGACTTAATTGATAATTATAGGACATTCCATCCAAAACCAAAAGAATACACATTTTTCTCAAGTGCTCATGGAACATTCTCCAGGATAGATCATATCTAGGATCACAAATCAAGCCTTCGTAAATTTAAGAAAATTGAAATGGTACCAAGTATCATTTCCGACCACAACACTATGAGACTAGAAATCAATTATAGGAGTAGATCTGTAAAAAATACAAACACATGGAGGCTAAACAATACACTACTTAATAACGAAGTGAAAACTGAAGGAACCATAGAAGAAATCAAAAAATACCTAGAAAGAAATGACAATGGAGATATGATGACCCAAAACCTATGGGATGCAGTAAAAGCAGTTTTAAGAGGGAAGTTTATAGCAATACAATCTCACCTTAAGAAACAAGAAACACCTCGAGTAAACAACCTGACCTTGCACCTAAAGCAATTAGAGAAAGAAGAACAAGATTTCCCCAAAGTTAGCAGAAGGAAAGAAATCATAAAATCAGATCAGAAAGGCATGAAAAAGAAATGAAGGAAAGGATAGCAAAGATCAATAAAACTAAAAGCTGGTGCTTTGAGAAGATAAACAAAATTGATAAACCATTAGCCAGACTCATCAAGGAAAAAGGGAGAAGACTCAAATCAGTAGAATTAGAAATGAAAAAGAAGTAACAACTGACACTACAGAAATACAAAAGATCATGAGAAATTACTACAAGCAACTCTATGCCAATAAAATGGACAACGAGGAAGAAATGGACAAATTCTTAGAAATTCACAACCTGCCAAGACAGAATCAGGAAGAAATAGAAAGTATGTACAGACCAATCACAAGCACTAAAATTGAAACTGTGATTAAAGATCTTACAGCAAACAAAAGCCTAGGACCAGATGGCTTCACAGGTGAATTCTATCAAACATTTAGAGAAGAGCTAACACGTATCCTTCTCAAACTCTTCCAAAATATAGCAGAGGGAGGAACAGTCCCAAACTCATTCTGTGAGGCCACTATCACCCTGATACCAAGACAAGGAAAAGACGGCACAAAGAAAGAAAACTACAGGCCAATATCACTGATGAACATAGATGCAAAAATCCTCAACAAAATACTAGCAAACTGAATCCAACAGCACATTAAAAGGATTATACAACATGAGCAAGTGGGGTTTATTCCAGGAATGCAAGGATTCTTCAATATATGCAAATCAATCAACGTGATACACCATATTACCAAATTGAAGGAGAAAATCCATATGATCATCTCAATAGATGCAGAGAAAGCTTTCGACAAAATTCAACACCGATTGATGATAAATATCCTGCAGAAAGTAGGCATAGAGGGAACTTTCCTCAGCATAATAAAGGTCAAATATGACAAACCCACAGCCAACATCATCCTCAATGGTGAAAAACTGAAACAATTTCCACTAAGATCAGGAACAAGACAAGGCTGCCCACTCTCACCACTCTTATTCAACTTAGTTTTGGAAGTTTTAGCCACAGCAATCAGAGAAGAAAAGGAAATAAAAGGAATCCAAATCAGAAAAGAAGAAGTAAAGCTGTCACTGTTTGCAGATGACATGATACTATACATAGAGAATCCTAAAGATGCTACAAGAAAACTACCAGAGCTAATAATGAATTTCATAAAGTAGCAGGTTACAAAATTAATGCATGGACATCTCTGGCATTCCTGTACACTAATGATGAAAAATCTGAAAGTGAAATCAAGAAAACACTCCCATTTACCATTGCAACAGAAAGAATAAAATATCTCAGAATAAACCTACCTAAGGAGACAAAAGACCTGTGTTCAAAAAATTATAAGACAGTGGTGAAAGAAATTAAAGATGATACAGATAGATGGAGAGATATACCATGTTCCTGGATTGGAAGAATCAACATTATGAAAATGACTCTACTACCCAAAGCAATCTACAGATTTAATGCAATCCCTATCAAATGACCACTGGCATTTTTCACAGAACTGGAACAAAAAAATTAACAATTTGTATGGAAACACAAAAGACCCCGAATAACCACAGCAATCTTGAGGAAGAAAAATGGAGCTGGAGGAATCAGGCTCCCTGACTTCAGACTATACTACAAAGCTACAGTAATCAAGACAGCATGGTACTGGCACAAAAAAATGAAAGATAGAGCAATGGAACAGGATAGAAAGCCCAGAGATAAACCCACGCACATATGGTCACCTTATCTTTGATAAGGGAGGCAGGAATGTACGGTGGAGAAAAGACAATCTCTTCAATACGTGGTGCTGGGAAAACTGGACAGGTACATGTAAAAGTATGAGATTAGATCACTCCCTAACACCATACACACACAAAAAAAGCTCAAAATGGATTAAAGACCTAAATGTAAGGCCAGAAACTATGAAACTTTTAGAGGAAAACATAGGCAGAACACTCTATTACATAAGTCACGCAAGATACTTTTGGACCCACCTCCTAGAGAAATGGAAATAAAAACAAAGATAAACAAATGGGACCTAATGAAACTTCAAAGCTTTTGCACAGCAAAGGAAACCATAAACAAGACCAAAAGACAACCCTCAGAATGGGAGAAAATATTTGCCAATGAAGCAACTGACAAAGGATTAATCTCCAAAATGTATAAGCAGCTCATGCAGCTCAATGGCAAGAAAGCAAGCAACCCAATCCAAAAATGGGCAGAAGTCGTAAATAGACATTTTTCCAAAGAAGATATACAGACTGCCAACAAACTCATGAAAGCATGCTCAACATCATTAATCATTAGAGAAATGCAAATCAGAACTACAATGAGATATCATCTCACACCAGTCAGAAAGGCCATCATCAAAAAATCTAGAAACAATAAATGCTGGAGAGGGTGTGGAGAAAAGGGAACACTCTTGCACTGCTGGTGGGAATGTGAATTGGTACAGCCCCCATGGAGAACAGTATGGAGGTTCCTTAAAAAAGTACAAATTAAACTACCATATGACCCCACAATCCCACTACTGTGAATATACACTGAGCAAACCGTAATTCAAAAAGAGTCATGTCCAAAATGTTCATTGCAGCTCTATTTACAATAGCCCAGAGATGGAAACAACCTAAGTGTCCATCATCCAATGAATGGATAAAGCAGGTATGGCACATATATACAATTGAATATTACTCAGTCATAAAAAGAAACTAAATTGATCTATTTTTAGTGAGGTGGATAGACCTAGAGTCTGTCATACAGAGTGAAGTAAGTCAGAAAGACAAATATTGTATGCTAACACATATATATGGAATTTAAGAAAAAAATATATCATGAAGACCCTAGGGGTAAAACAGGAATTAAGACACAGACCTACTAGAGAATGGAATTGAGGATATGGGGAGGGGGAAAGGTAAGCTGTGAAAAAGCGAGAGAGAGGCATGGACATATATACACTACCAAACATAAGATAGATAACTAGTAGGAAGCAGCCGCCTAGCACAGGGAGATCAGCTCGGTGCTTTGTGACCGCCTGGAGGGGTGGGATAGGGAGAGTGGGAGGGAGGGAGATGCAAGAAGGAAGGGATATGGGAACAGATGTTTATGTAGAACTGATTCACTTTGTTATAAAGCAGAAACTAATACACCATTGTAAAGCAATTATACTCCAATAAAGTTGTAAAAAGAAAATACATCTGAACACAGATACAAAACAATAAACCAAAACAAATCATATTACTCTGAAAACAAATAATATATATTAATGCTATTTATTGGTCTTAATTAGCCTTTGAAATTTAATTATAATTATTCAAAATTTAGAAGATCTCAAACATTTCCTTGAAAAAAACATTAATTAATACTTTTAATTAGCCACCTATTTCTGTGAGTATTACTTTTTGTAAGTGCAAGCCAAAAGCCTATGCTAGGCAATATATAAATCCATAATATATGCACATACTAACTCACTGTGAAATTAGAACCTAAAAAAGGAGATACGCCTATACATAACATTTCCTTATATTTTGTTTTCTTTTTTTTTCTTGGTATATGATGGTAGAAATTAAATTCAAGACGTATCTTTGATTGACTGGAAATCCTTATTGCTTATAAGTCAAAACTATTTTTCCCTGTTTTTTGTTTTACTTAAGTATCATTGCAAAATACCATACACTTTAAAGTATGTCTCTGGACATTTAATCAATTTTAATTCCTTAATATAATTGAAAAATGGCTATTATCCAAAACAATAATGAGCCCTATAGTCTGCTCTTGTGGTGGCTGTTTTGTACTCAACACTTCAGATGCCACTAGGCCAAATATTGCTATCATAATCCAAATTTCTAATAATTAAAGATAAAAAATATTCTCAGCATTCTTAGAAACATGTATCATTGCATTTAAGGAAACAACTATTTGAATGAACTTGTTGTCTCATCAGAAAGCATCAAGTCCAGAAGATAGTGGGGGGCGGGGGAAACAGAGAGAGAGGGGGAGAGAGAGAAAAGAAGGAAGAAAAACAGGTGAAGAAGATCAAGAGGTACAAACTTCCAGTTATAAAATACGTGGCATAGGGATCTAATATACGGCATGAGGAATATAGTCAATAATGTTGCAAAAACATTATGCGGTGACAGATAGTAACTATACTTACAGTGGTGATCGTTTCTTAATGTATAAAAATCTTGAATCACTAATGCTGTACACCTGAGCTAATATAATATTATAAATCAACTATATTTCAATAAAAAAGAAAGAAAACATTTCATCAAATAATTCTACAGTTAAAATGCTAAATGATTTTCAGGCTGAAGGTAAATTAAAAGAAGAAAAAGTATCTTCATGAATGTAAGAAGAGTGAAATATATGATAACTAAGTATATATAAAGGACTATATTTTACGTTTAAGCTTTTTTAATATATATATATATATATATATATATATGATGACTGAAAAATTATGTAATATCTGGTGAAGTTTTCAATGTACATAGTTAATGAGTACTTGAAATATATCTACTGAGGTTGAGAAACTAATATTTAAATTTCTACTTGATTTCATTAATGCATTTAAATATACATGTGTAGCTAATAGCTCAAATATTGGACAAATAGATCTAAATACTCTACTTAAAAAGGCAGAGATTGGTAAAGTAGTAAAAAAAAAAAAACGAGATCCTACTATAAGCTTCCTATAAAAGTTACACTTTAAATACAAAGATAAAAAGTAAATGAATAAAAATGTGTTTACCATGCAAGAAGTAAGTACAAAAGTCTGCAGTGATTTTTTTTTTTATTTAAAAACAGAATAGTTTAGGATTTACAGAAAATTTGTAAAACTAGTACAGTTCCCATATACAGCACAACCAGTTTCTTCTATCATTAACATCTTACTTTAGTATGGTCTATTTGTTACAATTAGTGAATCAATATTAATGTATTTTTATTGAAAAAGCACATGATTTAATCATATTGCCTTAGTCTTCTAACCTAATATGTTTTTCTGTTCCAGAATCCCATCCAGGACATCACATTACACTTAGTCATTATAGCCCCTTGGGCTCCTCTTGACTGTGACAGTTTCTCAGACTTTCCTTGTTTTTGATGACCTTGACAGGTATTCTGCAGAATGACCCTTGGTTGGTATTTGTCTCATGTTTTTCTTATGATTAGTCTGAAAAAAACTGTGTCTTGAGAGGAAGATCACAGAGATAAAGTGGTACATAATATCAACATGAGTTATCTCTGTTGAAGTGGACCTTGATTACCCAGGAGAAGTAGTGTTTGTCTGATTTAACCACTCTAAAGTCAACCTCATTCCCTTCCGGTACATACTGTACATGTTCAGAGGAAATCACTATATGCAGACCCCACTTAAGGAGTGGAGGATTATGCTGCACCCTCTTGAGGGAAGAGTATTTACATAAATCATTTAAATTCTCCTGCCTGGGAGATTTGTTTCACTTCAAGCATTTATTTATTTATATCATTCATTTATATAAGTATGGACTAATGGACATTTTATACTTTGAGCAATAATCCAATATTATTTCATTTATTTTGTTTCTCAAATTGTTACAGGTTTGATCACTGGGAGATCTTTCAGTTGGCTCATGTGTCCCTATGAGATAATGCCCTTCCTTGGTGACTGAGTTGTTGTTATTGTTTAGTACTACATTCTAGCACCACAAATTGTCCAAGCTCATCTTGCATATTTCAGGCACTACTCTTAGAAATAGCTTTCTCCAAAGATCCCTGGTTTCTTTCATTGGAGAATGATATTAGAAACCAAGGTCAGGGAATTAGATGGGCTTGTTGCTGCTGGGTGTCCTTTATTCTGACAGAAAGTCTCAGAGCAAAAAATATGAATATACATATATACACATACATAAACATTTCTGTAAATATTTCTATATGTAATAATATATCTTTTTATTATGCTAAACATGAGTTTATACTGATGTCTTCAACTTGAATCCATTAACACATGGATCAGTCTAGTACTTACATTATTTTTGTATTTTGGCTTTCTATGGTTTTAATGGTGCATTTATATGATTACATTTTATTGTCATTCTTAGCAAATCAATTATATTTTAAAAATATTAATATTTTACTGGTTATCCTAATGTTTTTAAAATGAATTTTTAACTAATCTAAGTCTATCTTCAAATAACAATATAATGCTTTATATGCAGGGTGTGCACAGCTTGTAACAGATTATACACAATTCATCCTTCTCATCCATTATAATATTGCTGGCATTCACTTCACTTATCCACCTGCTATCATCACCTAGAACATTGTTACTACTTACTTTAAATTCATTATCTTTCAATCAATAAAACATAAGATTTTTTTACAAATTTATTCTCATTTATTCTTTGTTCCATGTTCCTCCATTCTTTATGTATATTGAAGTTTCTGTAGAATATTCTTTTCCTTCTCCCTGAGAAACTTTTTAAAACATTTCTTGCAAGGCAGGTCTGTTGTTGATGAATGAGTGACATAAATGTTTGACTGTATGAGAATGTCTATTTCTTTTTCAATATGAAGGAGAAATTTACTGGATATAAAATATTAGACTGGTGGACTTTGTAAGAGGTCTTGAGGTAGATGAACCTAGCTAAGTAGCACCTGAATTCCTGAATCACAGAAGCTATGAAATAATAATTTTTTTAAAAAATTTTAAGCCACTAAATTTTATAGTAATATGTTTTGTAGCAATACATAATTAAAATACCTTTCTTTTGAGATGCCAAATGGTTTTTATTGATTTTCTTTTTCCTCAGCCACAGTTTCTTGGTTTACCCATTTGCTCCTGGCATAAGACTAAGAATGGTTTGCATTAGCTAAACTAGCATCAAACTTACAATCATAGTGTGGCAAGAAACATTTGGATGACTTTGGACAATGCCACACTCAGAATGCCATAGAAAAAGGCAGAAAGGGCTGAAATTCCTGTTATTTTAAGGGTTGAATGCCTTTTTTTCTAATAAGAAACTTATGATGTGATCCCATATAATTTAATAGATCTTTTCTAATAGGTTTCTGTAGAAGCTAATGTATACACTTATCAGTTTCCTGGGAAAAGAGTTTAACTGCTTTAATGGAAGGGGATATGTGTTAGTTTGCTAGGGATGCCATAACAAAATCCGACAGATTTAGTGGCTTAAACAAGAGAAATTTGTTTTCTCTCAGTTTTGGTGGGTGGAATTCCAATATCAATCCAAATTTTAGATATTTTACTCACTTTTCCCTTTCTTACCTATTTTCTGATGAGAAGTCATTGTAATTTTTATCCTTGAACTTCATGTGTAAGGCTTTTTTCTTCCAAATTATTGTATGATTTTATCTTTGATTTGTTTTATAGTTTGTATTGTATAATATGCCTAGGTGTAGACATTTTGTTGTTTAACCTACTGTTGTTCTCTGAGATCTGTGTTTTGGTGTCTGTAATTAATTTGCAAAAAATCTCAACCATTATTAGCTCAAACTTTACTTCTCTTTCTCCTTTTCTTTTCTTTCTGATATTCCCATTACACAATGATACACATTTTAAAATATTCCACATTTCTTGAATGGACTGTTCTGTTCTTTCTTTTTTCTCTCTTTGTATTTCAGTTTCAGAAGTTTCCATTGATCTAGCTTCAAGGTAACTGATTCTTTCCTCAGCTGTATTAAATACATTGAGGATCCTATCAATGGTATTTTTCATTATTGTTACAAAGTTTTTTATTTCTGTCATTTCATTTTTATTTTTATAGTTTCCATCTTACTGCTTTCATTACCCATCTGTAGTTGCATTTCTACTTTTTCATTAGAGTCTTTAATATGTTATTTATAGTTAAATTATTTGATAATTCCAACATCTGTGTCACTTGAGTGTTCTTTGTCTCTATAGACTGTATTTTCTTATTTTTTCTCATGCTTTATATGCCTTATGATTTTTTTGTTGAAAAAAAATAATGTATTGGGTAATAGACATTAAATAATTAAGATTTTAGTGGTTTTTTTTTGTTGTTGTTGTTGTTAATCTGGCTAGGACTTAGGCTGTGTCTACTCTTTCCTGTAGTTTTACCTGTTATAGGTTTTAAGTTCCTTTATTGTCATTTTATGGTCTCCTTTGTTGATTTTGGGCCTCCATAAATACTCCTCCCTGAAGACTCTGTGTCTCGTAGTTCTTTAAGCTGTAGCCTACTGTTATTACACAGCAGCTTTGTTTGTGTATTGGAGAGTGGTTAGAGAGGAAAACTGTTCTATAATCTTATGATTAAATCCCAGTCTTCCAATGGGACTGTGTCCCTGGGATGTAACCTGTACAAGTGTTTCTGAGGTTTTTGTTTTCACTTTAACTGAGACAGTAAGAAGAGGGAGGTGGAGTGCAATATTGCCCTACCTCCAGGTGGGATAAAGCACGTGGAAAGTAAACCTTTGTTCTGGAGAATAAGCATGTTTCACAATGGTTACTTTTCTCCTTTTCCTGCCAGAGTCTTGAGGGAAATTATTCTTGGCTTTTTATTGTGAGATCCTGGTTGTATTTCTGGAGGTAAAACCATGAAGTGGTAGGGTTCCACTTAGACTTAAGCACCCAAGAGCTTCTTACTCATACTAGTCCAGCTATTCATCAAAATTACACATTAAGTGGTCCTACCAATGTATGGTTCCTGTCATTTCTGCTCCAGGTAAGCTGATGTTTGCTGTGAGTCTGCTTCATTCCAGATTTCAAGTTTGTCTTGAACACAGTTATATGACTGATCCAAGAAAAGTAGTTGATTTTTTTTTTTTTTTAGTTTTACCTGTATAATAACAAGATTGTTAATTTTCCAGCACTTTATGTATTAGAACTGAAACCAAATGCCCTGGAGTAGTATATTAATATTGGATAAAAACAGACATCTACACAAAGAATATTACCCAAAGTTGAGGGACATTTCATAACAAAACAGGGGGCTCATTCATCAAAGACATGCTAATTGTATAATTTTACACACTATTGTCCGACATTCCAAATACATGAGGCAAAAAACTTTGACAGAACTTAAGAAATAGACAATTCTACAATCATGGTAGATTTTAATGCTTTGTCTCAATAATTGATAGAATAGCTAGATAAAAAGTTAGTAAACATAGAGAATATGTAAACAATAATATTAACAACCTTGATATAATTGATATTTAGGGAGCACTACATCTAACGATGACAATATACCCACTCTTCTCAAGTAAACATGGTACAGTCAATGAGGAGGAGCATATTCTATGAAAAAAAATAGCCTCAATACATATAAAATTTTCTATATTGATTCAAACTGAAATTAAATTAGAAACCAATGATAATAAAATATTTTGGAACACTCTAAATTACAGAAAAAAGCTTCTAATAATTAATGTGTTTAAGATGAAATTACAAGGTAATTTTTTTCAACAATTAAATCCGTAATAACAAAAAATACATGTAAAACTTATAGGATAGTGTTAATGCAGTGCTAGTAGGAGAAATTATAGCTTTAAACATTTATATTAGAAAAGAAAAATGTCCATAACCAATGACCTAAAGTTCTACCATTTTAGGCTAGAAAAGTAAGAGCAAAATAAACTCAAGTAAGAAAAACAATGAAATAATAAAATTTAACAGCAGAAGTTCAATGAAATATACAATAAAAATGGAATAGAAGTTAACAAAGCAACAAGCTTTTATTTTGAAAGAGCCAGAAAATTGAAAAGCCCAGTTAACTGGTCAAGTAAAAAAGAGAGGGAACACAAAGCACCAATTTCAAAGTGGAAGAAGTTATCACCAGTAATTCTAAGAGAAATTAAATTGTTAAAGAATAATAAAAACTATAAATAAGTTCATGGCAACAAATTTGACACTTCCAATAAAATAAACATTTTTCTTGAACTATATCTTGTCCAAATCAATATATGAAAAAATATTTAAAATCTGAATATCACTTTATTAAGGAAATTAGTGTGTTAATTAATTGACCAATTATACATGAAAAAAGATAAACATCAGAGAAATTCAAATTAAAACCACATCTGCTAGAATGACTATAATTAACAAAGCTCACAATGCCCAGGATTGTCAAGGACATGGAACAGCTTGTATTCTCAAATATTACGAACTGAATGAAAAAGTGTACCACCAATTTGGCAAACAGTTTGCCAATTTCTTGTAAAGGTGATATCAGTTACCGTGCAACCCAGCCATACTGCTCATAAGTATTTACACAAAATGAATCAAAATATATATCCATACAGATGATTGTTTGAGTGCTTTTATCAGCACTAACCATTCTAGCAAATAACTGGAGACAATCCAAATATTAATTAGTTACAGATAAAGTTTTGTATATCCATCCAATAGAATCTACTCAACAATAAAAGAAACAAAATATTAAAAGATGCAACCAACAGAAATGAACCTTGAATACTATGCTGTATCAACGAACTAAAATGAGTACATCCTATATAATTTCATTTATATATAAATTTAGACAATTCCATTTATATATAAATTTAGACAATGTGAACTAAATTTAGTGACTGAAATTTGTTGCCTGGTGACAGAGTTGAAAGGTGAGTGTGATTGAAAAAGAGCATGAAAAATTATTTGCTGATCATAGAATTGTTCTCTTTCTTGATTGTGGAGATGGATTCATGGGTGTATGTATATGTCAAAACTCACCAAAGTTTACTCTTTGATTGTGTGCACTTCTTTATATGTCACTATACAGTAATAAATTTGAAAAAAAATATATAATTCATTTTTGTGGAAAATTGCATTTTTCAAAATAGTCCCTAGAATTCCCTTTAAGAGAAATATACCTTCCTAACCCATTGTCATCAATTTTCATCATGCTTTGGCCATGTTCATTGGCCAGAGAAATGTGTGCAAAAGGAATGGGTGCCACTTCTGAGTATAAGTTTTAAGACAATGTTTGATTTGTAGTAATATTTGAAGTTGTACTTTCATTAAGAGTCCTATATATTGAAACTATCCTTAAAGCTTTGAGAAAATATTCATAATTCATAAACATTAAAAAATTATATGTCTAATTTATTTTCTTAAAGCATATCCTTACCTATGATGAGTTCTATCTAGACAGGACACCATCCTGAATTATGAGCTCTAAATATAAGAGAACATTGAGTAGAGCAATAGAAAATCCATAGGGGTCATATAATACACCAAGAAAAAAAAAAAGCTTTAGTATTATACATCACTGATAATGGGTCATTTTTTTTTTTAATTTTTATTGAAGTATAGTTTATTTACAATGTTCTGTTAGTTTCTGTTGTACAGCAAAGTAAATCTGGGTCATGTTTTTATTGCAGCATAAAGTAGAAAAATGATAAACATATTTTAATATTTAAAGTTTTATTATCATAGAAATACACTCTCTACAGTGTAGGACATACAAAATTTTAAATATGAGATGCCAAAAATTTAAAGAGGTATATTTCGTGGTAGGAAATATGATTTCAATGGAGTACAGGAGATTCAGATTCTAATCCTCTTTTATACTTGAATAAATATCTAACTTGAGTAAATCTATTAATTGTATCTAGATTTCAGCCTCTTCACTTACAAAATATGTTCATTGAGGGAGCTAATCTCTAAAATTCCTGTGTACTTGAAATTCTAAAAATATATATAGTTCTTATAGACAAAATGAAATATCTAGAGGAATGATGCTTGAAAAATGAACACAGCTTCCTTTATATTGAAATATAATTAATGCTTTATGTCTTAAAGTCTGTCTTGGCTCTTTCTCATAAAGATCAAGCAGTTTTGGAAAGTACGAAGCATAGATCAAATAAAAAATTGTATACTAAGCACTAAAAGAACATTTACTATCAATTAATGTGTCCTGAGAAGCATGAGATTTAATTATATTTCAATTTAGCATGCATGATTAAAACAGTTGTTATTGTTCACCATACTATAATTATATTTCTCTCCACAGCTGCTCTTCTTCTTAGAAGAGTAAATCATAGTTAATATTACATTGGGTGAATATTGTGTATATGTGTGTATGTTTGATTTATAGTAATTTTTCAAGATATTATTTTCATTAAGAGTCCTATATTTTAAAATTATCCTTAAAGCTTTAAGAAAATATTCATAATCCATAAATATTAAAGATTTATATGTCTAGTTTTTTTCCTAAAGCATGCCCTTGAAAGATTACACTGTTCTAATTATTTAAGACACTAGAGTATATTCCTATGTATGAACCTAATCCTACTTTACAAATTGATTTGTTTCATCTAATATCTCCAAATGCAACAATCTTTTTCAAATTTCCTCAGAGTTTCCTCAAGCTCAATGAAAGCTTACAGGTACTGAAAATATGGAAAACTGTGGGGAAATATTACTTGGAGTCTGCTTTCATTTGGCCAAGTAATGGCACAATTTTCTCTGATCAAGATGGAATCAAACCTATAGGAGAGATACAGATAGTAGTTTATGATAAGAAGAATTTAGGACAAGTTAAAAAAATAATTGAAACTTAAAAGCTATTTTATTCAAACTTCCTACTGGAACATCATTATTTTGTTTGTTTGGTTTATGAAATGGGGGATTAAACCAAACTGTAAACAACATCCTTTGTAGAAGGTAGGAAAAGACCTTTTCATTTAATAAAGAAAAATATAATCAATTCCATTTCACATGTTAAAAGGCAAATAGAAACAAAGCTAAGGGTCCAGAAAGACAAAAAAAAAAAAAAAAAAAAATGAAGATAAAGTAGAAACTGAATGAATTACAAAATCAAATAGTAACCAAATCAATTCTTAAGTGACAAAGGTGGTTCTTTACAAATATCAAAATAAAGTTTATAAATTTCTAGCTAGCATAAATATAAAAAAGGATAAGGAAATACATATTAGAATATTATTTTCTCTAATAAACTTTGTTATTGAAGTATAATATACATACAAAACCATGTAAAATCTTAGGAGTACATAGTGTCCTTCATGACAATGTCTAATCATAGCTCTGTACTCTTATGCAGAGGAACACTATGCTGACTTTCAATACAGTAAATTAATTGTTCATAGATTACAAGTAAATGCTATGATCAATACATTGTTTTGTTATTCTTTTTAAAATTTTTCATTGAAATATAGTTGAATTGCAATGTTTTGTTAGTTTCAGGTGTACAGCAAAGTGATTCAGTTATACATACTATATATATATATATATATATATATATATATATATTCTTTTTCACATTCTCTTCCATTATAGACTATTACAAGATATAGAGTATAGTTCCCTGTGCTATACAGTAGGTCCTTGTTGGCTATTTTATATATAGTATATATCTATTAAGAGTAGTCTTGGGGCTTCCCTGGTGGCACAGTGGTTGAGAGTTCACCTGCCGATGCAGGGGACACGTGTTCGTGTCCCGGTCCGGGAAGATCACACATGCCATGGAACGGCTAGGCCCGTGAGCCATGGCCACTGAGCCTGCGTGTCCAGAGCCTGTGCTCCGCAACGGGAGAGGCCACAATATTGAGAGGCCCGTGTACTGCAAAAAAAAATGAAGTAGTCTTTATTGCTGTATAATTGTTCCATTGAAAGACTATATGGTAGCTTAGTTATCTAGTGCTTTTTGTTAGTAATTAGGTTTTCCCAGTGTTGGGTTACCATGAAGAGCACTACTATGACCATTCTTTTTTATGTCTTTTGACACACCTCTGTCACAGATTTGTTTTATTACTATTTCTAGGAGAGGATTTGATGCACCATAAAGTATGGATATGTATACACAAAAGTTATTAGATTTGTATCTTTGTTCATTTCAATAATTACAGAAAAATTTTGGCAATTATCTCTTTAAATATATATTCTACACCATTCTCTCTTACTTCTGGGACTCCAGTTACACATACTAAATTGTTCAATAATATTAAATACTATTCCAAATTTGTAATTAGTTGAGAAATATGACCGTGGAAATACAGCGACTTTATTGCTGATAAAGCTGACTGGGGAATTTGATTCTTGAAGAGTATGGCCAGAAGGATATGCTAACATTGCTTACTTAGTCTGACCCACCTAGTTTAACCGGATCTGAACCACCATAATCTCTCCTCAGAGGGACAGAGCTTGCATGATTAAAAGTTCTTATTACAAGGGAACCAAAGCAGAATACTATATCTGAAAACAGGTAGTCACAAAAGACACCGAAGTTCCCTAACGTATATGTTTTCCTCATTATTCTGGCTAGAAATGGGCAAGATATATAGCTAGGCTAGGAATGGTTCTCAAAATGTGGTCCCTGGACTATCAGCATGAAAATGACCTTAGGAAGTTTTTAGAAATGCCAGGTTTCTAAATGCCTCACCTCACACTTGCTGAATCAGCTCTCCATGATTCTAATGTACACAAAAGTTTGAGGAACAACGGTTAACTTTATAGATTCTCAACCCTGCCTGCATACTGGAACTTTAATAATATCCAGACCATCCCAGACCAATACAATCACAACATCTTGGAATAGAGCCCTGAACATATATATTGTGTGTGTGTGTGTATGTATGTGTGTTGTTTTTAGGAGCTTCACAGGTGACTCTAATATTCATTCAGAACTGCAAGCTACTGACTCTAGTCACAGTCTCTCCCAATGTAAACATGAGGCAAGTGGATGATGATTGACCTAACAAAATTATGAAATAATCTCAGTGTATAGAAGGCCTTCTTCAACATGACATTAATCTCAAAATCTAGAATATTTTTTAACTTTTACAACTTGAATCTTATCATTTTAAAAATTCTTTATGATAGTATTTATCTTAAAGAAATCAAATGGCATTCTTGTGTGTGTAGAAAATCAGAAGAATATAGTTGAACTAATTGACCGAGGTGAACAAAGTTACAAGATAAGACATAAATATGAATTCCTGTATACAAGCAACAAAGAAGGTAGAAAGTAAAATTTTTAAAATAGTACAATTTACAATAGCATCATAAAATGTAGATAGGTAGTAATAAATATCTTCAAAACCTACAAGATATTTTTGAGAAAAATAAAGACAAACACAGGGATATATTACATTCATAGGTTAAATGACAATTCTGTAAATAAGCCTATTATCTCCAAATTTACCTATAGAGTAAACTTAATCCACATTAACATATCAGCATTTTAAATTTTTAATTAGAACATGATTCTATAATTCTCAATTATATATATACATATATTTATATGTATATAGATAAATATACACAATGTTAACCTAAAACAAATACACTGTCAGTTATTTCTCCAACAAGAAAATTAGTTTATTTGGGATGAGAAGAGAATTGCATTTCAGGGTTTGCAACCAAGTCAGACCATGTGCAAGGGGAAGGAGAACATTTACAGAAGGGATAAAGAAGTTGGGAGGGCTATAGAAAAGAAAGAGTCTGTGGCTTTTCATTGGCTGAGTTTTTGCCAGAAAAGGAGTTTTCTTCCTGTTGAGCTCCTTGGGGTTGGGAACATTGTGACAGCAAGGAGGCCAAAAAGGGTTTCTGGGGTGTTGATAATGTTCTGTTTATTGATGTGTAAGCTGGTCACATGTAATTATTGAACTGTAAATTGTATGTTAACTTTACCAAATGTATACCTGTTCAAATAAAATTTCCAAAACAGGCAATTCTAACCTCTACTAAAAATTACAGAGTGGGGTCTTCCCTGGTGGCGCAGTGGTTGAGATTCCGCCTGCAGATGCAGGGGACACGGGTTCATGCCCCGGTCCAGGAAGATCCCACATGCCACGGAGCGGCTAGGCCCGTGAGCCATTGCCACTGAGCCTACACGTCTGGAGCCTGTGCTCCGCAATGGGAGAGGCCACAACAGTGAGAGGCCCTCGTACCGCAAAAAAAAAAAAAAAAAAAAAAGAATTACAGAGGGTGAAAAAATATAGGGCACAATTTTTAATGTATTATCCTTTGCTCATTTATGTACACATATATATTTGCAAATGTCTAAAAGATATCTCCTTAGTGTGATGATGTACTTCAAAGTGTGTGAGATAAGGCACATTAATTTTTAAAGACAGCTTTATTGAAATATAATTTACATATCATAAAATTCACGCATTTAAATTGCACAAACAGCACAGTCAATTCTAGAATGTTTTTGTCACCTCAAAGAGAAATCTATCCCATTAGCTATTACTTCGTATTTTATTGTCTTCCTTTTGCTTGCTTTAGGTTTAGGTTATTCTTCATTTCCTATTTTCATAATTTGGAAAGTAAGGTTGTTGATTTCAGATGTTTCTTCTTTTCTAAGGGAGGCATCTACCAGTATAAATGTCCTTCTAGCTGCATCTCAAATATTTTGGCATGTTGTGTCTTCATTTTTACTCTGTTCAAAATAGTTTCTAATTTCCCTTTTTATTCCTTATTTGAGCCATTGGTTATTTAGGATTGTGTTGTTTAGTTTCTATGCATTTATGAATTTACCAAATTCTACTTGTTACTGATTTCTAAGTCAATTCCTTTGTGGTTTGAGAACATATTTTGTATGTTTTTTTTTCTATTTTGTTGAATTTGTTGAGGTTTGTTTTATGTTCTAGGGTATGATCTACACTGCAGAATGTTCATTGTATACTTGAGAAAAATGTATATTCTGCTACTAGAGGGTATAGTGTTCTATTGATGTCTGTTACATCATTTGGTATATATTTAAAGCTGGTCAAGTCTTCTATTTCTTGCTGGTCTTTTTTCTTGTTATTCTATTTATTATTGGATATGAGGTATTAAGTCTTTGACTATTATTGTTGAAATGTTGAATTATCCATTTTCCTTTCATTTCTTCCAGGTTTGCTTTATGTATTTTGGTGGTCACTTATCAGATGCATATATCTTTTTAATTGTTCTGTGTTGATAGATTTCCCCTTTTATTTTATAAATGCCTTTTTTAACTTTAGTAATATTTTTTATACTAAATTCTCTTTTGTCTGACATGAATATAGCTACTCCAGATTTTTTGTGGTTGCTATTTACATGATATATCTTTGTTTCTATCCTTTTACCTTCAATCTATTTTTATATTATATCTAATGTGTGCCTACTATAGACAAAACACAATTGGGTCTTGTTTCTTCATTCAGTCTGATAGCCTCTGCCTATTAATTGTTTAATCCATTACATTTATCATTAACCACATTAAATTTATAAGCCTGCTTAATTGGTGAAATTTCATGGGATCTAGTGTGTGGGTGTATTGGGATAGCCTCTACAAGTGAAGAAAGAATGCTAGTGGGCATTGCTCCACCAGATACTTAAAGTGAGATATATTACTTGATGGGTCCCTTTGAAGGCAATATATATACCACATTTTCTTTGATGGTCTAACTGAGGGTCAACAATTTTTTTTTTCTCAGCTGCATAGAAAATATTTAAAACTTGTTGGCTTAACTTGTTGTTAATAGTTTCTGTCAGTACTACTCAAATCTGTCACTGTAATGTGTAAGCAGCCATAAACAGTGAATAAACAAATGGACATGACTGTATTCCAGTAAAACTTTATTAACAAGAACAGATGGTCAACCCATGGTTCATGGTATGTTGAACCCTGTTTCAGCTCATTTACTGTCTAATCTTTAAAACTTTCCAGAGTAGGAAAATGGTTTGAAGCTGGTCCAAAGTGCCATTTTGGGTTTAATATCCAAACAGACCAATGGTGTAAGAAGTGTCTCTGCACATGGGGATACTGTGTGGACCCTCTGACACTCCTCAGTAATAGAAGTCAGAGTATAAAAACCAAGACATTTTGTGGTGAAATCAAGTTGTCTTCTACAAGCATCTTTTAGTACTTTGCATAATAGCCTCTTACTGAACCACAGGACACCAAATAATCATGTGAACTGAAATGCAAATCCTGAACTGGGGAATATGAGCCACAAAACTATTTAATTAGTTAGTTGCATCATAATCGTAATCAGTATTCCATGATTAAGCATAAATTCTCTGTTTATTTATGAACCTATCTATCTATATATTCTGAGCAAAATTAGAAGGCATAATAAGTTACATAGCAGGTGTTTCACAGTTTCAAACATCTACCCCTCCTGAATTACATCCTATTTGTCTATGCACTCATATGGATTTATGGGCAATCCCCTTATGGCTAAAGCATTAAAAGATTTTGGTTTTGGTTTTCCTATGATTTGATGTAATATGCTAGCATATTATAGACTCACAGAAGTTTCTTCTGGATGGCAGTGTAAATGGAAAATTTTCCGAGTAGGAAACAGTTTGAACAATATATCTTGTTTCCCAGATTCCTGAATGAAAAAATGGCCAGTGGTATGAATTTATACTGATTTTTAGACAGTGGCTGAATATTGACAAAGGAATGAGTATGGGAATGG
Source organism: Mesoplodon densirostris (assembly GCF_025265405.1). Taxonomy (NCBI): domain Eukaryota; kingdom Metazoa; phylum Chordata; class Mammalia; order Artiodactyla; family Ziphiidae; genus Mesoplodon; species Mesoplodon densirostris. The sequence goes on from NC_082667.1 coordinate 91,464,545, forward strand.
CTCCCTTACTATACTCAGTTTTAGAACAGAATATATGAAACAATTTTAGACAAAATTTAGGAAAAAAAACTTTTGAAAATAGAAAATATACAGAGGAATGTGATTTTTGAGAAAAGGAAAACATATGACATGAACAATACAGGCATACCGCAGAGATATTACAGTTTCAGTCCCAGAATACCACAATAATGCACATATCATAAAAAAGTGAGTCAAAAACATTATGTCTATAAACAGTGTACATACCTTAAGTTAAAAATATTTTATTACTAAAAAATGCTAACCATCATCTATTTTCAGTGAGTTATAGTAGTAACATCAAAGATCTCTGATCACAGATCACCATAACCAATATAATAGTGATAAAGTTTGAAATATTGTGAGAATTACAAATATGTGACATAGAGACATGATGTGAGCAAATGCTGTTGGAAAAATGGTTCCTATAGATTTGTTGAATGCAAGGTTGCCACAAACCTTCAATTTGTGAAAAACACAATATCTGTGAAGCACAATAAAGCGAAGTGGAATAAAATGAGGAACACCTGCCTATTCGTTTCATGCTTAGGGCACTTTATGAATCACTGAACAGAGAGATGGAGCCCGAAGAAAGAACAGTGGTACACTGAGCAAAGGGAATATACAACAAATTTGATGACAAGGAGACTAAAATTTGCAGGGCAGGGTATTAAAAAGAGCAACATGGAGCAGAAGTTTCAGAAATCTGCAGACGGATTCCTTTGATTCTTTGGGAAAATAATAAATTCTAAATGACGAGAAGAAAACTCCACAAGCTCTGGCAGAGACACACACTGGAGATTGTGAGCTGAAGACGGATGCCAGTGACGGAAGTACTGTTAGAGATGGTGACGTTCTACCAACCAGATAAACATTGTTAAACTCTCCAGATATTCAGTTAAAGTCCCTGAAAGGCTATCTACTGGTAGTAAAGCTACCCATATAGTAAGGGCTGTGGAGACATGTCATAACAAATCTAGAAATAAAGCCTCAACAGGATCAAGATGAAATACCTGGAAATTAACTGTGTATCAAAGCAAACTCAACACTCCCCTTAAGGAAGAAAACACAAATTAAACTTTAAAAAATGGAGCAACCATAATGTCCTCCATACAATCAGATATTACTTGACATATGAAGAAGCAGAAAAAATATATTGCATTAGCAATTTAAAAGAAGAGGTCAAGCAATACTACGATACTAAGTATACTACAAGGATACCTCCTTTTAAATAAGGCATTATTTATTAATCATCAAGGTGAACAAAAAAATTAATGTCTTTGTGGATTAATTCAGTATAAGTATCAAGATATCCTTGACATAAATTCAGTATCTTCAGTGACTTGACTGACAAAATAATCTCAAATTACACCCAGATTATCATTATTTTTTAAAGTTTTACTGAAGATTTTAGAAGTAAAAAAAAGTGCATATAATTTTATTTAAACACTATCATTAGGTATATATTTTTCTCAAGGCCTGTCTCCTCCCTAACCCTCAGTTTTTCTTTTTCTTCTTCCAGTCTTTGGCACTATTCCTTCTGATCTCTTTATTACTTAGCAAGCTAGATTCAATCTGCCTTATTAAACCTCAAGTCCAACCTACCATGAATAGAGACTCCATTAAAACTAGCTGGTACTTAAAACATATTCTAAACAAAACTCTTTACTGATTAAATATAATAATTATATCAGTGGCTAAGAGTATAAAAATATTCCAAATATAATTATATTTAAATAAATTGACCAGTTGCTCTGTTATTTTGGAAATTCATGATAGAGATACTTACTTAACTGATGGGTACTTTTATTGGTTCTCACCTTCTGGTGTCTTTTGAGTAGCAGCAATAAGTGTCTTTAAACATTACTACTAATCTAAGTAAGGGCATTGTATTTGTTATCTACTTCTGTGTAACAATATTGCTGCAAACTTAGCAGCCTGCTTGCTTTCTCAAATCCAGTAAGGCAGAGAGTCTCACCTAGCAAGGTCGACATTACAATCTATGTAATGTAATTTTATACAAATCATCACCTTTATTATATTCTATGTGTCATAGGTGAGTCAGTTCTCACTTAGTCAAAAGAAGAGAATAATACAAAGACATGAATATCAGTAATTTGGGATGACGGAAACCAACTTAGAGTCTGTCTGTCACCGTCGGGTGGTATATTCTAGTATTAGAATTGAGTGCTTCTAAGAAGCAAATGTATTCCAGTAGAGATTTACCTAATGGCTTTGATCCATGCTATTTCTTGAAGGGTTAATTGGTCCCAAGTATTGTAATAAATAAATAGCAGCAATAAATATCACATGTTTTGAAAAAAGAAGAAAAAAATAAGCAGGAATTTCAGAGAGCAAATAAAAAGAGGATAGTTATGAAGTGGAAATGGAAGTCTCTGTTCTCCTATCCAAATCTAACTGGCTTCATAAATATTAGCATCATGGATACAGACTAGAAAAATATTAAATAAATGTATTAATTTTCTAGTATTGCCATATGAAATATTGCCACAAATTCAGCAGTTTCAAGCAATATTCACTTATTATCTCACAATTTGTAGGTCAGAACACTGGGCACAGTACAGCTCAGCTGTTTCTCAGTTACAGGTTTCACAAGGAAGAAATCAAGGTATCAGCAGAACTGTGATCATTTTAGAGGCTCTGTGGATGAATCCTCTCCAAGCTCTTTCAGACTGTTGGCCTAATTCAGTTTCTTAGGGTTACAAGACTGAGGTTTCCATTTCTTGATGGTTGGCTATGGGTGATTCTCAGCTTCTAGAGCCTACCCACATTCCTTGGCTCATGTCCATTTTCCTCTACTTTCAAAGCCAACAGCAGATGGTCAAGTGCCTCATATTCTTCAGCTCTCTCTGATCACTCTATCTGCTTTGTTACTCCTCTGCTTTGAGTCAGATAAAGTTCTTGGATATTAAGGACTCAGGCTACTGGATTGGGCCCACCAGGATACTCTGTTTTAATGTCCCAAACCATAATTACTTCTGCAAAGTTCCTTCTGCAGTAACCTATTCAAAGGTTGTAAGGATTAGGGCATTAACATCTTTACTGAGGACATTTCTCTGACTATCACAATAAGCCATAAAATGACATTAAAGTCATAATGAAATTTCTTTTTCTATAAGAAAGAAGAAAGTTTTATTATTTTGATGTCTCAAAAGATGGTATAAACTGATAATCCAAATATGTGGCAGAGATTTAAGGGCTTTTAGCTATACTCAATTTTATCCAAGAAAATACAACTACTCCAGAAGTACATTTCATTGTAATTAAACTCAACAATAGCATTATTTCTAGAGCAGCAAAATCTAAGATGATTATAAAACATTTTGGCATCTCCTATACAATATAAGCAGTTCTTAGATTTATGAGAAAAATGTGGAGGAGGCGAAAATCTTTTTATGCACAATTATCTGTTGGTTTGGCAACACAACAATAGTCAATATTTCACAAAAGTAATGCCAAATTTTTGGCTTAATGGAATTGAGAGGTTTTTTTTCTTACAGGCAACAAATGGTCCTGAAAGACTTGATACACTTTGTACATTTTATATGTTTGTATTTGGTGAACTCTAAGTATGCTCAGCAACTGTATGTCAAGTCAGGATATGCTTCACAGAACAAAGTTAAGCACTCACTGACCCTGAGAAGAATTTCAACTAACATAGCAATAATAATGGCTGATGTTGTTTGCTTCCTCTATAAAACACTGTGCTAAGCACTTCCATGAACTATCACATTTAATTCTGGTTGAATAACAGGCATCATTGTTGTCCCAAGTTCAAAAATGAGAAAAACTGAGGTTAACATTAAAACTCATACTGCTAGTATTTTATAGAGTTGTGTCAAACTATGAATGTCTATTTTTATCACCTAGGGCCTCAATTTTTACTTTGTACTCCCTACACACACACACACTCATACACACACACAACACACACAAGGTATATGCCTAACATTTTAAAAATTACACACTACCAGTATACATTTTAAGACTTCAGTGTTTGTCCCTAGCTCAAACCTTGGTGCACTGGTATTAAGAGTCAGCAAGGTGCTAGAAACATTAAATGTGACTGCTTTTAGAAATTCTAAAACTATTTTCTTTTATAAGACACTCACATTCATGATTTCCATTGTATTATTTTCTAGTTTTGAAGTGAAGCTGTGCTGCTACTTTTGGCAGGACCTCTTATTATACCAATTTAGCTTGAAGTGAAGCCACGAATAAGTTACGTTGACAAGGCAAAACACATTAAATTACAAATTAAATTATTTATATCACCAGTTCTATAGATTCTGGGTGACATAAAGGGCATTATGTTAAAAGAAATGTTAAATGAGTTCCTGAAGGTTTGAAATATTTGGGACAAAATACTCTGGCTGAAATCCAAGATATCAGATAATTGAACTTAGCTCCTTTACTGGGAGTAATTAGGCCTAATTTGCATAGGTAAGGTCATTTGAGCAACTTCCTCGTGGAAAATAAAGCTAATTGAGATTAATGACTCTTAAACACATTGCTTCTCTACTTAACATATCAAGACAATATTACCTGGAGAACAGAAAATGTTTCAGGAACTCTATTAAGAAAGTTAGGGTAATAGGCTTTTTCATTCTTTCACTCATTTTGTCATATAACATTGTTATAGGTTTCCATAATACATGGTACATTATTTTACAAAACAATTTTAAAGGCAGCCTTAAAGAAATAACAAATTTTGGATTTTCAGTAATTTTCCATCTGTTCACCTTATTTTTTCTAGACTCATTCATTTCTCAGGATATTCACAAACATTTTTTCCACATGTAACTGCTACAATTTTGGCATAATTTTCTTCTCTTTTAAAGATGAAGACACTGATATTTAGAGAAATGAAGTTAGTTACTAAAGATGACACAGCTGATAAATAGTCAAACCAGGATCTCGAACCAGATCTCTTCAACCTCCCAAATCATTTCAAAACCTAAATCATGATAAATAGAATGAGATGTACATAATTTACCTACAAATGTACAATTCTCGATTCATAGTCTCATTATGTGTTTCATATTAAATAAAAAGCAGAAGATAGATGCATGTAATTGTTTTGAGCAGCATTGTGTTATCTATAGACATATGAACCCACAAATTAGAATAATTTTAAAAACTGTATTATGACAACAATTTTGTAAAAAAATCAATAGTGATTATTTAGAAAGATAGGGTAATACATTTAATCTAGACTAAGTATGTACTTTAAATAAACTTGGTTCTCTACAAATGCTTGTTGACTGATTGACCTGTCACTAATTCATCACACTGTAAAGATAGCTGACAAGTAAGACAAATTAAGTCTGTGGAGTTTTTTGTTGTTGTTGTTGTTTTGTTTTTTAATTAATTAATTAATTTATTTATTTATTTTTGACTGTGTTGGGTCTTTGTTTCTGTGCGTGGGCTTTCTCTAGTTGCGGTGAGCAGGGGCCACTCTTCATCGCAGTGTGTGGGCCTCTCACTGTCGTGGCCTCTCTTGTTGTGGAGTACAAGCTCCAGACGTGCAGGCTCAATAGTTGTAGCTCATGGGCCTAGTTGCTCTGTGGCATGTGGAATCTTCCCAGACCAGGGCTCGAACCCATGTCCCCTGCATTGGCAGGCAGATTCTCAGCCACTGTGCCACCAGGGAAGCCCAGGTCTGTGGATTTTAACTAGGACTACAATTTCTCCCTTTTCATAGAAACATATAGGCAAGCCCATTACCTGAATGCCTAAGTCTGACCCAACTACTGAAATCAAAAAGAAAACTGAATTTTGACCCTGTATCCACTAAAATTTCTATGTTGAAGTTTTACTCCCCAGTACCTCAGATTGTGACTGTATATAGAGACAGGGCCTTCTAAGAAGTAATTAAGGCAAAATGATCTCATTTAGGATAAGTCCTAAGGCAGTATGAATGCTGTCTTTATAAGAAAGGAAATTAAGACACACAGAGAGAAATACATCAGATATGTGCCCACAGACCAGGGACAAGTATGTGAGAATACATCCAGAAAGCAGCCATCTACAAGACAAGAGGAGAGCCTTTGGAAGAAACCAAACTTGCTGACACCTTGATATTAGACTTCTGACCACCAAATCCAAGAGAAAATAAATTTCTCTTGTTTAAGCCACCAAGTCTGTGGTATTTTGTTATGGAATTCCTAGCAAACTAACACATGCTCCCTTCCATTAAAGCAGTTAAACTCCTTTTCCCAGGAAACTGATAATTGTACACATTAGCGTCTATAGAAATCTATTAGAAAAGTTCTACATGATAGAATTTAAAGGGGATTACATCATTAGTTTCTTAGTAGGAAAAGGCATTCAGCTCTCAGAATGGAAGCATGTTAAGCCCTTTTTTCTCTATGGCTTTCTGAGGTTGGCACTGTCCAAATTCATTCCTGCTTTAGGCATCAGAATGTTTTCTGCCACACTCTGATTGTCAGTTTAATACTGGTTTTGGTTGGTGCAGACCATTCCTACTCCTGTGCCAGGAGTAAATGGGTAAACCAAGATATTGTGACTGAGGAAAGAGAAAATAAAAGCCATTTGGCATCTCAAAAGAAAGGCATTTTAATAATCTATTGCTACATCATATATTACCATAAATTTTAGTGACTTAAAATAACAAACATTTATTATTTCAGTTTCTGCAAATCAGGAATTCAGGTGCTACTGAGCTAGGTCCATCCAGCACAAGACCTCTTACAAGGTCACAATTTAGGTTTTGCCCAGGGCTTGCAGTCATCTCAAAACTCAACTGAGGGAGAATATACAACTGATCTTAAAGTAGTTGTTGGCAGGACTCCTGTCCTGACTGGCTACTGGCAGGAGACATCAGTCCTTGAAGTTTATAATTATATTATAAACTTCACAGTCCCAAAGAGACTAGATCTCATTTGTTCTCACCACATAAAGGAAATAATGTGATGTGATAAAGGTATTAGCTAACTCTATGATGGTAATCACATTGAAGTATATAAATGTATGAAATCAACACATCATACACTTTAAACTTATACAATATTATATGTCAATTTTTAAAAACACAGGAGCTAACATCTCTCACAGCAAGTGAAAATTGAGACACAGTAAAACAGAAGCCACAGCTTTTATGTAAATCAATCTAAGTGGCATCCCATCACTTTTATTATATTTCACTCATTATAATCAAGTCACTAGTTCCAGCCCACACTCAAAGGGAGGGTATCACATAAATTTGTGAATACCAGGAGGTGGGGATTATTGAGACCCTATTAGAAGCTGCCTACCACAAGGGCAATATTTAGGACAGAATTCTTAAAACTTTCTCTATCCTACAATAATATTAATTCAGTTCCTTTTATTAGAAGTTAGAAGTTATTTCATTTACAAAATTTTTCTTCATTATTCTTAGTTGTTAAAAATGCTAATAAATATATAAATTATCCAAGTTATAATCAATTGCTCTACCAATGCATCAAAGTAGGACACACAGGTAAGGGGTAGGGATTTCCAAAGTAATACAAACTTAATGCTCATTCAGACATTTTTCATAGGAATTTCAGTGAGTAGAAAGCTTTTTTCCTGCATATCAAGGCAGAAATTCCTCTCCAAATTTCAAATAATTTGAATAAATAAAATAATGCCAGTATTAAAAAAAAATAAATCCATCTTTATCCATTCCTTCCTTCCTTCCTTCCTTCCTTCCTTCCTTCCTTCCTTCCTTCCTCTTTCTCTTAAGTAAAAAGACTTAAACAATTTCACAAGCATCCTATCTAGGAATACTAACCAAAACTAACCAAAACTCTAACCAAAACTCATTAATAACAACAAAAAATTCACAAAGACCTAAGTATGGTACAGACTAGATTCCACCTACCATACCAACTTCATCTCCTGCAGCACCCTCTTCTTTATTCATGGCAGAATATTGTATAAGGAGTCATAAACTTTTTTAAAAAATTTTTTCTTTATTTATTTATGGCTGTGTTGGCTCTCTGTTTCTGTGAGAGGGCTTTCTCTAGATGCATCAAGTGGGGGCCACTCCTCATCGCGGTGCAGGGGCCTCTCACAATTGCGGCCTCTCTCTTTGTGGAGCACAGCTTCCAGACGCGCAGGCTCAGTAATTGTGACTCACGGGACTAGTTGCTCCGTGGCATGTGGGCTCTTCCCAGACCGGGGCTCGAACCCGTGTCCCCCGCATTGGCAGGCAGATTCTCAACCACTGCACCACCAGGGAAGCCCCTCATAAACTTTTATATCACAAGACATTGGGAATGCCATTTGCTCTGCTTAAAGTTTTTCTCTTTATCTTCTAATTGCAACAAGTACAAAAACAAAATCCCACAAACTTACTTAATGTTTAAGGCTTAGCTTAAAAGTCCACACCTGACTTAAAGCATTTCCTGACCAGGACTTCATCTCAAGCAGAATTAACTACTCCCTTCTTTGTTAACTAAAATAATTTTTATCATAGTCCCAATTAAAATGTAGTCCTAGTTAAAAAATAGAAAATTTAAAAGTTAGTTCAATTATGTGGCTCTGGATGGCTCTGGATACCATCATCTACAGTGTTGGGGGAGTGTTATTTCTCATGGTTTGACTATGACACTGAAATCCCCATACAAAAGAAGGAAAATTGAGGAAATTTATTAAGGAAATATAAAAATGGCCCTATGCAATTCCGGAGAACACCTACTGACATTGATACTGGGAAGAAAAAAGAGATTTGAGAGGGAAATTTTATTTCATGTCATGAATATTTTTCAAACTAACTTTCCCACTTCGTTTATTAACACAAGATGTTTTTTGATCTGGTCATCATCTTTAGCAGAAATTGTCCCCCTTTTCATGTCATTTGTTTTAGGTGAGTCTGATCACATCTCTAGGTTCCAAAAATGGGACTGGAGGTTTTACTTGACTAAAGTTTGAGAGCTAACTACTGATGAACTTGCCAGAATAGAAACCAGAGTGAGGTAGTGAGCAGATGAAGGACTGATTTATTTCTTTTTTTCAATGAAATGGTTAAGCACCTAGATCCATAGGTGATTGAATACAAAACTACCCTTTGAGTTTTCAGTTTTTGTAAGCCAATTAATTATCTTATATCTATTAAATTAGTCTAAGTTGAGATTTTGCCACTTCCAATAAAAGGAATAACAATGAGTAGAAGGGTTAGTGAAATTCCCAAACACTGATTTCTCCATGAATATTTTAAAAGAATTTTCCAAAGGGCTATCTTATAATGTAGGGTAAATATGTTTCCCCACCCACCATGTATTTGCTGTGTGACTATGGGAAAATTAGATTAGACAAACTCTTTATTTTCCTTATAGCTTTCATCTGGAATATTGGCATAATCACAAAATAGAACATAACAATGTTGTTATATGTATATATATATATATATATATATATATATATAATTCGTGTGTGTTTATGTGTGTGTGCAGTGCTTAGAAGATTGTCTAGTATATTGAAATGCAATATAAGTACTGGCCATTTTGTACCAAAACTTGCTTGAATCCATAGATTATTCAGAGGGTGGCTACTATATGACAAGTTATATACTATATATTTTGGTTGTAATAATTCATAGGATGTGCTGCTTGCTCTAAAATTATTTATGATGAAAGGTAGAAAGAAACCTGAAAACATGTAATTGAAATAATATAAGATGATCAGTAATGCATGAATGCAGGCAAAGGACTCTAGGGCAACCAGTAGTGCCATGAATAACTGAGTCTAGAAGTAACGGGAAAATTCAGAGGAGACACAGATTTAAGAAGTTATAAAGGAAAATTAAGAGTTTAGTAAATGGAGTTGGCTAGGGAACAGGAATACTTTATATAGGTAAAGAAGTATGAAAATTTATCTCATTATTAAATCACCTACAATGGCACTAACATCATGAAATGGTTCTGAAGTTTTCCTGAATATCAAAGCAATTTTGATGTATGAGATTCGTGTGACTGTCTTTTCTCAAAAATCAGGAATAATATCCTCTACACAGATATTAAAGATATACATTATTTCTATTTAAACCTTTTATATTTTTACATTAAACCTGTTTCCTAGGAACAAATAAGTCCAGTAATTGTAATAAAATGAATTAATTAGTGAACACACTGGGTCAAAAGCTAGTTCAGAGAAATGTTTTTCATTAAAAGCTATGGAATTATATTTTCATTACACCCTTTATTAGTCCCCTAAAATAATTTTTATAATATATTTTAAATTTTGTTAGCATTAGTGTTTTGATTTTATTATATAAACTACCAAACATTAAATTTTTCATATAGCCTTAAGCAAATTTTTCATATAGCTTTATATAATCTATCTCTGTTTGAAATATGTTTAATTATTTTAATAAATTAATTAGTTGGTTATCTTCAAATAACTCTGAATTCAGCTTTCTCTAGCACTTCTTTTTCTTTCCCAACTTAGTGAATTTGTCCACTGGAAACTGGAGTATGACACATTTGGTGAAAAAAAAAAAAACATTTTCAAACCTAATGCTTATGGTCTGAGTTTCTGAGACTTTAATTAAAATAATAGCATTTCATTGATCTCATGATTACTTTATATACCTTGTTTCTTTGTGTTTTTTATTACAATAATTGAAAATTTGTCTGTAGTGTTTCATTCCCCATACTAAGTAGTAAGAGATATTTGAAGTAAACAGCACTCACAACATACGTGAATTATTCTTTTATATAAAAATTGAGATTCAACTTTTCCTTTCTTAAGCACCTTGTATTAATAGATGTGGCTTTACAGTTATTATCTACTCTTACCACAAATATGCAAGGATAACTAACAAAACAAGCCCACATGTTAAGCTAATTAAAACATACTTCTTTAGTCTTCTCAGTGTGAAACTACCAAGCAATAAATGATAATAATATGAATAAAGAGTTGGTGGAGTTTATTATATGTTTGAGAACAAAATTGTGAGATAAAGCAGGTTAGTGTCATATTAAACAATATTTCATAATGGATAAAACATAAACTTTGAAGTTAGTCAAATCTGAAGTAAGATTGGAACTAGTGATAAACCTGGCTCTCTTTCCTACAAGTCACTTAATCAATGAAATGTTTAATTGTTTTCATCAGTAAATTAGGAAAAATAATATATAAAATCTTTTATAAAGATAAAATAAAATAGCACTTGTAAACATTTAACCCAATGTCTTGCAAAATAATGTTATTTTCTAGCAAGCATCAATATATTAAATCCCTACTATATGCTTAACAATATTAAGTTTAGTACAAAAACATGTATGTGTACAGATATATGTCTCAGATTCTTATAAAATATTTTAAAAACAAGAGAATAAACACATATATGTGATATAATGCTTACTAGTAAGACCTCTTTTCTTTGGTAAGACAACTTGGAGAAATTATCAAATTTAATGGAGATTTAGAAGAAAATATATGAATCTAGATGCAGTTTCTCTCTCTCTCTTTCTCTCTCTCCCCCTCCTCCCTTTCTCATTTGTTTAAGGTTCCAAGCTCTATGAGACAAATTTTTGCTTGGGAACCTCAACTTTCCCCCAGTGAATATCACAAATATACAGATGCTGCTGATCAACAAGAAGAAAGATTAAAAAAATAAAAAAAAACCAAATGAGGAGAATATAAGATGTTCTTCTCAGGAGTTCCTTTGTAATATATAAGGAAATTCAGAGGGCAGTAATATACTCAATGAAGAATAGTAAAAATCTGTTATGCTAGAAGAACTTTGAGTAGCAATATCTAAGAGTATAGTGGAAAGCTCAAGATATATATTAAATTATCTGTGAAAGTTCCTCTAACAGGCCACTAAATATAGAATTCATCAGAGAAGAGACTGTTTAATGTATGCAACATTTTAAAAATTTTTGTAAATACATAAAATATTAAACTAAAGCCTGTACATGTTCAGTAATGTGAAATTTTACAGATGAAACCTTAACTATAACACCTGTCCCACACACTTAATTTAAGGCCAATATGAGCCAGTAAGTCAGTTAAATAATAAGTGAATGATTTTCAATTATCTTGCATATTATGTAATATTATAGTTAAGACAATACTTACAAATCTGAAATAGATTTTCTCTGAAATTTATACTTATAATGAACTTTATACACTTTATTTTAAAATTAAAAAATATTATTTTATTTTTGAGCTTCTAAAGCTGTTTAATTAAAGAGTAATCAGATATTATAAGACAAACTATTACAAGAATATATCTGCATTTACTTATTAGTATAAATTCATAATTTATCTTAAATTTCAATGAGAAATACATATAGAATACATTGGATACTGAAACTGATTTTAAAAAACACTGTTTTTCATGAATAATGCTATCAATAATTTAAATGTTAGCCTTCTAGATTTATTGACTCATTATTAAGTAAATATTATTAACTCAAACTTTTAGAATACTAGTAATGAAAAGCTATTAAGTGACTCAATACTATGACTTAAATATAAGTTGTAAATTTTAAAAGAATTATATTTATCATAAACTAAATATTTTGTTTCTTAAAAATTCATGCTTCTGTAGTAGCACTATTCCATCATTATTACTTTCTGAAAAGAGTTACAATAACTAGAAAAATGTTATAAAAATAAACAGTCTGGAATGGGAGATCAAGATGATGTAGTAGGAGGATTGAGCTCACCTCCTACCTGAGCGTATCAAAAATACATCTACATGTGGAGCAACTCTCCCTGAAAACAACCTGGAGACTGGCAGAAAGTTTCTTCTACAACCAAGGCTATAAAAACAAAGATCCACACAGAGTTGGGTAGAAAGGGAATAAAGGTGATTGGGTCAGGACCCAACTCCCTAGCAAAGGACACAGGAGGAGATATCAGGGGGTCGGGAATCCTTCCTGGCGAGCAAGGGGTTCCAGCCACATATTGGGCACCCCAGCCCTGGGGTCTGACCCTAGGAAGATGAGCCCCCTTAGCTGGTTTAAAAACCAGTGGGACTTACCAGAGAGTTGTAGGAAACTGAGAGTCTGCTCATGAAGAGTTTGTGCACATGCCTGCTTACTCTAGGGAAAAACATGGAGGAAGCAGATTGAAAACTGCCTGGGGCTCTGACTGGCTTCCTGTGACTGCCCGAGACAAAGACACTAAAAAAAACAAACAAAAAAACCCTACAAAAAAAGACACTACAAAAAAAAGTTACAGGCCAATATCTCTGATGAATATAGATACAAAAATTGTCAGTAAAATGTTAGCAAACTGAATTCAACAATATATAAACAGGAGCACACACCTTGATCAACTACCATTTATTCCAGGGAGCAAGGATAGTTTGATAACAGCAAGTCAGTCAATGTGATACATCACATTAACAAAACAAAGGGTAAAATCACATGATCATCTCAACAGATGCAGAAAAGCATTTGAAAAAATTTAATGTACATTCATGATAAAACCTGTCATCATAGTTGGTTTAGAGGAAGATGTCCAAACATAATAAAGGCCATTTAAGACAAACCCACAAGTAATATCATACACCATGATGAAAAGCAGATATCACTCTCTTCAAAAATCAGGAACAAGAAAAGGATGTCCACTTAACATTTAACCTAGTACTGGCTGTCTAGCCACAACAATCAGACAAGATATTTAAATAAAAGTCATCCAAATTGGAAGGGAAGACGTATAACTGTCACTATTTGCAATAGGCGTGATACTATATATAGAAGATCATAAAGTCTCCACCAAAAAATGATTAGAACTAATAAATGATTTCAGTAAATTTTCAGGACACAAGATTAATAGAAAGAAATCTGTTGCTTATCTATACACTAATAATCAACTATCAGAAAGAGAAAGAAAGAAAACTATCTCACTTAAAATTGCAACAAAAAGAATAAAATGTCTCGGAATAAACTTAAACAAGGAGGTGAAAGACCTATCCTCTGAAAACTATAAAACATTGATAAGGGGTTTTGAAGATGACACAGGAAATTGAAAGGTATCCTGTGTTTGTGGAGTGGAATAATTAATATTGTTAAAATGTCCATACTACACAAAGCATTCTACAGATTTAATGAAATCTGTTTCAAATTACCCATGACATTTTTCACAGAAGTAAAACAAATATTCTTAAAATTTGTGTAGAACCACAAAAGACCCCTAGTATCCAAAGCAATCTTGAGAAAAAAGCACAAAGCTGGAGGCATCATGCTCCTTCAGACTACATTACAAAGATATAGTAATTAAAATAGTATTGTGCCGGCACAAAAGCAGACACATAGATCAATGGAAAACAATAGAGAGCCCAGAAATAAACCCACGCACTTATGGTCAATTAAGATACAACAAAGGAGGCAAGGCTATACAATGGAGAAAAGCCAGTCTCTTCAATAAGTGGTACATGAAAAACTGGACAGCTATGTGGCAAGAATGAAATTAGAACATTTTACCACATCATCTACAAAAATAAACTCAAAATGGATTAAAAAAAAAAACCCTAAATGTAAGACCAGAAACTCTAAAACTTCTAGAAAAAACATAAGGAGAACAGTCTTTGACATAAGTTCTACCAATATTTTTTTGGAACTCTCTATTCAGGCAAAGGAAACAAAAATAAAAATAAACAAATGAGACCTAAATAATCTGAAGACATTTTGCACAACAAAAGGAATTATTGACAAAACAAAAAGTATCTCTACTAAACAAGAGAGAATATTTGCAAATGATATGACTGATAAGGGGTTAATATGCAACATGTATAAACAGCTCATACAACTCAATATCAAAAAAACACAACACCATTAAAAATGGGCGGAAGAACTGAATAGACATTTTTTTTCTAAGAAGACTTACACATGGCCAACAGGCACATGAAAAAATGCTCAACATCACTAATCATCAGGAAAATGTAAACATAACCAAATGAAATATCACTTCACATCTAGTCAGAATGCCAATAGCCAATAGTTAGAATGGCTATTGTCAAAAAGACCACAAATAACAAATGGTGAGGATATGGAGAAAAAGGAACCCTAGTACACTGATGGTGGGAATGTAAACTGGTGCAGCCAATTATGGAAAAGAGTATGAAGGTGTCTCAAAAATTAAAAACAAGGGACTTCCCTGGGGGCGAATTGGAATTTTTGGAATTTTTCATAATACTCTTTGTGAGACATAAATCAAACAATTTCCAAGATTACTAATTGCCTGGTCTAATACCATTTTTAAAACAGTTTATTATTTCTTCCTAAATGTGAGAAACCTCTTTTTTCTCCTACTTACATGCCACTTAACACCTACACTTGTGTGATCCGTCCTTCTCTTTCCATAAGATAAGTTCCTAATTAAATACTAATTTATTCTATATAATTAATTCTACATATTTATCCAAAACAATGCATAGTATATAGAAATCTCTCAATAATTATTTACTAAACAAATAAATGTTTTTTATATTTATTTATATAAACAGGAAAGCAATCTATTCTGGATCTAAGTACAATTCGTCAATTCTAAGACATGATAGGAACATAGAGCATCTTTTTCTTCCCAACTTTATTGAGATATAATTGACATACAGCACTGTATAAGGTGTACAACGTAAGATTTGACTTGCATACATCATGAGATGTTTATGACAGTAACATTAGTGAACATTCATCATCTCATATAGATACAAAATTAAAAGAAAAATATTTCCTTTTGATGAGAACTCTTAGGATTTACTCTCTTAATAACATTCATTTATAACATACAACAGTGTTCACTATATTAATGTTGTTGTACATTACACCACTAGTACTTTATCTTATAACTAGAAGTTCGTACTTTTTGACTGCCATCATCTGATTCCTCCTCCTTCACCCCCATCTCTGGTAACCACAAATTCAGTGTCTTTTTCTAGGAGTTTGTTTTTTGTTTGAAGGAGAACATACCAATATAAACTCTCATAAAAGAAAAATGTTAAACAAATTGCCCGTATTTTCTTTTTTATTTTATTCTTATTGATATTTTATTATTTAGACTTAAGTTTTTTATACATATATATTATCATTTATTTTCAAACATAAAAAAGGAAGATATAAACCAAGTAAATTGCTTAAAGCAGAGACTAGCATTTTCTGTAAAGAGCCAGATAGTAAATATTTTAGACTTTGCAGCCAAAGGTTCTCAGTACGACAGCTCAAAGCTGCCATTGTAGCAAGAAGTAGCCATAGACTAAATGTAAACTAACAGACAGTGCTGTGTTCTACTTTTTTTTTTTTTCACAAAAAGTATAAATAGCTGGAACTGGATTGCTGGGGGGCGGGGGAACCTCCCAAACTAGGTACATTCATGTTCCAAATCTTCAGAATTATTTTTGACTCTGGGTCATTAACATTTGTGTTTTCTATACAATATTATCTTCTGGTCCATCAAAATGATTTTGATGCAGCATTGTTAAAAAAAATGTTCCATATGTTCTTAAGCAACATGTTCAACAGAAATGTAATGTGAGCCACATATGTAATTTTGTTTCTTATAATGCACTTAAAATATAAAACATTCAATTCAATTCAATAATATTGTATTTTATTTACCACAATATAACCCAAAATTTCTCATTTTATCATGTAATAAATATAAAAGTTATAAATGATATATTTGATGTTCTTTTTACATACTAATTTTTGAAATTTGGTGAATATTTTACATTTATATCATATCTTAATTTGTGCTAATTACATGGAAAATGCTCCATATCCACAAGCAGATAGCGATTACAGTCCCCTAGAGCATGTGTCTAAATGATATTATTTAAGCCTCTAATACAAATTCTGCAAATTTTGAACATTTTATTTTCCCCCAAAGTGTCCAATGGGAGTTTTTTCAGAAACAATCTGGACTTGTTTTTGTTCCTCAAATGGTTCTTAAATGCTTCAGTGACTGAATTCTTGAGGATTGCAATTGCCTGGTCATGCCATCAGGAATTAAAATTATGATACAACAGCCATCTGGCTAACAGCTATTTTAACATGTCATATGGAGATCTAAAATGTGAAAAATTCTACTTCTTAAATTGATAAAATACTGTAGTTATTCCCCACCCAAAAATATAAGACTGGTAGTAAGTAATTTTAGAGACTGGCTTTTCATCTCTCCTTTCTTTTCTCTCAATATAAGAAGTGCATGCATACATAGTGTGTGTGTATGTGTGTGCATGCCTGCATGCACACATGTGCATGCATGGCTAAGAAAGAAGGAGAGAGAAAGAAAAATCTATTTTCTCTTTGGTATAGGTTAACCAGGAGATAACATTTTGGAAAATTCTAGTTTGCTCTTTCAAAAGGGACTATTGTGATGAAATTGTCTATTTTAATCACCATATTATTACCAGTCATTTTCCTCTCCTTAGATCTCACTTCCCCAAGCTAAAACTACTGTAAACACTGTATTTTCAATGTAAGGATCATTTCCTAACACATGGTGACTATTTGATAAGTTAACTGCATGAAGCACAACACCGTTCATAGAAGGTCCTCACACAAAATTAAAGTTAAAGGTTCTAATTCAGTATTAACAGGGGCTCCTAGAATGACAGGATGTTATATCAGCTAGAGCAAATAACTCTTTTGCTAAACAGGGACTCCAAGTGTTTTTTAATCAAATTGTGAGTTTATGCTCGAACTGAGAGTCATATATTTAAAAGCTAATAGATGCTAGGAACTTCTTCAACAGTGCAGACTTGAATGAGCATTGAGATTTGAGCTCTTGAGTTTTTGTTTGTTGCCATGTTAATTATAAGGGCTAAGGGAGTAGGAGAAATGTTAAATGTTAAAGTAAAATATCTTGGTTCTGTCTGTTCAAGGAGAAGAATGGATTTATTAACTTTTTTTTTCTGCTTTACATTTGGACTATTTTCCTTGACATCTGAGACTTTTATTTTTGCTCGTGATTCAGCAAAATCCATGAGGCATACAGTTAAGCATCAACAACACATTGCTTGATAGACGTATATACAGTATTTATTTTTCATTCAGATTTTAGGAACTATATTCTAGTGCACAAAAGTGTACTTTCTGTAGTCACTTATATAAGAATGTGATTAACCGGGTGTTCTGTTTGTCTTTTGGGTGAACCAATTCCTTTGTCTTTGATTAGAAGCCGTTATAAATGAAGGCAAAAAAAAAGTATCCTATGAAAATTATTATAAAATAATGTCTAAATTGTTCAAAAAGAAACCTGAGTACC
Source organism: Mesoplodon densirostris (assembly GCF_025265405.1). Lineage (NCBI taxonomy): Eukaryota > Metazoa > Chordata > Mammalia > Artiodactyla > Ziphiidae > Mesoplodon > Mesoplodon densirostris. The sequence goes on from NC_082667.1 coordinate 91,482,794, forward strand.
TTCTACCCACCAAAGAGTTTGTACCAAGGTCAGCTTTCCAGGAAAGTTATGGCGGCCATCATGCCAGAATAGGAGAATAAATCTTACCCTTGGACCCTATGTCTCTTAGTATTTGGAAGCTGACATTTTAATTAATTTTTTTTTTTTTTTTGCTGTGTTGGGTCTTCGTTTCTGTGTGAAGGCTTTCTCTAGTTGTGGCAAGTGGGGACCACTCTTCATTGCAGTGTGCGGGCCTCTCACTATCACGGCCTCTCTTGTTGCAGAGCACAGGCTCCAGACTTGCAGGCTCAGTAGTTGTGGCTCACGGGCCTAGTTGCTCCGTGGCATGTGGGATCTTCCCAGACCAGGGCTCGAACCCGTGTCCCCTAAATTACCAGGCAGATTCTCAACCACTGCGCCACCAGGGAAGCCCTGGAAGCTGACATTTTTAGACAACTCCTATCAATAGCTTCCATCCATATCCAGACTTCCTGATGTCAGAGTGTGAGATTTCTTCCACTGTAAGTTGACTTCTATGCCTTCCTTATGAGACAGGGCACTAATGAGAGAGTGTGAAAGATTCCTCTACTAGAACACAAAACTACCCACTAAATGTACCCACCAAATGTCCCTGGGCCTGGCATGCCCATAGAATAATGAGAGAATGAGGGACTCATTCATATCTGTTTATATATCATCATATTCCTTGTCCAGCTGATCTATGACTTGTAATTTTATCTATTACACATTAAAATCTCTCCCTAACTTAAGTTGTGAAAATTGTGGAATTCTTCCTGAGCCACAGTGCACAACAGGTGGCAGCCTACAATAGAGCTATGTTGCAGCATTGGCAATCCCACCAAAGAGATGCATGATACCTTTCCAGACCAAAATACATTTGAAGGAAACAAGAATATTCAATATTTTGAATGTGAAATAATTAAGGATATAGATACATTTGTTTGACATTTCTAATTCTTCAGGTACTTTTTAAAAAATAGAGCATATGTTTCATGTGCCAATCAATCAGTTAAATTGTTTGCTGTTTTAATTTGAGCTTAATGTTATTCTGTTTATATATATTGGAAGTTGTGAATTATAAAAATTATGCTAGCCATCTGGAACATTTTGTGCTTAATCCTTATGACATCTGTCTATTTCCTACACTTGTATAGAAGAGTATAAAAGAGGGAAGCCATTTAAAAAAAACCCTTTAAAGTAAGTTCAATTTATTTATGTCAGGAATCAAGATATACATAAGGTGTATGTACATATATACATATATAACACCTGATGCTTCTTGAGGTTAAATAAATGTCTTAAAATTCAGGACTGATTTTCTTCTCAGAAGTATACTATAGGTTGTGCCCTAGGCTGTACTTTTATCTTATGAAGAAATAACAGTCATGATAATATTCAAGTCTTTAAGAAATTAATAATAGCAAAAAAATCTTATCTTCTTCTCTTTTAAATATTTTGTAATTGAGAATTGTCACCACCACCTTTGCTAACAATAATAACAACAAATATTAATGAATCCTTGGGTTATCTATCAATGACCATAGCATAACTGATTTAAATTCAGCAATTGTGTAAGAGAATATGCCTGGCCCTCACTCAGGAGATCACAAAAAGGCAGCATCTGGTTGGAAAACACCATTTTTTGCCAACTGGTTAGAAAAAGTTTGCAAGCCTAATTTTCTGTTCCTTTATATTGCTTGATCAAACACAGATTCCAAATCAATGATTTGCCATTAATTTCAAAGGCTTTAATGAGAAAATGCTAGTTAGTTTGACAATCTAGTTTCTTATTCTTTGCATTCGATTAATCAGCACCTGTAGCTACAGGAATATTTTTAGGATATTCATATATTGGGAAAAAATTATGAAAACCAAAATAAGACAAGATTGCCATAGAGGTGTTTAGTGATAATTTTCATCTTGCAGTAATAACTATTATTGCATTTGTTGATCAAAATGTTTGTGTTTGGGTTCACCTCCTTGCTTGAACATAATTTCAGAGATAAAAATAAATTCTATTAAATCTGGATTTGTATAACTGACAAAACATTTTTTTTAAAGCACTGTCTATAGAATCCCCAAGAAAAGCTACAACCAGTGTTTTTCTGTCTTACCTTGGATCAGTTAAGCTGAATATCAACTTACTTATAATGTGGCCTTCTGGGATTGTAAAATTAAATCATAGAAGCAAGCTGACGTTACTCAAGGTTCACCCTAGTTCTTTACTTGTTTTAATATTTTTAATTATTTTTCAAATTATTTTGCTATTTAGATTGTTACATAATATTGAGCAGAGTTCCCTGTGCTATACAGCAGGTCCTTGCTGGTTATCCATTTTAAATATAGCAGTGTGTACATGTCAATCCCAAACTCCCTAACTATTCCTCCTCCCCCATCCTTCCCCCTGGTAACTATAAGTTGGTTCTCTAAGTCTGTGAGTCTGTTTCTGTTTTGCAAATACATTCATTTGTATCATCGACTTGTTTTAATATCTGCTATTTTCACAAGTTTTAGCCCTTGGTTCCATACTTTTATCTGGATCCATAACTTTGGTCCCACCAGGAGTATTTATTTTACCTGAAATTTTGTCCTCAAATTTTTGCACAGTCAGCATATCTTCAGTTGCCTTAGACAAGAAGTCTTCACTTGGGGTCTTGCCTAAACCTTATCCTAATAGAACCCTAATGCTGCTTGGCTTCTGCTTAATCACAAAAGCCTTAGTCCCACCCTAAACCGCTGTTAAGCATGAGGAGAAGAAATTGCTTATTTTTAAGGTTACCAAGATGAATTGATGTAAAATACAAGATGAATAATAAATACTTCCTGCACTCATAAATAAATTAGTTTCAACACTAGGCAAAGTGAGGAAATGTTTATTACTCTTTGTGTCAGTGTGGCTACAAGCATTTTCTGACCAGGACACCAATAATTCTAATGAAAAATATGTCTTCATGTAATTCAATGTTTGGAAAACCTTATTTTCTATCCATATTTTCCATACCAGTGACCTATTAGACAAGGGAACTTCTGTCATGCCAGGGAACTTTCTTTCTCTGGATTCCTGTTTGTCACTTTTTCATTACATGAAAAGTCATGTTATAAATCATGATAAGTCAACTGAAAAATGAAGACCTTTAAGATTTTAGTACACTTTATTACCAAAATGGCTCTGTATTTTATGAGTGTTCAGTATCTTAAATTTAAAATTTAGGATTTTATTATGCTATAATAAACTATAGGAAAAACTATATTCCTCAAGCTCGTTATTTTGATCTTTATATTGTTCACTTAAGCTGGCCATGAAGTTGGGCACAAGGCTCTTTAAATGCGAAGAAACAGTCTAAGTTTAGCTTGTACAGTTTTTGATTTGTATCTTCACTTCCTTTTTTCTCTGGGATGTCTACCTTGGGAATTTCTAAGAATGAAATTATGACCTTATTTGTTGTCATGATTTCCTAATTCTACCCTTTCATGATGGCTGCTGAATTATACAGGGAACAAAACCACAGAAATGATCCGAAAGGATCTATAATAAATTTATTTTATGAAACTTTGACTAGGCCTTTGAAAGCACTGTAGCTTTTAAATTAATATTTAGTTAGTTTCTTAAAACAATCCTTAGAATAAGTGGGACAAAACATCCAAATTTCCTCAACTCCACTACTTTGATTCTCCACAGATTCTTTAACTGCAAAGTTTATGGAGAAGATAGAGAATATCTAAAAGTTATACAAGTTCTAACTTCTTTATTTTATTTTATTTATGATCTCTTCTTTCTAGCCTTTATCAGAAAACATTTTGTAAATGATTCTTCATTCACTGTCTACACCTGTCGATCATCTGTCTGAGACACAAAGTATCATACCCAAGCCTTGGCTTTTGTGATCTTTTAAAACTTTTCCTGTTTGAAGTCCATGAATCTAATTTTTGTTTCCTTGTTTATTTTTCCAAATTATTTCCTACAACATTACAAACATGAGTTTCAGAAACATTAGCTTAAAATCTTCTATGCCAACAACGTCTGTATGGCAATATTGCAGATCTGATATTCTAATATGTACCTGATACAGAACATATAACAATGTCGAAACAAATATTGTAACAATCCTTTAATGTGTGGATGACCTAACAAGAAGATAAGTCTTCTAAAACCAGAAGATTTATAAGAGAATAAGACTAGAAGGGTCATCAGATATCAGGGTTATTAATGCTTCACCAGTACCCTAGAATTTCAGTTTTAATGGCTTCAGGAACCTAAGGCTTATTAAAGAAATAGTTGTAGGCCTAAGATCAGATGTTTAACACACTCAGAGAAAGGAGAAACAAATAAACAAAAATAATAACAATAAATCTACCACAGGCAAATATATTTGCGTCAGATATCAATCTGAATATTTAGGAGAAAACATAATTTTTTTTCTAAGAATTTGAATAATGGCAGTATCACACATTAGTGTGAAACTTGAATGCATTCTATTTTTATGTTCTGAGAAAACAAAACAAAACAGAAATCTATAATTTAAAGTAAATTAGACCTGTATAAACAGAAATTCACTGGTAAATTAAAATGGTAACCCAATAAACTTACTTTCAAATGTATAAAGAAAGTAATACAATTTCAGAAAAATGAAAACTGAAAGAAAATTTAAACCTAGAAACTCATTTATATAACTTCTGAAGCATCTAGTTCAATAAGAAAAGTCAGAAAGTCTTTTCAAAAGGAAAGACTGAGAAGCAAGGCAAAGGGCAGTGCACAATGGTAAACATGTGACTAAATCAACATAAATATTGACCATATAACATAATAAGTATAATATAATCAATTATATTACTATATTACTATTATTATATTACTGTATCACTTATTCATTGCTGCCTAACTAATCACTGAAAAAGTTACTAAGCTAAAACAACAATAATGATTTACTTTCTCACAGTTTTTGTGAGTCAGGAGTTCAGGGGTGGTTCATTTGGGCAGTTATGGCTCAGAGTCTCTTATAATATTGCTGTCAGATTGGCTGGGGCTACAGTCTTACAAAATATTTATTCCCAAGTTGTTTTTTCACACTGTTAACAAGTTTGTTTCTTTAGTGGGTCACTCCCCTGTGCTGCTTGAGAATCGTCATGGCATGCCAGCGGCTACTCCCATGATAAGAAATCCAGAGGCCAAAGCAAAGTCTGCAATGTCTTTTATATCCTAGCCTTGGAAGTCACACATAATCACATCCATAGTTTCCTATTGGTCACAGAGCTATAAACAAAATCCTTAAAATTGGTGAAAAATTACAGTTTTTATGAAGACTCAGGATTATGGAGATGTCTGTCTTTCCCTGTTTACTCAAAATTGCACTGGGGTCTTATATATTTTTGGAATGGCTGATTTGAAATACATCAATTTCCTTTAAAAGAGTAAAGAATATCAGAGATATCCCTGGAGAAATAGAATATGTGAGGAAAATTGTCCTAACATATCAATTGCACTGATGGAAACTCTGTGGGATTGATAAACTTTTCAATGAAACTGATAGAGAACTGGTAAAGAGACTCACTCATATGGAAAACTTGATCCATAACAGAATTGACATTGCAGAGTAGTGAGGAGACGATTTGCCAAATTGTGATTATTCATATGAAAGAATAAGAAATTGAATCCCTTGCTTCAGACAAAAAATCAATTCTGGGAAGAACAAAGATTTATATGTGAAAGACAAAACTTTAGAGGTTTTAAAATTATAATACAGGAAAATATTTTTATTAATTTTGCATAGAGAAGTTCTTAAGCAAATGACAAAAAGTAAGAAGTATTAAAAAGAGATAGAAGTTAGATAGATAGGCATTTACAACATTGAAAGTAATAATATTTACTCTTCACAGGTGACCATAAAGAGAGGAAAAGTACAAAACAAACTGGAAATATGCCACTCATGTGACTGACAAATTATTAGTTCCAGAATATATTAAAAACCCTGCAAATTAATAAGAAAATGGCAAGTTAATTGTAAAATGAGCAAAGTAAATTATTGCATAACAGAGTAAAAAAAAACACAAAAAAATTCCAAGAAACTCATGAGAAATTCTCAGCATTGCTAATAAAGTGAAAATGCTAATATAAACTACAGTAAAATACAGTTTAGCATGTATACTTTACTCATAGGACATAATATTAGTACAACTTTAGAAAGTTAATTAATTTTATTCGGCTAAGTTGAAAATATTCATGTTCCACTCACTTGGCAACACAGTTCAAAAGTTAAACTTTCTATATAAGAGTTTAGTTCATGTGCACTCCAGACAAGATGTATATATAGTAAATTTAGAAGAAGGAAACAAATTTTACATGTTTAATTACAGTGTGATTCTGCCTGGAAAAAATTCATTGAGTGAAAAAATTATAGCTTAGAGGAAGTATATTCACCAGCTGACTAGAATATTTTATTTTCTAGAATCCTACTAGCACTTTGCTTCTTAAAGTGTGGTCCTTACACCAGCACCTTCAGTACCTGCATGACTTGGGAGTTTGTTAGGAATTCAGACTTTCAGGCCTTATCCTACAGAATCAGGATCTGTATTTTATCAAGATATCCTGGGATTCATATGCACATTTTGCACAGTTTGAAAAACCCTGCTGTCCCTGTGGAGATGGGTGAATCATCCACCACAATTTCTTAAATCTATCTAATGAGATAAACCTCTTCTCCCTTTTAAAATTCTAAGCTCCTAGAAATAATTTTACATGAAATAATTTGGCTTGCTATGGAGAAAATCCTGTAAAGACAAACCAGTCTAGACTGTTTGGAAGTTGTTTTTTGTTATTAATTAATAATCCTTATATTTTATGAGTTTGTTTGTTGTGAATCTGTTTCATAAGTCTTGTGTGCCTCTCTTTCTTTGGGCGATGTAAAAATTCAGTTACTGAATGTAGTAAATTTGAGAAAAATCCCTAGGCTATTGTTTCTCTAACATCATCATCTAACTCAAATGAGGTACTATTTCAAATGCAGATTCCTAAACCATATGTGATATGTAATGAATCTGATTTGTAGCATCTATGTTTCTAACAAGCAACACATAACAATTGTGAAGCATTAGACTATTTCCTTGGTGAATTCATCAAGAAGAAAGTACTCTACTTTTTATTTTGTTATTATTTTTTTTTTTTGCGGTATGTGGGCCTCTCATTGTTGTGGCCTCTCCCGTTGAGAAGCACAGGCTCGGGACGCGCAGGCTCAGCAGCCATGGCTCACGGGCCCAGCCGCTCCGCGGCATGTGGGATCTTCCCAGACTGGGGCACGAACCCGTGTCCCCTGCATCGGCAGGCGGACTCTCAACCACTGCACCACCAGGGAAGCCCTACTTTTTATTTTGTAACATGATGTTTAACCTATTTCTCAGCTTTTAATTGTAAACACTCATGTAAATATTGCTACAGAACTCTAAGGAAATAATGCTCACAACTCCCTGGTCCAAGAATATTTGAGAATTTGAAGTCCTCTACTTATCCTTATATTTCCCATTGTGGAGCTTAATCTCCATAAACTTCAGGTGTTGAAAGCTAAATTTATACTCATAGCTATGTGTACAATCAATGAATAGATAGATTTGTACTAAATAAATTAGACCAATATTTTATATTTATTAAATTACAAGGATAATTATGCCTCATTCCACTTCATTCTTATTTGTATAGACTCATGTAGATGGAATGGTTTTTATCTTATTTTTATTATCAACTATTCTACTTCTCTTCTTTAATAAACAAGCTTCTAAATAGGGTAGCTAATGTGCCATGTATTATTAGGATGTCACAGAAATAGTAAGTTGGTAAGACTTTAGACTTCAGAGAAGAAAATTCATTTTACATCAGTCATACAAAGGAGAACAATGACATTGGAGCAATAGTCAAAATGATCATATAAGCAGATATCTATGGGTGATATTTGATATTCTTTAATATCAAAAATCAGTTGCTGAAAAAAGATTACTGAAAAATAGTCAAATGTATAAATATTCATCTTTGCAAAGAGATTTGTGTAACTAACATTCTATAATTATTTTATGAAAATTACAATATTTGAGAGGTTCCTAGTAGCAAGGCAAATGAAAATTAATAATAATATTAGGTTATCAGCTAGATATATTCAGCTATGTCATTATTAAAAAAATAAGTAATACACCAACCACAATAAAACCTTCCAGACCTGCATCTTACTTAAACGACTGAATCTACATCCTAGACAAACAAAAATAACTGTATGAATCAATGAGAGGTTAGAGAAGCCAAAGTCAATGAAGAAATAACTTGTTTTAGAGCCCAATATTCCAATTATCATTATGGTAAGAACACTTCCCATTTACTGAAAATTATTTGAACCTAGGTTTTCTATTTAATGTCACTGGCATGCATATTAGTAAACTTGAAAATCAAAGTCAATTGAAGAAAAAACCCAGCAGTTTAATTATAAAGCTTTCTATCACTGTGATGCATCTTAATCTCAGATAATAAGACCAGTACTAAAATCCCCCTTTGCTTAACCTCAGTTTTTCTGTATTCCAGATGAAAACCTCATTTGTCTATGCTGTTGATTTTAGAATAAATTGTCCTAGAGCTATTACTACCACTGTTACTGCATCAGTATCAAGTAAATAAAAAATGTTATATGAAACCATGTTAAAAAGATTGTCGAAGTAAAAAGTTGAACATTCCTCCATGCAGTTAAACCAATCTGGATTACTTATGCTTAAAAACCCATTTTAGGTTTGAGCCAACTAGATTGTTGTTGAATGGAATCTATTTGTTTTCATGCTACAATCTGGAGACAGGCCCATGTTAATTTCAATGACTAATGTTCAATTGTTTATTTTAGCTCTAAATATCTCATTGTTATGTTACTCTCTGCCTCTTGATCTCATCAGAAACAAAGTTCTTCCTTGAGCCATTCAAAAACAACCCCCGATTCAGAAGTCTTAAATTAAATGTACATGGATCTATTTTGTTTTCAGCTTGCGTATCTTATATAATGAGATCAGAGTTTGCCCTAGGTTAATTGTAGAAACAGGAATAAGATATTTTATTAGGTACCATTAAAGGCCACACTTGTACAAATGTATAAGCCATGATCTACATCTCTTAATTTGTAAACAATAGACCTCAATACCACTATTCCTGACCATGTCTAAGTTAAATTTTAAAATTCAATTGGGTAAAGAATGGACTTGAGGACACAGGGAGGGGGAAGGGTAACTGGAACGAAGTGAGAGAGTAGCATTGACATATATACAGTACCAAACGTAAAACAGATAGCTAGTGGGAAACAGCTGCATAGCACAGGGATATCAGCTCGGTGCTTTTTGACCACCTAGAAGGGTGGGTTAGGGAGGGTGGGAGGATGTAAGAAGGAGGGGATATGGGGATATATGTATACATATAGCTGATTCACTTTGTTATACAGCAGAAACTAACACAACATTGCAAAGCAACTTTACTCCAATAAAGATATTAAAAACAAACAGACACACACAAAAACAAATCAGTTACCTTCACTTTGAATTCCTCATGAGTAAACTCTTTTAGGATACAATATTAGTCTTTAGACTCAATGTCTTTCCAAGGAAACAGGAAATAAGAGATGTAGCCCCAAGTTTAAACTACAATAAATAAGAATAGCAAAGAAAAAATGGACTCTAAAATAACTACTTAAAAAAGTTACTAGGGCTTCCCTGGTGGTGCAGTGGTTGAGAGTCCGCCTGCTGATGCAGGGGACACGGGTTTGTGCCCCGGTCTGGGAAGATCCCACATGCCGTGGAGAGGCTAAGCCCGTGAGCCATGACCACTGTGCCTGCGCGTCCGGAGCTTGTGTTCTGCAGTGGGAGAGGCCACAACAGTGAGGGGTCCACGTACTGCAAAAAAAAAAAAAAAAAAAAAAATGTTACTAAAAGCATGGTTATGAAAGAGAATGAATATGGAAACAGGAAGTTTGTGGTATGACTGGTGTAAAGATGTAAAATTTTTTGTGTAAAACAAATTGTGAAGTCAAAATTATTTAAGAAATTTATTTTTATACATTTTTAATTAATCTCAATTAATCTCCTTAAAAAGGATAAATTATACAAGCTATGACTAATAAAAATAAGGATGTACGTGGAATAACAGAAAGTGAGCTCTGTTTGCTTTCTAAAGTTCCAGTCCCATCACCAAAGAAAAAGAGAATGAGTAGTAGTCTGTCAGTGTGCATGTGTGTGTGTGCGTATCACTCCAGAAATTGTCCATACATGTATAAACATATATACATATACACATATCTTCTTTATAGAAATGGAAACTTATTATGAATATTCTTCTAATCTTGCTATTTTCATTTACAGTACAGATCCATCAGAAGTACAGCCTACCTCACTTCTCCTATCTCATTACTCCAAAGCTGAGTTACAGTCCTTTGTATGGATGTTTCACAATTAATTTATTTATTCTCATCCTAATGAGAGTGTTGATGACTTGCCTTCTGCTCTGCTAATTGCATCAGTCAGAAAAATATGAAATAATAATGTAATAGCGGTATCCTGACTTAATTGAAGTCCTTCTAAAATTTCACTATTAAGTAAGCGGATGGCTTTTTATTTATACAGACCTGCACAATCATCATGATAAAGCAGTTTCCATTGATTCATCTGTTTATTTTTTGCTAGTAATTTTGGTAGTTGTCATTTTTTCTTTGTGTTTGTTTTATTTTGTTTCACTTGTGAGTGTGAGTTTTTAGCAATAATGGCTATTGAATTTTATGAAATGTCTTACCTTCAATTATGGACATAATCCTTTCTTTCTTCTTTGACTTACCAACATTATGATTTATATTTATAGAATTCCTATTATTCAACTATTGTTACAAATCTAGAATGAACCACATAAGTCATGATATTGCTATGCTACCAGATTTCCTTTTCTATTTGTTTAGACTTTGGCAAAATATATATAGTGTATTGAGTTCTAAGGGTTTTTTTTAATACTAGTTTTTTAATTTTTTAGGCATAGACCTGCCTTGATTTCAAAAATGAATTTTGAACTTTTTCATGGTTTCTTTATTGGTGTGTTTCAGGTGGATTTAAAATTGTGTGATTTTGAGTGTTTGTTAGTATTCCTTTATGAAATCAACTAGATTGGTAAATTTATCAAAATAGGAGATAGAATGGGGCTTTTCAATAACTTTTTACATTTTTTTTTTTTTTTTTTTTTTTTTTTTTTTTTTTTTTTTTTGCTGTACGCGGGCCTCTCACTGCCGTGGCCTCTCCCGTTGCGGAGCACAGGCTCCGGACACACAGGCTCCGCGGCCATGGCCCGCGGGCCCAGCCGCTCCGCGGCATGTGGGATCCTCCGGGATCGGGGCACGAACCCGTGTCCCCTGCATCGGCAGGCGGACTCTCAACCACTGCGCCACCAGGGAGGCCCTACATTTTTTCTATAATTGGTCTGTTTAAAATTTATATAACTTCATGGTTCTAGTCCCTATCCTAAAATACATTCTTAAATACTCTTAATAACAAAATAGTTTTCCCCTGGGGAAAAACAAAAGCAAAACAAAATAAAAACCTCATCAAAATTTCCCAATGCAAACTTCACTAATGATGATTTTCCTAGTGTATTTAGAATAAAATACCTACTACCAAGCACACTTGGTCCTTCATATTCTAGTTCCTGTCCTCACTTCTAGTCACAACTTTCACCAGTCCCACTCAGGCCTTCTAGTCATAAGGAAATACCTGTAAATTCCAGAGGCATAATGTGGGCCTATGGCCTTGTGTATTTACACTTGTCATTTCTTCAGGCCAAATTTAATCTTTCCCTGGCCACTTAGGAGATCCATCTAGTTTCATTTATATTCCTTAATATTTTTCTTAGCATTTATCAAAGCTTTCTATCAAGCAATCGTCATACTGTTCATAATCATTGATTTGTATTTCTGTCCCTCTCTCTCTCCTATGCTTCTAGGACTAATGACAAGTAATATTTTTCTTTCTGTCTTTGGCACTTTGCCTGTCATAAAATACAGTAGTCCTAAATGAGTGTAGAATGCATGAGTTCAGTTGACAAACGTATAAAAACTTGGTAAATGTTAGAGCTAAACTAAGACTTGCTGTAATGTGAGAAATATATTATTTTAAAATTCTCTTCTTTCATTCCACAAGTATATCTTCAACTTTTAGTGTTATTGAGTATTATAATTAACTTATAAAAGAACTTTAAATAATGACCATGCTCCCCCCATATCAAACCAAGCCAAATCAAGCAAAATAAAGCTAAGTGACTAATTTCTCAGCTACATGGAAATTCTAATCACTCCATCCATTAACCAGCTAGCAACTCCATGCTAAACTAAAAAAGAAGACAGAGACAAATACTATTATCCCCATTTTATAGGTCACAAAAATAAATTTGAATATCTAAAATAGTTAAGATTACTCTGTAAGGCAAAATTAGAAGTTGATATGCTTGGCTTTGAATTTGAAACATTAAAACTGAAGATCGCTATTCAGCTCATAATTTTCTGATTCCAATATTTCAATTTTTTAACCTAAGATCCTGAGAGGTTGCTTGGATGCATATTGGAACAACAGAACCAAAAATCTCACATTTCAATCTCTGTTTTACTTAAAACTGAGGGAAATGTTAACCAGGAAACTTCTCTCAGAGAGTCAAAGCAAGGAAACATCTATTTTAACTATCAAACCCTCCAGGAGAGAAAATAGAATTGGTACTCAAGGAAATAAAGGTGCCACTTTAAGGAAAAGCAGTTTTATTCTTTCCCAGCAATTTGATTTACTCAGTAAAATGATACAGTGAAAATGATTATCCTTTTTAATATATTGACAGTGACCTGTACTCTGAATGGAAGAAATTTTCATTTCCCACCACAATGCAATTTATTTTCTAGGTTAGCCCTAAGTCTCCTTTATCTTCAGTAGTTCAGCTAGGTATATTTTGATTTAGCATAATACAAATTATTTTTTCAATATTATCATACATATATCTTTATACCAGTTGCTACATTTGTCTCCTTTAATTTCTCATCTGCCTGTAGAAAAGGGAGAAGAAGGGAGAAGGAGAGGAAAGAAAAAAAGAAAGAAGGAAAGAGATATATTTACTTAAAAAGTGAAAATAATTCAGACGAGTATCTAAAAAGTCTGGAGAACCCATGTAATTATTTTTCTTTACATCAACTATAGTATAAGTTGTAAACTACTGGATACAGTCAAATAATTTTGTGTCTTCTCCTTAGTAATACCTTCTTATTCTTCATTTGGGAAGTGCTAAATGCATACATAAAATGATATGTCTTATTTATAATATTAAAAATACATTACATATTTTAATTGCCATAATGCATTAACCCTGTGTTAGCTTTCAGTATTACTTAACCATGAATATATTCAAAGTGTTAGACTTACCCTTTGAAATTTCAACATTATAATCTCTGGTGAACAAAATAATTGTTTTCCTAATAGAGGCAATTCTGATGCTTCACATGCCACCAGCAAAAACAAGAAATTGATGTAACTTGTTTTTTTTTCAACAATCACAAAAATGGAAATTATTAGAAATTTCGGAGTCCATTTAGAAATCAGTTGCAATAAGATCCTCAATCCATCTTGAGTTTATTTTTGTATATGATGTTAGAGAATGTTCTAAATTTATTATTTTACATGTAGCTGTCCAGTATTCCCAGCACCACTTATTGAAGAGACTGTCTGTTCTCCATTGCATATTCTTGCCTCCTTTGTCATAGATGAATTGACCATACGTGTGTGGGTTTATTTCTGGGAGCTAAATATAAGACTGGATAACATAAAGCTCCTAGAACATAACATAGGCAGAACACTCTGACATAAATGGCAGCAATATCTTTTTGGATCTGTCTCTTAGAGTAATGGAAATAAAAACAAAAATAAACAAATGGGACCTAATTAAACTTAAAAGCTTCTGTACAGCAAAGGAAACCATAAACAAAATGAAAAGACAATTTACAGAATGGGAGAAAATATTTGCAATTTGTGCAACCACAAAGGATTAATTTCCAAAACATACAAACACTTCATACAGCTCAATATCAAAAAAAAACACCTAATCAAAAAGTGCGCAGAAGATCTAAATAGACATTTCTCCAAAGAAGACATATAGATGGCAAACAGGCACATGGAAAAATGCTCAACATCACTAATTAGAGAAATGCAAATCAATACTACAATGAGGTATCACCTCATACAAGTCAGAATGGCCATCATCAAGAAGTCTCCAAATAGGGCTTCCCTGGTGGCACAGTGGTTGAGAGTCTGCCTGCTGATGCAGGGGACACGGGTTCATGCCTTGGTCTGGGAGGATCCCACATACCATGGAGCAGCTGGGCCCGTGAGCCATGGTTGCTGGTCCTGTGCATGTGGAGACTGTGCTCCGCAACGGGAGAGGCCACAACAGTTATAGGCCTGCGTACTGAAAAAAAAAAAAAGTCTCCAAATAATAAATGCCAGAGAGGGTGTGGAGAAAAAAGAACCCTCTTACACTGTTGATGGGAATGTAAATTGGTATAGCACTATGGAAAACAGTATGGAGGTTCCTTAAAAAAAACAAAAATATAGTTACCATATGATCCAGCGATCTCAGTATTCCACTCCTAGGCATATATCCAGAGAAACCTCTAATTCGACAAGATACATGCACCCCAATATTCATAGCAACACTATTTAAAATAGCCAAAACATGGAAGCAACCTAAATGTCTATTGACAAATGAATGGATAAAGAAATGTTATATACATATATACAATGGACTATTATCCATAAAAAAAAGAATTAAATAATGTAATTTGCAACAACATGGATGGACCTAGAGATTATCATACTAAGTGAAGTAAGTCAGACAGAGAAAGACAAATATCATATGAGATTGATTTTATGTGGAATCCCCCCCCCGCAAAAAAAAACCACAAATGAACTTATTTACAAAACAGAAATAGACCTACAGACATAGACAGCAAACTTATGGTTACCAAAAGGGAAAGGAGGGGAGGAATAAATTAGGAGTTTGGGTTTAACATATGCACACTACTATACATATAATAAAGTATATAACCAACAAGGAACTACTGTATAGCACAGGGAACTATACTAAATATTTTATAATAACCTATAAGGGAAAAGAATCTGAAATATATATATATATATAAAACTGAATCACGGCTATACACCTGAAACTAACACAACATTGTACATCAACTATACTTCAATAACAACAACAACAGAAAGAAATCAGTTGCAAGAACAAAGTCTCCAATTATTTTCCTTTATTTTATTAATAAATTCTCTGTACAGAAAAATAATCTGAAAATGGATAATTTTAATCTGTTTTTCTTCTTTAAGCCTAATATTAGGAATCACACCTGAATTTTCAGTACAAATAACTTGTATTCTTACTTTTTTTTTTGGCATGGATAAACTGATGACACAGCAAAAAATGAAACTGTGATTGTAAAATAAACAAATACAGGTCATTCCTTTTTCAGTAATATACCAACACAATTGTTGTACATCACATAAGAAATAACTTTATATGCACATTACAGAAAATGCTTAGCATATATTTCGTTTGCCATTATAAACATACCAGGAAGAATTGGATAACAGGTAATTCCCAAATACAATATCCTATGCTAATTGAACCAGATTGAACTAGAAGAAGAGTAATCAGAAGTGATTTCACATTCTGCTAACTTTCTGAATTGAACATAGTATCTTCTCCCAAGGGGGATTTATTGTGGCAGTCTTAAACTAATAAGACCTATACAGTGTTATTCCATGTCTCAAGAAAAGAGGGATCTAACATCACAGCTTTCCATTATCAATGAAATATACCAGGGAAGAGAGAGATAATTGGAAATGAAAGAGGCTACAACAGCAAGGATAAATAAGACTTCGTGCCCTGTTTTGATTATAACTTCTGCTCTTCTGTTTAAACTGTACAACTTACTAAACAGAAACTTTAAGTAAATGAAGTTGGGAGTACAGATGGGGGTGCTCTTATTCCCTGCATTTATAACAGAGCCCAACAACAGGAAGACTCCTTTTCTTTCCTGGTAAGGACTCAGCCAGAGAACAGCAATAGACTCTTGGTTTACTATAGGGTTCCCCACTTCCTTTTCCTCTATAAAATCTTTCTCCTTTTCTTGCTGAGCAGGGATTTGCAGGTGGCTCACCTTGGTTGCACACCCCTAACTGCTAGTTTCTGCTGATCTCTAAAAAATCCATCTTTGCTGGAGAAATATCTGACAGTCTATTTGTTTCAGGTCAGCAAAACTTACTTACATATTATTTTGATAGTTTCTCTCAATACTCCTGCCCAATTTTTTTTCTCCTGGACAACTTTTCCTTGATAGATATTCCACATAAATCCATAAACAGTGCTCTATGACTTTTGGTAGGTAATAATATTGAATTTTTTTTTCCTTCAGATTATATTTGCTTTACAATGTTGTGTCAGTTTCTGCTGTACAGCAAAGTGAAACACCTATATGTATACATATACCCCCTCTTTTTTGGATTTTCTTCCCATTTAGGTCACCACAGAGCACTGAGTGGAGTTCCCAGTGCTATACAGTCAGTTCTCATTAGTTATCTATTTTATACATAGTAATGTATATATGTCAATCCTAATCTCTCAGTTCATTCTACTCCTCCACTCGTTTGTTATCCATACATTTGTTCTCTATGTCTGTGTCTCTATTTCTGCTTTGCAAATAAGTTCATCTATACCATTGAATTCTCTTATTTCATGTTGTGCACCATAATACAGACATTGTTATTACTTAAAGAAATTCAAAAAGCCATCTACCCATGACTGAGGGTGTCTTTACTAAAAACCATACATATTGCAAAACTAAAGGCAATATTTTTTAAATTTTTTAAATTTTTATTTTTGCGGTACACGGGCCTCTCACTGTTGTGGCCTCTCCCGTTGCAGAGCACAGGATCCAGACGTGCAGGCCCAGTGACCACGGCTCACGGACCCAGCTGCTCCATGGCACGTGGGATCCTCCTGGACCAGGGCACGAAGTCGTGTCCCCTGCATTGGCAGGCGGACTCTCAACCACTGAACCACTAGGGAAGCCCAAGGCAATCTTTTTTTTTTTAAAGAGGAAGGAAATACTGATGAATAAAATTGCTAATTATATTCCCTCACCCTCAATCACGACTGCTTTCTGATGAAGATGACAAGTGATTCTTTCCTTCTTTCATGATTTTGAAAAAAATATTAAAGAACTGTTCTGATTTTCTGAATAACATATTTTAAAGGAGTGACATCTGGAAGTAATGCCTCACTTAATAAAAGGATAGAAGAAGTTGCATTTTGTAAAGAGTATGTAAGCAACTTGCTTTTTTTCCCACATCATGCAATACAATTAGCTATTTTAAATAATGAACCTATATTCTATAAAAGTGAAATATCATGCTTGCTATTTCTAGGATATTATTATAATACCTAATTTCCCATTTTTAAGAGATAAAATATGTGAATTAAGCATTTACAGAAGACTATGACATGTTATCTTATTTCTGGGCATCTGTCTAATGTCTAGTTTTATCAACCCCTCAATTGCATATGGTTGCAATGGTGTCAATCAAATAAACTTAATCTTCCCAGGAATCAAAAGGGGGGTACTTTCCCATAAAAGAAAGTACTCAGACATTAAAGTATTCAAACATTGCTTTTTATTTAAGTATAATGTAAAATTAAATATAGGTAATGAGATACAAATGAGAATTATCTGACTGTTAATTGATTTATATATGATTGATATCTAAGTGTGAAGTAGCTAATTTCAGAGGACATTGATATGACATGGGGCACATATTCAGAAACAAGACATATTATAACATAGCTTTACTAACGAATAGACTATACCAAAGCATAGGAAGAAATTTTGTGTTATGGAGGGAAGTAACAGAAATAAGCAATGGATTTCATTACTGGGTTTAACCATAATTCATGTCCTAGAACAGCAAAAATTAGATACATGCTACTTGCTAAATGCAAAATCTGCATATAGATGATAAGAAAACAAATCCATTTCCTGCCATCTTGGTACTTACAGTCTATTTGAAAAATAAATATTAAATAGTGATTATATGAATAAAAATGATATATGTGCATGCATTTCACTAATTCAGTAAATGTGCATGCTGATATGAAATATTATGACAAGAAGTTTTAATTTAAGTAAAAGACTTTCTGTGGAAGTGATATTTAAGCTGACATCCAAAGGACAAACAGGATTTATCCATGTGAAAGGCAGAGAAAAGAAAGATGAAAATAAAATTTTCTAAGATTTCATGCTTCTCAGGAGCTAGAAGGTGATTTTATGGATGGAGCTGGGTGAGAAAGCTGGAGTGAGATTCAAAGTAAGGATGGAAAGATGAGCAACTATCACATCAGAGGTGCCTTGTAGGTCACTATGTTGAAAGTGTTGAGGTTGGTTTTCAGGGGAATTTCTCATCGTCTTCAAGATTAGGCAATTCTGTTGTTTTGATTTCTTTATCTACTAAATAATGTTATACTGAGATTAACTGCCCTAGCTTGGTATTAAAATCTTTGAACTTTTAACTAGTTAATATACAGGATAACAGACTTGGGTTATTTGCTTGACATATTGATGATGAACAAGAGAAAGACAAACACATGTGGTATGCAGACATATTGGTGGCTATAAGATTGTAGCAGGTTAATAGAGAGCTACAAATAAAAATGGATTGTAACATTTACAATGGAATAAGTGGTTTATTTTATGTACATAGCTCAAAGTGCACTACCTTAAATTTGATGAAGTATGTACCTAACCTACCCTCTATTGCCACATGGCCTTAGGAATGAATAAAATTTTCTAAAATTCTGTACTACAGATCTCCTCAGACTTGATTTTATTATCCCTAAAGCCAAAAGATGTGCCATATTTAAAATGGTAATACCAGTAACAACAATTAAATAGTACTTTTGAGAGAGTGGGATATGTTGACATACTTTGAAGAACTCTTTCAACTAACAGATTAGTTGTATGGCAGACACATAGAAGAATAGCAAAACTGAAGGATAACCAAAAGTATGGTTAAGATCTTGGATACTGAATTCATTTCAGTTAATAACCAGATTTGTGACCTGGGCAGGTTACACAACTTCTCTTGGTCTTGATTATAGTATTAGAAAATTAAACTGTTGGACTAAAATTGAATGACTCTTCTTATGCCTACTTACATAATTTATTAAGGTTATTGGTTGTAAATATCAAACCATAATGTAATAATATATATTGGCCAATTAAATCATTGAGAACACTAATTTTTAAATTCAAACTCATTTATTCAAATGAAGGTAGTACTAATTAAGGTATTAGATAGTTGAGTTGTTATTACTTGAAATAAAACAAAAGAGCCACACAGATTACATTTTATTCATCAGGCACAAACATGATAGAAAAATTGAGCATACTATTAAGAGAAGGTTCTAAAAAATTTTATGATATAGAACACATATATATTGTAATTAGTGATTGTTTCTACATTAGGAAATAATGCTGATTTGTGTTTATTCTTTATAAGATTCTATAGGATTTATAAGGTTTATTTTATCCTCAGATAATGTGGTGTTTTAAATAAATCCAGGCATATTTGGTGATATTATTTATTAAGCATATTGAGCATGTTGCATGTTGAATATAAATTTTTTCTTTGCCAAGCTTCATAAAATAAATACAACCTGTATAAAAAATCCCATGCATGTGTAACAGCAAAACATAAACATCTGGGTGAAAAGGAGCAATTAGTTACAATTAAGAATATTGGGGGCTTCCGGGTAAGATGGAGGAAGAGTAAGACGCGGAGATCACCTTCCTCCCCACAGATACACCAGAAATACAGCTACACGTGGAACAACTCCTACAGAACACCTACTGAACGCTGGCAGAAGACCCCAGACCTCCCAAAAGGCAAGAAACTCCCCACATACCTGGGTAGGGCAAAGCAGAGAGATTCCCGCACAGAGGATCGGTGCCGAGCGGCACTCACCAGGCCGAGAGGCTTGTCTGCTCCCCCGCCGGGGCAGGCGGCGCTGGAGCTGAGGCTCGGGCTTCGGTCAGAGCGCAGGGAGAGGACTGGGGCTGGCGGCGAGAACTCAGCCTGAAGCGGGCTAATGTGCCACAGCTAGCCGGGAGGGAGTCCGGGAAAACTCTGGAGCTGCCGAAGAGGCAGGAGACTTTTTCTTCCCTCTTGGTTTCCTGGTGCGCGAGGAGAGGGGATTAAGAGCACCGCGTAAAGGAGCTCCAGAGACGGGCGCGAGTCGCGGCTGAAAGCGCGGAGCCCAGAGATGGGCGTGGGACGCTGGGGCTGCTGCTGCCGCCGCCAAGAAGCCTGTGTGCGAGCGCAGGTCACTGTCCACACCGCCCTACCGGAAGCCTGTGCAGCCTGCCACTGCCGGGGTCCCGGGATCCAGGGGCGGCTTCCCTGGGAGAACGCACGGCGCGCCTCGGGCTGGTGCAACGACACGCCGACCTCTGCCGCTGCAGGCTCGCCCCGCACTCCGTACCCCTCCCTCCCGCCCGGCCTGAGTGAACCAGAGTCCCCGAAGAGGCTGCTCCTTTAACCCTGTCCTGTCTGAGCGAAGAACAGACGCCCTCCAGCGACCTACATGCAGAGGCGGGGCCAAATCCAAAGCTGAGACCCAGGAGCTGTGAGAACAAAGAAGAGAAAGGGAAACCTCTCCCAGCAGCCTCAGAAGCAGCAGATTAAAGCTCCACAATCAACTTCATGTACCCTGCATCTGTGGAATACATGAATAGACAACAAATCATCCCAAATTGAGGAGCCAGGAGTCAGTGCTGTGCCTCTGAGGTGGGAGAGCCAACTTCAGGACACTGGTCCACAAGAGACCTCCCAGCTCCACGTAATATCAAACGGCGAAAATCTTCCAGAGATCTCCATCTCAACACCAGCACCCTGCTTCACTCAACGACCAGCAAGCTACAGTGCTGGACACCCTATGCCAAACAACTAGCAAGACAGGAACACAACGCCACCCATTAGCAGAGAGGCTGCCTCAATTCATAAAAAGTCTGCAAACACCCCAAAACACACCACCAGACGTGGACCTGCCCACCAGAAAGACAAGATCCAGCCTCATCCACCAGAACACAGGCAGTAGTCCCCTCCACCAAGAAGCCTACACAACCCACTAAACCAACCTTAGCCACTGGGGACAGACACCAAAAACAACGGGAACTACGAACCTGCAGCCTGCAAAAAGGAGACCCCAAACACAGTAACATAAGCAAAATGAGAAGACAGAAAAACACACAGCAGGAGAAGGAGCAAGATAAAAACCCACCAGACCTAACAAATGAAGAGGTAATAGGCAGTCTATCTGAAAAAGAATTCAGAATAATGATGGTAAAGATGATCCAAAATCTTGGAAATAGAATAGACAAAATGCAAGAAACAGTTAACAAGGACCTAGAAGAACTAAAGACGAATCAAGCATCGATTAAAAACACAATAAATGAAATAAAAAATACTCTAGATGGGATCAATAGTGGAATAACTGAGGCAGAAGAACGGATAAGTGAGGTGGAAGATAAAATAGTGGAAATAACTGCTGCACAGCAAAATAAAGAAAAAAGAATGAAAAGAACAGAGGACAGTCTCAGAGACCTCTGGGACAACATTAAACGCACCAACATTCGAATTATAGGGTTCCAGAAGAAGAAGAGAAAAAGAAAGGGACTGAGAAAATATTTGAAGAGATTATAGTTGAAAACTTCCCTAATATGGGAAAGGAAATAGTTAATCAAGTCGAGGAGGCACAGAGAGTCCCATACAGAATAAATCCAAGGAGAAATACACCAAGACACATATTAATCAAACTGTCAAAAATTAAACACAAAGAAATCCTATTAAAAGCAGCAAGGGAAAAACAACAAATAACACACAAGGGAATCCCCATCAGGATAACAGCTGATCTCTCAGCAGAAACTCTACAAGCCAGAAGGGAATGGCAGGACATACTTAAAGTGATGAAGGAGAAAAACCTGCAACCAAGATTACTCTACCCAGCAAGGATCTCATTCAGATTTGATGGAGAAATTAAAACCTTTACAGACAAGCAAAAGCTGAGAGAGTTCAGCACCACCAAACCAGCTTTACAACAAATGCTAAAGGAACTTCTCTAGGCAAGAAACACAACAGAAGGAAAAGAACTACAATAACGAACCCAAAACAATTAAGAAAATGGGAATAGGAACATACATATCAATAATTACCTTAAATGTAAATGGACTAAATGCTCCCACCAAAAGACACAGACTGGCTGAATGGATACAAAAACAAGACCCATATATATGCTGTCTACAAGACACCCACTTCAGACCTAGAGACACATACAGACTGAAAGTAAGGGGATGGAAAAAGATATTCCATGCAAATGGAAACCAAAAGAAAGCTAGAGTAGCAATTCTCATATCAGACAAAATAGACTTTAAAATAAAGACTACTAGAAGAGACAAAGAAGGACACTACATAATGATCAAGGGATCGATCCAAGAAGAAGATATAACAATTGTAAATATTTATGCACCAAACATAGGAGCACCCCAATACATAAGGGAAATATTAACAGCCATAAAAGGAGAAATCGACAGTAACACAATCATAGTAGGGGACTTTAACACCCCACTTTCACCAATGGACAGGTCATCCAAAATGAAAATAAATAAGGAAACACAAGCTTTAAATGATACATTAAACAAGATGGACTTAATTTATATTTATAGGACATTCCATCCAAAAACAACAGAATACACATTTTTCTCAAGTGCTCATGGAACATTCTCCAGGATAGATCATATCTTGGGTCACAAATCAAGCCTTGGTAAATTTAAGAAAATTGAAATTGTATCAAGTATCTTTTCCGACCACAATGCTATGAGACTAGATATCAATTACAGGAAAAGAGCTGTAAAACATACAAACACATGGAGGCTAAACAATACACTACTTAATAACGAAGTGATCACTGAAGAAATCAAAGAGGAAATTAAAAAATACCTAGAAACAAATGACAATGGAGACACGACGACCCAAAACCTATGGGATGCAGCAAAAGCAGTTCTAAGAGGGAAGTTTATGGCAATACAATCCCACCTTAAGAAACAGGACACATCTCGAATAAACAACCTAAACTTGCACCTAAAGCAATTAGAGAAAGAAGAACAAAAACATCCCAAAGTTAGCAGAAGGAAAGAAATCATAAAAATCAGATCAGAAATAAATGAAAAAGAAATGAAGGAAACGATAGCAAAGATCAATCAAACTAAAAGCTGGTTCTTTGAGAAGATAAACAAAATTGATAAACCATTAGCCAGACTCATCAAGAAAAAAAGGGAGAAGACTCAAATCAATAGAATTAGAAATGAAAAAGGAGAAGTAACAACTGACACTGCAGAAATACAAAACATCATGAGAGATTACTATAAGCAACTCTATGCCAATAAAATGGACAACCTGGAAGAAATGGACAAATTCTTAGAAATGCACAACCTGCCAAGACTGAATCAGGAAGAAATAGAAAATATGAACAGACCAATCACAAGCACTGAAATTGAAATTGTGATTAAAAATCTTCCAACAAACAAAAGCCCAGGACCAGATGGCTTCACAGGCGAATTCTATCAAGCATTTAGAGAAGAGCTAACACCTATCCTTCTCAAACTCTTCCAAAATATAGCAGAGGGAGGAACACTCCCAAACTCATTCTACGAGGCCACCATCACCTTGATACCAAAACCAGACAAGGATGTCACAAAGAAAGAAAACTACAGGCCAATATCACTGATGAACATAGATGCAAAAATCCTCAACAAAATACTAGCAAACAGAATCCAACAGCACATTAAAAGGATCATACACCATGATCAAGTGGGGTTTATTCCAGGAATGCAAGGATTCTTCAATATACGCAAATCAATCAATGTGATACACCATATTAACAAACTGAAGGAGAAAAACCATATGATCATCTCAATAGATGCAGAGAAAGCTTTTGACAAAATTCAACACCCATTTATGATAAAAACCCTGCAGAAAGTAGGCATAGAGGGAACTTTCCTCAACATAATAAAGGCCATATATGACAAACCCACAGCCAGCATCGTCCTCAACGGTGAAAAACTGAAACCATTTCCACTAAGATCAGGAACAAGACAAGGTTGCCCACTCTCACCACTCTTATTCAACATAGTTTTGGAAGTTTTAGCCACAGCAATCAGAGAAGAAAAGGAAATAAAAGGAATCCAAATGGGAAAAGAAGAAGTAAAGCTGTCACTGTTTGCAGATGACATGATACTATACATAGAGAATCCTAAAGATGCTACCAGAAAACTACTAGAGCTAATCAATGAATGTGGTAAAGTTGCAGGATACAAAATTAATGCACAGAAATCTCTGGCATTCCTATATACTAATGATGAAAAATCTGAAAGTGAAATCAAGGAAACACTCCCATTTACCATTGCAACAAAAAGAATAAAATATCTAGGAATAAACCTACCTAAGGAGACAAAAGACCTGTATGCAGAAAATTATAAGACACTGATGAGAGAAATTAAAGATGATACAAATAGATGGAGAGATGTACCATGTTCTTGGATTGGAAGAATCAACATTGTGAAAATGACTCTACTACCCAAAGCAATCTACAGATTCAATGCAATACCTATCAAACTACCAATGGCATTTTTCACAGAACTAGAACAAAAAATTTCACAATTTGTATGGAAACACAAAAGACCCCGAATAGCCAAAGCAATCTTGAGAACGAAAAACGGAGCTGGAGGAATCAGGCTCCCTGACTTCAGACTATACTACAAAGCTACAGTAATCAAGACAGTATGGTACTGGCACAAAAACAGAAAGATAGATCAATGGAAGAGGATAGAAAGCCCAGAGATAAACCCACGGACATATGGTCACCTTATCTTTGATAAAGGAGGCAGGAATGTACAGTGGAGAAAGGACAGTCTCTTCAATAAGTGGTGCTGGGAAAACTGGACAGGGACATGTAAAAGTATGAGATTAGATCACTCCCTAACACCATACACAAAAATTAGCTCAAAATGGATCAAAGACCTAAATGTAAGGCCAGACACTATCAAACTCCTAGAGGAAAACATAGGCAGAACACTCTATGACATAAATCACAGCAAGATCCTTTTTGACCCACCTCCTAGAGAAATGGAAATAAAGACAAAAATAAACACGTGGGACCTAATGAAATTTCAAAGCTTTTGCACAGCAAAGGAAACCATAAACAAGATGAAAAGACAACCCTCAGAATGGGAGAAAATATTTGCAAATGAAGCAACTGACAAAGGATTAATCTCCAAAATTTATAAGCAGCTCATGCAGCTCAATAGCAAAAAAACAAACAACCCAATCCAAAAATGGGCAGAAGACCTAAATAGACATTTCTCCACAGAAGATATACAGACAGCCAACAAACACATGAAAGGATGCTCAACATCTTTACTCATTAGAGAAATGCAAATCAAAACTACAATGAGATATCATCTCACACCAGTTAGAATGGCCATCATCAAAAAATCTAGAAACAATAAATGCTGGAGAGGGTGTGGAAAAAAGGGAACACTCTTGCACTGCTGGTGGGAATGTGAATTGGTACAGCCACTATGGAGAACGGTATGGAGGTTCCTTAAAAAACTACAAATAGATCTACCATATGACCCAGCAATCCCACTACTGGGCATATACCCTGAGAAAACCATAATTCAAAAAGAGACATGTACCAAAATGTTCATAGCAGCCCTATTTACAATAGCCCGGAGATGGAAACAACCTAAGTGTCCATCATCGGATGAATGGATAAAGAAGATGTGGCACATATATACAATGGAATATTACTCAGCCATAAAAAGAAATGAAATTGAGCTATTTGTAATGAGGTGGATGGACCTAGAGTCTGTCATACAGAGTGAAGTAAGTCAGAAAGACAAAGACAAATACTGTATGCTGACACATATATATGGAATTTAAGAAAAAAATGTCATCAAGAACATAGGGGTAAGACAGGAATAAAGACACAGACCTACTAGAGCATGGACTTGAGGATATGGGGAGGGGGAAGGGTAAGCTGTGACAAAGTGAAAGAGCGGCATGGACATATATACACTACCAAACGTAAGGTAGATGGCTAGTGGGAAGCAGCCGCATAGCACAGGGAGATCAGCTCGGTTCTTTGTGACCGCCTGGAGGGGTGGGATAGGGAGGGTGGGAGGGAGACGCAAAAGGGAGGGGATATAGGAACATATGTGTATGTATAACTGATTAAATTTGTAAAAAAAAAAAAAAAAACAAAGAAACATGACAAGTGTGGCATTAGAATTATAAGCCTCGGGACTTCCCTGGTTGTCCAGTGGGTAAGACTCCACGCTCCCAATGCAGGGGGCCCGGATTCAATCCCTGGTCGGAGAATTAGATCCCGCATGCATGCTGCAACTAAGAAGTCCACGTGCCACAACTAAAAAAAAAAAAAGATCCCACATGCTCCAACGAAGATCCAGCTAAGACCCTGGGCAGCCTAAATAAATAAATATTTTTTAAAAAGAAAAAAAAAAAAAAAAAAAAAGAATATTGGTCATTGAAAATTTAATAACTTAGTATTCATTTTGTGTGCTTATTAGTAGACAAATCATAGTCTGAATTTACCTATTATGTTTGGGGTTGAAGGCTAAACGCAATTAATGCATGTAAAAATTTGATATGGAAAGACTTGGCAGCAACCAATAACCATGACATCAATTTGCAATGTGTGATTTAAAAATGGAAGAACTGTACAACATTAACTGAAATAATAAAAATAATAAGAAACCATTTGTTCATATTGTTTTTTTAAATTCAATTTTATCAAGGCTTTTAGAATATTAATTTAGGAAAAACTAGGTTTGAACACAAAAATATAAATCAGTATATATTTTACCATACTTCTACATACTTAACACACACTTTTTCAGTTATGAAAACAGATATGATTGATGCAATTTGCTAATTTCTAGTGGATAGTAACCATAATACATATGGATATCAATATACATATATATATATATATATATATATATATATATATATATTCATAAACACTTTATTTTTAATCCCAAATGTGAGTAAACTTGTTCTTAATATCCTCGCTCAGTGCACATATTCTGACATACTGCCAAGATTTGAATGAGTTTATTAGTCTCAAGATCAAAAACCTCAGTAGATTTTATCTCTTAGGCTTAGCCTCAGATTATGAACATTTAAGAAAATGTTATAAATCGTCATGAAATGACCTTCTTGCTAGATGTGGGTCCTGGCAGTCTTCCTTGGGCCAGGCCAAGGTTGATGTTTGACGAAGTGTAAGAAACTAGCCAGAAATGTGCAGTGAAGATTTTACAAAGAGGGAAACTAATCTGCCCTCTAGTTGTAAAGTAAGAATCTAGAATTGAGCCTTGCCCCTTAAGTACTTAGAGAGGTATGTAAGGAGGTGTGTCTATAAAGACAGGACCACCAGAGTGTCCTGTGATACAGTTAAAAACTAAAGAGTGTGCATTATTGAAGTTCACAGCAAAATTGTTTCAATAAGTAAGCAGGGAGGGTCAAAGTTGAATTATGCTGAGAAGTCAAGCAAGATAAAAAATAAAGAGAGGTTGAGTTTAACAATATGGATTGTACATGGTGACATACAAAAGGGAAACTGGGAGAGGCAGATTAGGGAAAAGGGCTAATTAGAATAAGTTGAGTGTATATAAAGTCAATAAAATAACTATCGATTGCTCTTTTAAGATTTGTTTTTATTTGCAAAGAGTTGTAGACAATTTTTCTTCACCACAGTTAATGTGATATCTCACTGCCTTCTTTCTTCCATTGATTTTAACTTTCAAAAACATTTTAATTTTAAGGAAGTCCAACTTATCTTTTCTTTAAGCTCTTGTGGTTTTCTGACCATATCTAGAACCACTGCAATAATTCAGGGTCACAAAAATTTACTTTTATGTTTTCTTCTAAAGTTGTTACAGTTTTGGCTCTTGCATCTAGGTCTATGATCCATTTTAAGTTAATCTTTGTATATCATGGGAGGTAAGGGTTTTACTGCACTCTTTTCCATGTAGACGTCAATATGTCCCATCATTAGTTGACAAGACTATATGTTTTCTCCATTGAATTGGCTTTGGATACTTGTCAAAAATCAATTGATCATAAAGGTAAAGTTTTATTTCTGGACTCTCAATTCTATTCCATTCATCTGTATGTCTGTCCTTGTACTAGTATCACAATATCTTCATTACTATAGCTTTGTAGTAAGTTTAAAAAATGAGAATTATAAGTCCTCCAAATTTGTTCTTCTTTTTCAAGATTGTTGTGACTATTCTTCATTACCATTTTATTTAATTATCAGCTTGTCAATCTGTGCAAAATTTTATAGGGAATGCATTAAATCTGTATGAATTTTAGTAGTATTGTCATATTAAGAATATTGTTTTTCAGTTAATGAAAACAGAATACCTTATCACTTATTTCGGTCTTCTTCAACGTCTTCTACCAACGTCAATGGTATTTTCTTCTTTTTGGGTATATACTTGAACTTCTCTGATTAAAGTTATTATGAAATAGTTTATACTTTTTAACATTATTATAAATGTCATTGCTTTCTTAATTTATTTTCAACTGTTCATTGCTTGTATATAGAAATATAATGCAATGCTTTTTATTGATTTTGAATTCTGCAACTTTGCTGAACTCATTTATTAGTTTTAATAATTTGTGTGTATATGTGTGTTTGTGTGTGTACGTGGTCCTTAGGATTTTCTATATACAAGACCATATCATCTCTAAGTAGAGGTAGATATTCTTGATCCTTTTCATTCTGTTTACCTTTATTTCTTTCTCTTGCTAAATTACCCCGTTTATATTTTCCAGTATAATGTTAAAAAAAAAGTGGTGAGAGGAGGTGCCTTTGTTTTGTTCCTGACCTTAGGGGGAAAGCTTGTAGTCTTTCACTATTACATATGATGCTAGCAATGGAATTTTGTAGATGCCTTTTATCAACTAATCGAAGTTCACTTCTGTTCCAGTTTCTTAAGTTTTTTATTTTTTTATTTTTTTTTTTACCCTGAAAGTGTTGAATTTTATCAAATGCCTATTCTGTACCAATTGAGATGATCATGTGGTTTTGACATGATCGTTGACTATATATATATATATATATATATATATATATATATATATATATTAACTCTACATTGTACATTAATGATTTGATATATATATACATTGTGAAATAGTTACTACAGTTAAGTTAAATAGCATATCCATCACCTCACAGTTATCTTTTTGTATATGTGTGTATGATGAGAACACTAAAGATCCACTCTCTTACAAATTTCAAGAATACATACAGTATTATTAACTAGAGTCACCGTGTTGTACAGTAGGTCTCCAGAACTAACCTTATAACTGAAAAATTTTACCTTTGAACAACATCTCCCCATTTCTCCTACTTCCAGCCTCTGGTAACCTCTTTTTCTACTCTCTATTTCCATGAGTTCAACTTTTTTAGATTTCAAATATAAATGAGGTAATGCAGTATTTCTCTTTCTTGTGTCTGGCTTATTTCCCTTAGCATAGTGTTCTCACAGTTCATCCATGTTGTTAATGACATTGCCTTCTTTTTTAAGACTGAATTTTATATATATATATTTTATATATATATATAAAATATTGAATATGTATGCATATATATTTATATTCTATATTTTTTATCCATTAATTGGTTAATGGACACAGGTTGTTTATATATCTAGGCTATTGTGAATAATGCTACAATAAATATAACAGTGCTGCTATCTCTTTAAGGTAGTGAATTTTTTTTTCCTTTGTATGTATACCCAGAAGTGGGATTGCTGGATCATATGGTAGCTTTATGTTTAATGTTTTTGAGGAACCAACAAACTCTTTTGCATAATATCTGTATCAATTTCATTCTCATCCACAGTGGTTAAGGGTTTTCTTTTCTCCTTACTAATTCTTATTATCTTTCTACTTTTTGATAATAGCCAGCCTAACAGGTGAAGTGATACCTTCTGGTTTTGATTTGCACTTCCTTGATGAGTATTGGTGTTGAGCACCTTCAAAACTTTGGCTCCTTTCTTCTTTGGAAAAATATCTCCTCAGATTTTGTGCCTATTTTTTAATCAGGTTATTTATTTATTTAGCTATTGGATTATGTAAGTTTGTTATATAATTTGGTAATTATAATTTGAAGTTAGGAAGTGTTATGCCTCTAGCTTTGTTTTTCTTTCTCAAGATTGTGTTAACTAGTTGGGGGTCTTTTGTGGTTCCACACAAATTTTAGGAGCGTTTTAATCTATTTCTGTGTAAAATGCCATTGTAATTTTGAAAGAGTTGTTGCTGAAACTATAGGTCACTTTGAATAGTATGAACATGTTGACAATATTAATTCTTCTAATCCATAAACACAGGGTATCTTCTCATTTATTTGTGTCATATTCAATTACTTTCATGGATGTTTTGTAGTTTTCAGTACACAAGTCTTTCAGCTGTTTGATTAATTTTATTTCTTGATTAACATATTTTATTCTTTTGATGATATTGTAAATGAGATTGTTTTCTTTATTTCTTTTCTTGGATGGTTCATTGTTACTGTACAGAAACACAACAGATTTTTGTACATTGATTTCTTTACCCTGTCATTTTGCAGAGTTTGTTAATTAGTTCCTTTTTTTAAATAAAGTCTTTAGGGTTTTTTACATGTACTATCATGTTATCTGTGAGCAGGGAGAATTTTTACTTATTTCTTTCCAATTTGGACGTCTTTTACTTCTTTTTTTTTTTTTTTTTTGCTTAATTGCTCTTGCTAGACTTTCAGTACTATGTTAAATAGAAGTGGTAAGAGTGGGCATTCTTGTCTCATTCCTGATTGTATAGAAAAAGATTTTAGCTTTTCACTTTTGAGTATGATGTTAGCTGTGAGCTTATCATATATGGTCTTTAATATGTTGAGATCCATTCCTTTTATATCTAATCTATTGAGTTTTCTTTTATCATGAATGAATGTTGAATTTGTTAGGTGTTTTGGGGCACATATTGAGGTATATGTTTTGTATCCTTTATACATCACATTGATTTTCATATGTTAATCACATTTTGCATTCCTGGAGTAAGTCCCATTTAGTCATAATGTATAATCTGTTTCCGTTTTGCTGAACTTTTGCATTTATATTAAACATTGATATTAATTTTTAGTTTTTTTTATGATTTTCTTTTCTGGTTATGATATCAGAGTAATAAAGTCCCCATAGCATATCTTGGGAAGCGTTTTCTTCTTTATCCAGTTTTTGAACACTTTGTAAAAGATTGGTATTAATCTTTTCCATCCTTTACATCAATCTTATTTGTGTCTCTGAGTCTGAAGTGTGTGTCTTTTACAGTACATATAATTGGATCAAATTTTTTTAATTCTATTCTATTTCTGCTTTTTGAATGGGGTGTTCAATTAATTTATGTTTGATATAATTATTGAATAGGTAGGACTTACATCTACCATTTTTCTATTTGTTTTATGTATGTCTTATTAATTTGTGTTTCTTTTACTCCATTACAGCCTCTTTCTATTTTCAATAGATACTCTCTATTGTGCCATTTCAATTCTTTTTTTTTTCCTTTGATTATATCTTTCAATTATTTTGTAACTATTTGCCTGGGAAATTAAAATTATAATGTAAAGCACTCTAAATACATAATTTCAATAAAATAATTACCAAAAAATCTGTTTCAATGTATCCCTGTTTCCACTCCCTCCTTTGTGTTGTTATTATCATACAGAATTTTAAAGCTCTCTCTCTCACTTTATTTTTTGACTCCTTACTTTCTGCGATTTTCCCTTTTATTGTTAGTTGATTGTAAAACCCTGAACTTAGCTCTATTCAGAATACCACCCCAAGAACTGGGGAATATTCTAAGGGATATTTGTGTAAATGTGGATATCAATCATTGCTGCTTCTTTCTTTCAAGTGTAAATATCCTCCAATTTCTTTAATTATTTTGTTTTATTTTGTCTAGAGTTTATAACTGTTTTTGGCAAGAGTGTTATTTCCATTATTATTATGAAAAAAAAAAGAACTCTGTAGATGGGCTTTTGAATCAGCTAATACCCACCTAGTGAACAGACTTCAGGCTTATCAAGCAGCATTGAGAATATTAGGACTGATAGTCTACTTATATAACAAAGTGAAATTGTGTGCTAATTAGGCTTAAATATACCTTGCATAAGTCTGATACTTTTATCTATCATGAAAAGTAATAAGTGGAACTATAGCTTTATATACAAATCTTTGGAAAATTGTCTTACTACGGTTTCACATTTTCTAGTCTGAACAACTGTGAGACACCAACTGAAGTCTGCAAATTTGATCCATTATCTAGACTTTGATGAATTTTACAAAGTAATGTCCCCTTATGAGTAATTTCTAATGATCGACAAATACTGTGTTTGTTTTTAATTTAAAATTCCTAAAAGTCAACTTCTATATCTTCACACAAATTCTCAAGCTTGTACTGTTATTATGAATTTAGACCTGACTTACTGAAACCCCTTCCAGGTTAAAACCACCAGAGAATAACTCATAGTCATAGAAATTATTCTTACTTTTCCATTGTTTTGCTAGAGACCCTTCTGGTGCTGTTGGAAATAATCTCCCACTTTCTCACAGTCTTAGTCTAGTTTCTAGTCTCAGAGCCCTGTGGTATTAAGGTTGATGAGAGTAAAGTTCCCAAGAAGGTTATGCTTCCAAACTGTTTGGGTCAATGAATTAAACACTGTATAGAAATCAGAGGATGCAGAGCTCCAGTCCAAGTTTTATCTCCTTATAATATATATCCTCTCTGGTGTCAAACTTATTCTGTTAAAAGAGAGAGAGAGAGAGAGAGAGAGAGAAGACTAAATCTGAAAGAATTTCATTTCCTGTCGATTTTAATATTCTCTTATTTCTAATCTTATTATCTCCATTTTTGATCTGAGCTCTGATATTGTTCTTCTTAACAATGCTCCTGTCTTTTTCTAGCTTCCCATCAAGAAGATACAATCCGTGTTTCACCCAGCACTCATGAAAAACCTGACCAAATAACTGTCAGCATGAGTCTGATCTTCCTTGAATGCAAGATATAATATTTTTCAGTTCTATTAGAACAAATATCCAACCTTACCAGATATTTAAGTCTTTGATTTTTTCTACAAATTGCAGTTACAAATTTCTACAAATCTGTGAGATGGTATTATGAGATGCTGGGACACATATTTACTTTTCCTTTCTTGGAAGTAGTCAATATCTTCTAAAATTATTTCATGTATAATAATGATGTCTGATTTTAATAATTTTAATAATAACATAAATTTTTAATGATGTATAATTTTAGTAGTGTATAATTTTAGTTTTATTACATTAGGATACAATATATGTCATATTCCTTTAGTCATTTATATTCAATTACTTCTTATCTAAGCTTCTGTTCCTCCACAATTTCATCAAAGTATCTCAAATTTCTGAGTTCCAAAAATCTAGAGAAGAAACCAGGCACTCTTCTAGATCCTTAATGTTTGCCATCTATTGATGACCATCCTCTCTTCCCTGAGCATGTCCAAAATTGCCCTTCCATATCTCTATCCATCTGATGCTGATTTAGCACTCCATAAAATTACCCCACTCAGGGGTCTCATCTTAAAACACTCCTGACCAACATTGCTTCCATGATCTTCTCTCTAGTGTTAAGGAAAACTAAACTCATCCTAAGCTCCAGTCATTTTTACATTACCTATTGAAAACACTTCCCTCCACTTCTTCCTCATTCCACACATCCAATGTGAGAATTCAAAATAATTCTCATCAATGGACAGTTGTTAGAGTAATGCTGTCCCCAATTTTTGTGATAGAAAACTTCTCCCTAAAAAGTTCATCATGTTACTCATGAAAAGGATTTCTATGGATTCTAGAATACTTTTCCTCCAATTTCCATTTGAAATACACATATTTTATGATCTAACTCAACTCTTATGAAGAAATCTCAACTATCACAGTAGTTTGCCTCAGTACCCTATTCTGTGTTCACTTGTCTGCCAATACACTTGCTATGCAGTGTTATTTTCCCAATAGGCAAAACTTCTATTTGTCTGAAGAGTAATTTATCTTTCATTGTATTCTAGAATCTTATCTACCTCCTGGTCCAGTGAAGTTGTGCATTAGTAATGTTGAACACTTTTTTTACATCAAATTAATTAATTATTAAAAGGATGTTACAAAGGAAAGAGTGTCAGGAGATCTGTATGAAAAGAATGTCCTGCCTCTACTCCCAGTGATTCTTGTGCCCTCACTTTCATCTCTTACTTTGTAGCCCAGTATCTCAGAATTTCCTTCACCAGGCCACTGGAGGCAGAGGGGGAGAAAAATAGAGACTCCTCATTTCCTGAACAGTAGGAGAAGGGAGCTCAAATATATTTCAAATGGGAAAATTGAATATAATTCCTCACTGTAAGGATGATGAGTTTCAGCAGGGCTTTAGGATGCTACTTTATTTCAGGGGATACTCATGAGTTGCCTTAAGATTAACCAAGATTCTCTATGATAAATTCATTTCTCTTTTTAATACATGTGAAATTCCCCTTAAGAACAGAATACAAATATGTTTGGGTACCTATTTTTGTTTTGCACAGTGCAACCTTGGCTCTGGAACTTTTTAAACGAGAAATAGAAATGATAGTTACCATTTTCTAAGTTATGGTTATATTGAAACACC
The DNA here is from genome assembly GCF_025265405.1 of Mesoplodon densirostris. NCBI lineage: Eukaryota > Metazoa > Chordata > Mammalia > Artiodactyla > Ziphiidae > Mesoplodon > Mesoplodon densirostris. The sequence continues at coordinate 91,517,732 of NC_082667.1, forward strand.
TTGCCTGTCAATATGCTGTGGTACACGCTGATACATAATGTGCAAAAATATGGATAGAAACCAGTCAAAAAGATCAGATAGCTCAGAGCTGACAGTTTAATGTAATATAGAAGAAGAGAGATATCATCAGATAAGTTGCATTCTGTAACAACAAAGTTCAATATTAAGAAAAAAAAAGGATAGTTAATCATACAAAAGAAGTACCAAAGGAGATGTGTGTAGTTATGGGGTAGGTGAACTGTGGGGATAGACCAGCAGATTTTCATTTTAAAATATGAACGGACTTTTGTACTTTTCTCTTTAAATCTAGATTTCAAACTAGTTTAAACAAGATTTTAAGCGTGGGATGAAAAGTCACTAACCTCTTGCTCGTTATTTCTAAATGGATTAATCTTTTCAGTTACTTCATAGATCAAATTCTTCTCATAAAGCTGCAGTAAAATTGGTCCAAACTGTGTGCAATACATTAAAAAAAATGACTGCTGTTTCACTTGCATTAATCCTTTGCACTCGGTTCAATTTGCCACATTTAAGTTGACCCCATGGAGATAAATTAAAATTCAAGACATGATTACCTAAAGTGGATACATTTCAATTTCAATTGCTTAATGATAAAAAGGCTCATATGAATTTTTTTCTGGAAAATAAATAAAACCTAAGGACAGGATTAACTTAGCCTGTCTCTCTCTTTTTTTTTTCTTACCATTTCCCTCTTTAAGTCAATCATTTTTTCCCTTTAACCATGAATTTGGCATGCAATTGTTATATTTCACTTTGTGTCAAGTTCTTCTGTCCCTGGGAAATGTGGATCACTTTGTATAAGTGAACTTTGAAAGAACAGAATCACTTTTTTTATCCTTCAGTTGGTTTACAGATATTGGGGCTGATATTTGGTAGTAATAAATAAAATGATTAGCTCAGTGAAAAATTGTTAATTCTCAGTATCTGAAATTATATTTTAAAGGCTTATTTTTCTTTTCTTCTTCTTCTATTTTTTTGAAAAATCATCTATTTGTAAAACTCAATGTATATTGGTGCATGTGAGTGCACATACATGTGCATGCGTGTGTGGAAATACTGACACAAGGTAGACTGCATTATTCGCCTGAATTCATGAATTCAAATAGAAACTCTTAAATATGGGGGAAAAAATCAGTACAGATAAACCTTAATATTATAAAGCATGAGTACTCATCAACAATGTATTCTTTCTTTCCTAGAGTCTAACCTATTCAAAGACTGGGCTGTTTCCTGCCCACTGTATAATAACATGTATGAGTTCAAAACATGTTTGTTGAATAGGAGATGTATACTCTGGAAATGAAATATCACAAATTTTAGAAGTATTGAAGTACATTTTATTTTGTTATTCTGTTTTTTAACAGGTATTTTGATAAGTTATACAACTAGTTGTTTTCTAAAAACTAGCAGCTGAAAAATGAGAAATCAGATTGTTTATTTCAGTTGGTAACTAGCAGAGATTTCTGGCAATTACACTCAGGCTGTTTCTGAGAACCTTCCTTCAAAGCCTTCGTCAAAGCCTTGGCAGAAGGCAGCTGGCCTTTGAAAATACACTATCTGATGCAGGCTGAAACTCACAGGGACCTGTAGTCACAGACAATCCTTTTGCAATGTGAATTATAGGGGGCAGGCATTCTAGATATTTTCTTACCAAGATTTACAAAGAAGCAAGCTCCCTTTGAAGAGGAACACACAAGGTCATTACCCACTTTAAGTCTCATTTTCAGGGACTATGCCGCTGACATAAAAGAATTTAGAAGGGGAAAGTGCTTCTAAAGGGAGGGATAGATTGTGAGAGTCTAATAACTACTTTAGATTTTGAACTCTGTATGTTTCAGTGTGATAGGCTCTCCTTGAAATAAAGTTACTGAATTACTTTAAAATGCTGTATTTTACTCGGAGTTCAAATATCTGTGGTTTTTGGTCTAACATAACTCAGCTAGATGCTTGGGAAAATGTCTTGAGCAAATTCATAGGAATAAGAGAAGCTGGATTTTGACAGATTTACCGACAGAATATAAAAAGGGCCACAAAGGAGGCAAAAATTCTGACAGGTTTGATGTGGGGATAGAGGGGGTCAGAATTTTGAAAGGCTCATAAAAAGCCAAATTCTTACCTCCTCATCTCTACTGTGGTTTCTGATCTAGCGTTTAACAGCAGTGCTGGGTATAATCCATGAGACTGTTGTATTTCAGACAAATTGTAGACTCTATGTAAAGGACAACGTTCTCAATCTGAGTATGTACAAAAAGTCACCAATATGGAAAGTTTTAACTACACATCATAATGTAAAAGTTCTTATGAATATTTGATTTATTTTTTTAAGAAACTAATATTGTTTGCTGAAAACCTATTAAAATTATAGAATTTCAAGACATATACTTCTTACCTCCCAGTCAGCTAAAGAAGTAAATGCTGATTTGTTCATATAAAATTTCAGACATAGTTCTTAACTATATTTTATATTTCAAGCAATATGTTTGATAGGATTTTGTATTACATTCCACTGGATAAAATGCCATTTGTTAGTGATGATGAATTTTTTTCCTACATTTCATCTTTCTCACACACAAACCCCAGCCTCTTCATGGCAATGGCTGTTAAAAATCTAATCCAATGACAACCCCACAATTTTTATCATGAGCATACAATTTTAATCATGCATATATACAAATATATTGACTTATTTATAAAAAATCATCTTCTATTGTACTATATATATGTTTCCCCATAACTTCCTTTTTAATCTAACAATATTACAGTATACATGCAGTAAAATTTATTGAGGTAGCTATTTAAAGTCAATTATTATTGTTTTTTATTGCCACTGAAACCAAATATGTACTGCTTTACATACTAGTGTTTTTAAATCTATAGGATAGATTCATAGGCAGAATTTATGGTATAATTGAATGATAATGTTGCCACATTCTATTCCAAAAACTGTGTATATAATTATACTGTTCCAGAAGAATATGAGTGCCAAATCATTCACATTATTTATAGAACTCAGTGTTATCATGTATAATTTTCCCTTTTAAAGATAAAAATATATCTTAAAATACATTACTTGGTGTCAAAATTTTTTCAGATTAATAGAAACACTAATTTGTATAAACATGTTTAATGTTTGATATAGATTACATTACATTAAACTATATTAAATTTGATTAAAAATCAATTTGCTTTCTATAGAAAACCTTAGAATATCTTTTGAAAAAAAATGTAAAGGTAAGGATGATGGATGAAAAACCATATTAGTTTGACTTTGATTGACACTGATTTGTCTCTTAAGTATCATTTTATACCCATTGTACATGTCCATTGTTTTCTAGAAAATTGTTTTAAGAAACAATTAGTCTCATAAATATTTTCAGTTTAGTACTTCTGCTAATTTCATCATTCTATGCTTTCCATTAATCCTCATGTAAATACCTTAATACCAATTTAATTATTCTCAAAGTTACTTATAAATGCTTTGAGTATATTATCCTGATACTCTTATATAGAGCTATTAGTCTCTTTATTTGGAAAAACCCACAGAAAACAAAACTCTTGTGTTTAGACTGCATTTTTCATTCTTCACCTTGTTAGCCTCATAAAAATGCACATAATTTCTCAATGATATTACCAGCAGTATTTAAACTGTTTAATATTTTTGACAGAGACAACACTAGGTGTTCTTCATGCCACATCTTCCTCTTGGGCATAGAAACTACATCCCCAAACCTCCCTTGCAATTAGATCTGGATCATATGAAGCAATATTGTATTGGAATGTGGACAGAGACAATGTAGGACAAGCCAGTTCTAAGCCTGACTATTCAAACACCTTACAGTTCTCTTGTTCTTTTTCTTTCTGTGGCTACCTTGAAAACCTGTGTTCCAGATGGCATGGGTACAAAAATGAAGAGGAATGCGTCACTTTTATGGAGCTAAAATGTCTGTGAGGAATAAACCTTTATTATGTTAACTTACTGAGATTTGGGAGTTTAAACGTTTATCTTAGTGCATCCTATCTATTCTGCGTAATACACATGTTTTCCATGGCCTAACTCATGTTTATCTCCAGACATATATTTACTTCTTCTCATCCCACAACATCAGATCTTGATGGATAGAAAATCTTTAGTGAGTGCCTACTATGAGGTAATTACTGCCTCACACTTTGCCTCTCATGATAATCTGATGTCAGATATAACAACATATAGATTTTAAATACCTACTTTTTTTCTCATATTTTTCACCCTGGTCTCTGCTAGAACATGCATGCTTTCTTTCTACTGTTCCATACATCCTATATAATATTTTCCCTCAATCTCTTCTATAATTCTAGTAGGAGATAGGGGAGAAGGGTACAAAATAAAAATCAAATCTAACCAAACAGAGAAAGTATAACAACTCTTCCTGGGAAGTTTACTCTAACCCTATGGATTACGTTAAGTGTTCTGTTTCTTGGGCATCATGGAGTATTTTGAAAAGCCCTATCATAATACTCTTATATAAAACTCACAATTCTCATTACATCTTATCTGATTATCCTGAATTTTATGAGAGCAGTGACTATGCCAATCTTCGTCCTTCCTGAAACTCCTTCTGGATGCCAAGAACACAGACTCACTTCCACCTTAAGATTTTGCTCCCCTGCCCTGAGGATTAATTGGATTGCTTGACTAAGAAGAATTCCTTAAAACCCTTGTCCTGCTATTTGGATTCAGAGAAACTGGCACTTATTCCTTGAATTTTCAATTAAATTTAATAGTTTTTATTCATACAATTTAGTTTCAGTCTGGGTCACCCGCAACCAACTACACTATGAATGATTAATATGCAACTGGAACATATCTAGGTATAAGTTAGAATGTTTGCTTGAAAAAAAAGTAGTTATCATTAGATTTATTGCACATGGGTTATTATCAGTAGCCTATAAAATTTTTGATATCAACCACAGGTACTTAGATGTTATTTTCTTAGAAATACCTTTTTATATCACTGAAAGTACACTTGGGAAAATTTGCTATTACAGTGGAGCATTTAGATTCTTCCAAGGTAAGATCCATAAATTGCTTCTCTAGTTTGATTTAGACTGACAAAAAGCAATGATATATAATATTCTAAATAACCCTGGAATTAAGAAAAATTGAAATTGAGATAGAGTTTAGTATCTCAAACAAATGATCAAACATATAAACACAAAAAATAGAATAACAGATAACATCAAGAAGACATCTCAAATACATCATCTCTCCTTTGATATACTATTATAAATGTACTAGGTAATAACAGATATAAAAAAATATGACTTGTTCCTTTGCAGTGGAATAGGATTTAACTGAAGTGCAGGAAATTTTAAAAAATCAGCTGATAAAATTCGTAAAAGATAGATTACCATAGAAAAATAAGCACTGCGGTTTGAACATTGTAAAATAAAAAGAATATTATGATTATTCTATCATCATACCAAGTCCAGATTTCCTGCAAGTCTCAGCTCAGCCTAAGAGAGCAGCTGATCATTAACATGAGATGGTGGTTATCCACAGATATATCTGCTGAAATATTATGCTAGAAAGTGATAGCAAGTCTAAGGCATTAGGAACACGTTACTGAAATCTGAGATTTCGAAATAATCAAGTGGAAGAGTCAACAACAAAAGATTGTTAGAGAGAAGAGAGAAGAATATAAAGAGAGTGAACAAAGAGAAGAGTTGCAGGGTTGGGGTTGTTTGAAGATGTGTTACTAGGACACCAACTTTTCAAAAGTGTTTTGAATATAAAGACCTCCAATCACTACCCTTTTAATATGGATCAAGTCAATCAATCACTAAGACTTACTTTTCTCATCTGAAATTGGAGTTAGCATTATACATCTCACTGGGTTTTGTGAAAATTAGAATTAATCTTTAGTTACTCAATATTTCTAACTATGGAAAAGTGTGTGACTTCATTCATCAAAAATATCCATAAGAGTAAATTTTTTCTAATCCTACATGTAAGAAGCTTGGAAGTCACCATTACATCCTAACAAGTAAAAAATTAAGCAAACTGCAAAATCAACAAATTTAGATCCTAAAGAGAAATGAGGTCACAAGGTAAAATTCTGCACTCAAAATTAAGGAGACTTACAGGAAAATTCAGAGAATCACAACTTACTGGAGCAGAAAACTTTGAGCTGAAACCTCCGTGGTAACAAGTACTGCATTAGAAAAACCTAAACTGTTATTTTGGAATTGCTGGAGGTTCCGTGTGGACAACTATAAAATTTTAAAGCTCAACCCCATATATTTATAACCCCATATATTTCTAGAATGCATTAGGGAGAAGTGAAAATCTCATTGACAATCATTGTTAAAGACAAATAAGGTTTTCATTGTTACAAGTCTATGTTAAAGAAACCATGACAGTATTTTCATGAGTTGATACTCAGGTAGATACTCTTTAAAACAAAGAATCAAGATCCAGTGATTTAAGGAGAAGGCTGGGTAAGCAAGACATATTGTTGTAAAATCCAGAATTACTAAATCTAAGTGTATTTAATGCTCTGTGCTACACTTGGCATTGAAATATGGCCTATGTATTAAAATTATCACAACATTCTCAGGCATATCACAAAATAAATAATGTTTATCAAAACAAGTCTTCTTATATTTACACTTACAGGATAACATAGTCATAAAAATGTTCTACATTCTCTCTATCCAATTAATTTTCTTTGCCATCTTCCCCTTTCATATCAGCAAAAGTTGAAAAAAATAATTTAAATATTTGCTTTCCTCATTACTTTACTTTCCTGAACAAAGTAATTACTTATACCTAAGAATTAAACCAACATGATAAGTTTTCTTCAGTTTATATAGGTTTTTTTGATTTACATACACTGTACCGTAAGCATGCAAGATTAACTGTGCTAAACTATGTTGAACTACAGCAATTATTTACTTGATTTCATTCTTCTATGTTGCTAAACAACTTCCTTTTATTTATTTTTTGTCTAAACATTGCCAACAACCATCTTTCCCTTCCTATTACCAGAATAGAATTTCAGACCCAGTTTGTTTCTTACTATGCTTAATGTCTATTCTCTGAGTGCATGAAACCTTTGAATTGATATTTTTTTATGTATAAAATGGTCAATAATATTATGTTTTTTACTTTGAATTTTCCTCTTGCTAATATCAGTATTCCTTTTTTATTCTATATTTCCCTACTATTTCTTTGAGAATGTTTAATGCATTTTGAACAATTTTATTAATGTCTGTTTCTTGCAAACTAACAAAACTTTGTGATATTATTAACCTAGTCTTAAAGTCTTTACCTATTGATCAAAAAATTCGCATAATTATATTTATTTTCATATTTGTTACCTCAATTTATTCTGGTTATATTGCTTTATATTATCTTACTTTCTGATTATTTGCTATTTAGAAAACAATATGTTTTCCTTTTTCAAAGTTTGAAAGATTGAAATCTAATTTTGCATTATAAGATCAGTTACTTATAATTATATCAGATGCATTGGTAAATGCATATTTCTGTAAAAATAATTACAAAAATAAAAAAGGAATAAGTAAACCCCTTTTCCACAGTGAAAAAATGTACTGCATTTTACAACCCTTAATATGCCCTTCCAGTTTACAGTGTTTGCCAATTTATTTGTTAAGTTAGAGATGCAGCTTATAAATAATTATTATGACTCATCATGCAAATTATATTTCTCAGTAATTTGGTTTTGCTCTAGCATTCATTTAACCATATTTACAACAATAATTTCTATATTTACAATGTCCTTTCCAATATTAATATGCCATAACTTTCACAATATTGATTTCTTAATTGTATTTTTATTCAAGAGTGCATCTTCAGTCCCCATCCTCCTCCCAGGAAGATATATTTTTTCTAAGCCTTTCATAATTTATATGTCTTTTTATTGCCTATATGCTAGCTTAGTTAGATAGAGATTATTTGAATCATAATAATCTCTCCCTTCCCTTTACCATGCACCAGAAATTTTTAGCTCATTTTACTGTTGGCACTTGCATTTTAGAGCAAAGCATTATTGTTAGTTGTATGTGCTTTTGAAATAGAATGTTGTGTTTGAATCTTAAATTGGCCAAATATTTGTTTTACATGACTAAGTCACTTAATGTCTCTTTATGTTAAATTTCTACATGAGGTTAAGAGTGGTATCAATTTTACAGCTGTGCAACTATTTCTTAATATTGGAATAAATATTCTTATAGTACTTAACAGAGTAGCAAGCATGTAATAAATTACTCATAATATTGGTAGTAATTGTTTCAAGAATTCTGAGCTTAGTCTGATTTTTTCCATGATCTGTTTTCTGCCTCAATGTTTGTCAGAACTTTTGCTTAACCTTAAAGTTAACCTTAAGATTAACTCTGATTTAACCTTAAGATTCAAAAATTTGCTTGAAACTGGGTGACCTCTTTGGATTTGAAGACTGAAAAATACTTTTAATTAAGAAAAAACAGCTTCAATTATGAATTAATGATGTATTATATTAACATTGTTTTAAGTTCTTCTGTTTTTTTATCCATATTAAAATTTTTTCTCAGGTTTTATGTTTTTTCACTTAAAATTTTCTCAAACTTTCCCACTCATTAGCTAATTTTATGCCCTATGATAACTTTTTATTTCTGAGATTTTTTGACAATATTTTTATATTTTCTTCCAGTTCTTTCTGCATCTCTGTTGTCATTTCATCCTTTTAGCTTTTTATGTGCTCCTGTTTCTATTTCATGAAAGCCATAGCTACCCTTTCTGGGAAGGTTATCAAGATTTCTTCCAATGTTTTTTCATTATTATTATTAGTAGTAGTATTCTTGCTGTTGTAGTTGTTAGAAAACCATTTCAACTGTACTATATATTGAAGACCACAGCTTTTAGTATATAAACCTCTTGGTCTTTTCTTGGATCCATCATCCAACTATCACAGGATATAATCTTTCTTTCCTACACTACTTTCTAGTAGTAGAGTCCTAGGTATTGTAATCTGGAAAAAAAATGGGAAAGGTATTCCCTGATTGGTGATGGAGGGTCAAAGGTATAATTCTGACTATGGCTGGATAAATGATCCCAGGGATGTGAAAGTTTAATTTTATGTTCAGTATATTTCTATATCCCCATAATTGAGGCAGCAAAAACTACTGTCTTCAATCTCACATCAGTATTCAGAGTTCTCTTCTCACTCCTTGTTAAATTTCACTTAGATAAAAATTATTCATTTATATTCATTATTCTAGACTCAATTTAAAATAAAATTTTTGAATTCAAATTGACAAGAGTTTAACATGTTTCATGTATAAAATCTCAATCTGAACACTGTTTCCTCAAGTTGGCTTTCCCAAAGGTTAGTTATCTTTGCTCTCCCATAACATCATATACTTGCCTCTTGTTACTCTCATCACACATGCATTTACATACATAGGTCTCTCTTCCCTGGGAGACTAGCAATGAGGGCAGGGATGTGTATTACCTTATTTATCACTGTGTCCCTAGGGCCTATCCAAAGGCCTGAAAAAAACAATTGTTAATTATTCATTAAATTGTATGAACTTATACTGTGAGATTGTAGTTTATTGCTTGTTTCTTTTGTATTGAGAGGTTAGTAGCACTTTTCCAGTTTTGTGTGTATTTATAAATAAAAGTGGAAAGTTGGAAGGAGGTATACCAGGTCCTGCTTTTGTTTTTTGCTGCCATTTTGGTCAGGAAGACCTCATGGAGGATTATAATGGTTACATTCTTAATTAAAATACTTTATGAGAAAGTGAAGTCATCTAAGTGAGCAAAGACAAAAATATGATTTTAAACATCAGTTCTTCTCACCTTTCTTCTCAATTAGAGCTAATTCATTGTTTATCATAAAACATCAGTACAAAACTGATGTTTGTACATTGTAATATTTATTCCTACTTTTTCTCAAAAATACTTTTTTTATTCTCATTAGTCAGTCACTGCATTATTTGCTGTGACTTTCTCTCCTTTCTTCTCATAATTTTTCTTATGGTTGGGGAATGAGAAGATACAGTTGCTAACTGGGTGTTTTTTGGTTAATTTAGTCAGGGGATTGAATCTTCTTAGTTTAAAAAACACTAGCTGCTTCTTATCTAGTCTTCTAGGAACAAAAACTTAACAAGTGGTCATTAGTTACCACTGTTTTTTGCCAAATATGCTGTGTGGTAGGTTAAGAATTAATGTTATAATTCTTCAACCCTTTAGAACAAAGAATTAAGCAATAATATAAAATGAAATATTTCAACAAAAATGTGTATGATGTAAAGCAAATGGTGTACTGATAACTGACATAGAACTTCTGAAAATTGATTTTGCACCATAGAACTTTAGAAAGTTTAAGAAATTGAGAAAATAGGACTTGAAGTAGTGCATTATACAAGAAGATCCCTTTAGAACTTATTTTAAAAAGCAATTAGACAGTGAGATTCCCTTTTCCAAAGTTGTAGTGAGTGATTGCTCCTTCCCTATCCCAAGAAAAGCAGAACATTGGATTCTTGTGAGATTTAAACAGAGATTCTCTGTACTCTCCAATATGAGATACAGCGGGAAGCAGGAGTGAGTGACTGTTCTGAAAACAGGGGGCTAAATGAATGTTTATATTGACTAGACACTTTTCACCATCTCTCTCTTCCACAATAAGATGCAAGAACACTGGCAGCCAGGATTATGGCTCCAAGTAAAAGAATGGAGAATTTATTTTAGGTTTAAAAAGAAGCATAAAAGAGTCTAAGTTGAAATGGTGTCTCTACCAGTTCATTACATAGAGAACTATATGAATTGATGATAAACACCAGACATGCTCACAGAACTTTCAGTGAAAAAATTAAAAGCAAAACCAATAAAATAATAAAACTAAATAAAAGTAACATGATGATAGAGACAGTAGAAGAAAAATATCAATAATACATCAATAAGAAAAAGTATTAAATTGAGACATAAGATGCTTTAAAAAAAGAAATTTTAAAAACAACAATGACCTACCAAAATAACAAACAAAAACCAAATGACAAGGAAATCAACAAATCACAAACAACAATCAAAAACAAACTCAAATAAATCAATGAAATTCCCAAGAAGAACAATGTTGAAGGAAAGTGACTTTAAACTTGAATTATATACCAATTTTGTCAATCAATTTAAAGACTGATATCAATCAAAAGTGAGAATAGAAAAAAAGTAGACCAGCATGTGCCCAGAAAAAAAAAAAAAAAATCTCCCATGCTGACTTATTCAGAAAAGTAATGAAAAATATAACTTTCAAATCCAGGGAGTTAAACAAGAGTAAAATAAGATAGAGGAGACTACAGGAACTCCAGAAAATATAGGCTCCTAAAGAGTAGAAATCCCAGGACAAGAGCAGTGCAGGGAGCATAAAACACAATTAGTTGAATTGGAGCAGAAAAATTGAGATCCCCAGAAAGCATGTCTTAAAGAAAGACAGAAAGACAGAGAGAGACAGAATTAGAGAGAAATGTTAATTTCACTGCTTGAATGTACTAGCAGTAAAGACATGACACACATAAAACTAAACAAAAAATGCAATTATTAACTATAAAAGTGGAAAATATTATACAAGTTATAAAAATATTTTCTAATTGTAATGATGTAAATGTTAAATATTTATTTAGAAAATATGTGATGAATTAATATTACAGGAATAAACTAGGAAAAAGTTATATGGGAGGGTAAGCTGAGGTTTATTATCACTTTCCTTATGAGAAAACAATATATAAAAACTAAACATGAAAAATCAATCATCATATACACATATTATTTAGAAATATGTTAGTAATTTTCAGAAGAAAAGATAATTCAAACAGGAAGCAAGAATAAAGGATATGGAGGATTATAGCTGTAGTTAATTTTTTCATTCTAATATTGTAGTGATATTTCATTTTTAAAAAATGTATACATGTATTAATTACAAAAATAATTTAAAAAATTTAAAAATGTATTGAAGTGGATTTAATTTATGATGTTAGAAGTAAATACCATGAATTATCACATGATAATTCAATGATTAATTAAGGATTATTGAAGATATGTGTAAATGGAAACATGTAAATATACATCATTTCCTTAAAAAAATGAAATTTTAAGGCCAGGAAAGGAGTCATAAACTGGTGACCTATGGGACAAAATCTACTATCAAATATGTTTTCTTTGCTCAAAACATTTAAAAATGAATTTGAATTGAGTAGTTCATTACAGTCATTCACTTAATTATACTTTTCTCTTAGTTTTATGCCCTAAAGACATTTGAATTTATTATACTATGACCTATAAAGGCACATATTAAAAATAATTGAAATCTATAGTCTCATTTACTAGGTTATTTTTTGTAAGGTATAAAAAAATACATATTAATGGTCTAAATCAATATCTACCAAGGTAACTTATTTAATTTAGAAATATACAGTACCCTCAGTACAGCAGAACTTGGGATTAACTTAATTAATATTTAAATAAATAAATAAATAAACAAGAATTTTGAAATAAAGACTCTAGATTGTTACAGTTACTTCTAAGCTTTAAGAAAAATAGAAAATAATTAGAATTGTGAAACCTGAAAAATTTTGCAATATTATGTCACAGTCTTTCCCTATAGGCAAATTCAGCTCAGGGATGAGAAAAGAATGCTATTTGAATATTTGGGTCATTAAGAATTTATTTTACTGTATTTATCTCTCCTAAGTATTTTACTGTTAAAAATACCACTACTTTTATATACAATTACATACTACTACATAAAATAAATACATACCTATTGTCTCATGCTTACCAAAGTAAAACCTTTATAAGTCACCCTGATATCTGTCCTAATTAATTTAATTATAGTCTGCTTGATTATTTTATACATAAAAATTTGCAAATTATGTAAAATTTAAAATGTGAAAGCAACTCATATGAATATTTTGGTATAAGTTTCTGATCACTGTTAAAGAACTTTTCATAACTTTAGAGGATCTTTCTAAAGACACGGCCTGATGATTTAACTCAAATAATGAATATGCATTACTATATATCAGGAAAAAATAAGTTCAAAACAATTATTAACAGTAGCTTTCATTTCTGATATGGACATACATTTTAAAACTCAATACAGGGCTTCCCTGGTGGCTCAGTGGTTGAGAGTCTGCCTGCCAATGCAGGGGACGCGGGTTCGAGCCCTGGTCTGGGAAGATCCCGCATGCCACGGAGCAACTAGCCCCGTGAGCCACAATTACTGAGCCTGCGCGTCTGGAGCCTGTGCTCCACAACAAGAAAGGCTGCGATAGTCAGAGGCCTGCACACTGCAATGAGGAGTGGCCCCCACTTGCTGCAACTAGAGAAAGCCCTCGCACAGAAACGAAGAGTCAGCACAGTCATAAAAAAAAAAAAAAAAAAAAAACTCAATACATCATGTCTTGGGTAACAGATCAAGCCTTAATAAATTTTAAAAAATTGAAATTGTATCAAGCATCTTTTCTGACCACAAAGCTATGAGATTAGAAATCAATTACAGGAAAAAAAAAACTGTAACAAATACAAACACATGGAGGCTAAACAATATATCACTAAATAACCAAGAGATCAATGAAGAAATTAAAGAGGAAATTTTAAAAAAATACCTAGAAACAACTGACAATGAAAACATGATGACCCAAAATGTATGGGATGCAGCAAAAGCAGTTCTAAGAGGAAACTATATAGCAATACAATCCTACCTCAAGAAACAAGAAAAATCTTCAATAAACCACCTAACCTTACACCTAAAGGAATTAGAGAAAGAAGAACAAACAAAACTGAAAATTAGTAGATGGAAGAAATTATAAAGATCAGAGCAGAAATATATGAAATAGAAATGAAGAAAACAATAGCAAAGATCAATAAACTAAATGCTTATTCTTTAAAAAGATAAACAAAATTGATAAAGCCTTAACCAGACTCATCAAGAAAAAAGGGAGAGGACTCAAATCTGTAAAATTAGAAATGAGAAAAGAGAAGTTACAACTGACACTGCAGAAATACAAAGGATCATAAGAGAGTACTACAAGCAACTCTATGCCAATAAAATGGACAACCTGGATGAAATGGACAAAATCTTAGAAAAGTACAACCTTACAAGACTGAACCAAGAAGAAATTGAAAATAAGATCAGACCATTCACAGTAATGAAATTGAAACTGTGATTTAAAATCTTCAAACAAACGAAAGTCCAAGACCAAATGGCTTCACTGGTGAATTCTATCAAACATTTAGAGAAGAGATAACACCTATCCTTCTCAAACTCTTCCAAGAAACCACAGAGGGTGGAACACTCCCAAACTCATTCTATGATGTTACAATCACCCTGATATCAAAACCAGACAAAGATTTCACAAGAAAAGAAAATTACAGGCCAATATCATTGATGAATATAGACTAAAAATTCCTCAACAAAATACTAGCAAATCGAATCCAGCAACACATAAAAATGATCATACATCATGATCAAGTGGGGTTTATTCCAGGGATGCAAGGATTCTTCAATATATGCAAATCAATCAATGTGATACACCATATTAATAAATTATACAATAAAACCATATGATCTTCTCTAGAGATGCAGAAAAAGCTTTTGACAAAATTCAACACCCAATTATGAGAAAATATTGATATGATAGCTTTGGAAGTCCTAGCCATGGCAAACAGAGTAGGAAAAGAAATAAAAGGAAACCAAATTGGAGAAGAAGAAATAAAACTGTCACTGTTTGCAGATGACACAATACTATACATAGAAAATCTTTAAAATGCCAGCAGAAAAGTACTAGAGCTAATCAATGAATTTGATAAAGTTGCAGGGTACAAATTTAATTAACAGAAATCTCTTGCATTCCTATACACTAACAACAAAAGAGCAGAAAGAGAAATTAAGGAAACAATCCCATTTACCATTGAAACAAAAAGAATAAAATATCTAGGAATAAACCTACCCAAGGAAGAAAAAGACCTGTATGCAGAAAACAATATGACACTCTTGAAAAAAATCAAAGATGACACAAACAGATGGAGAGACATACCATCTTCATGGATTAGAAGAATCAATATTGTGAAAATGACTATATTATCCAAAGCAATCTACAGATTCAGTGCAATCCCTATCAAAATACTAATGGCATTTTTCATATAACTAGAACAAAAAATTTTACAATTTGTATGGAAACACAAAAGACACCGGATAGCCAAAGCATTCTTGAGAAAGAAAAGTGGAGCTGGAGGAATCAGTCTGCCTGACTTTAGACTTCAAAGCTACAGTAATCAAGACAGTATGGTACTAGCACATAAACAGAAATATAGATCAATGGAACAGGATAGAAAACCCAGAGCTAAACTCATGCACATATGGTCATGTTATTTTTGATAAAGGAGACAAGAATATACAGTGGATAAAAGACAGCCTCTTCAATAAGTGGTGCTGGGAAAACTGCACAGCTACATGTAAAAAAGCAAAATTGGAACACGCTCTAACACCATACACAGAAGTAAACTCAAAATGGATTAAAGACCTAAATATAATGTCAGACACTATAAAACTCATAGAGGAAAACGTAGGCAGAACACTCTTTGACATAAATCACAGCAAGATCTTTTCTGACCCACCTCCTAGAGTAAAGAAAATTAAAACAAAAATAAATAAATGGGACCTAATGAAACTTAAAAGGTTTTGCACAGCAAAGGAAACCATAAACAAGATGAAAAGAAAACCCTCTAAAATATACAATCACCTCATACAGCTCAGTATCAAAAAAAAAAAAATCCAAAAATAGGCAGAACACGTAAATAGACATTTTTCCAAAGAAGATTTGCAGAAGGCCAAGAGGCACATGAAAAGCTGCTCAGCTTCACTAACTATTAACAAAATGCAAATCAAAGCTGGAATGAGGTATCACCTCACACTGGTCAGAATGGCCATCATCAAACAATGTATAAACAATAAATGCTGGAAAGGGTGTGGAGAAAAGGGAACCCTTAGACACTTTTGGTGGGAATGTAAATTGATTCAGCCATTATGGAAAACAGTTTGCACGTTCCTTAAAAAACTAAAAATAAAACTACCATATGATCCTACAATCCTACTACAGTTCATATACCCAGAGAAAACCATAATTCAAAAAGAGACATGCACCACAATGTTCACTGCAGCACTACATGCAATAGCCAGGACACAGAAGTAACCTAAATGTCCATCGACATAGGAATGGATAAAGAAGATGTGGTACATATATACAATGGAATATTACTCAGCCATTAAAAGGAATGAAACTGGGTCTTTTGTAGAGATGTGGATGGACCTAGAGAGTGTCATACAGAGTGAAGTAAGTCAGAAAGATAAAAGGAAATATTGTATGATGATGTATATATGTGGAATCTAGAAAAAATGGTATGGATGATCTTATTGGCAAAGCAGAAATAGAGACACAGATGTAGAGAACAAATGTATGGATACCAACGGGGAGAGGGGTGGGGTGGGAGGAATTGGGAGACCAGGATGAACACATATACATTATTGATACTATGTATAAAATAGACAACTGATGGGGACATACTGTATAGCACAGGGAACTCTACCTAATGCACTGTAGTAACCTAAATGGAAGGGAAGTCCAAAAGGGAGGAGATATCTCTATGTGTTTGGCTGATTCATTTTGTTGTGCAGTGGAGGCTAACAAAGCATTTTAAAGCAACAATAATCTAGTAAAAATTAATTAAAAAAAGAAATATAGAAATTAAAAAAATAATAATTTGGAGTGCTCACCACAAACACACACAAATATAATTATAGCAAACCCATCTAAAAGTCTTACTATGTGTGGTAACCACACATACGTTTTGAAGCATTTTTACAAAATTAAGTATGCTAATCTATTAAATAATCATGAATGAAAATAAATTCATTAATACAACTAGATCATTCCAGAGTTATTGTTCTTTTACTCTACCCCTGGCATTTAGCTTCTGAGGATTTAAATTAAACATGATGCCATCTCTTTCCATTATGATTTCACTATCAACTAGGGAGTCAGATATAAAGATATAAGTATACACACTGTATAATATTGATACATTTGCTCTAACGTGAGTAAGAACCTTGTGCTGTGGGAGTATTGCTGAGTGTACCAGAAGTGATGCAAATGAAAGGATTTACAGGAAGGGAGATGTTTTGATTCCAAGTCACTAGGTAAGTATCATCAGGTCATAAACAAATACACTTAATCTGTAGTATGATGGTAGACTGGCTAGATCAGCCTCTTGGAAGACCTCTTATTGTTTGCAAAATCTTGTGTTGGTGACTTATTAGACTCTTTTGTATTATTAATATTTAAATGCCTATGACCTGGGTATTTCTTCAATTATATGGCAGATATATATATATTTTATATTAACTCATTAATAATAGAATCACTTGTTTGGTTAGAGAGGAAAGGTAGCATCTGAATAGAAAGAATGCTCACCTGACACTATCCTGAACCTACCATTAAGCCCCTTGATCCAGAAGCACCTTTATGAGAGAATGAAAAGCTCTAGGAAACCATGCATGCTTCATCATGTGTTGTATGCTCTACTCTGAAGTGTTGAAATGTATTATTAGCCCAAGATAAATAAAAGTATTCTGAACATCATGTAAAGAGTTTTATTTCACTTTGGCTAAAGAAAAATCTTGAGTCCTAGGAATCTCAAAATTGACAAAATAATCCAGGACAGATGAATTAACTGCAATTAGAAATCTAGAATCTAGGAAAGTAGAGTGACAACAATATGCCATATACCTCCTCCCCTTTAACTAGGACGACTGGTGTGGCATATTGTATTTTCCAAGATGACCACAGCAGAATGTTCCATCCCAAATGCACTATTGAAAACCTGATGTTGAAGTGGCATCTAAGTTCCTTACCCTTGAATCTGAGTGTGTCTCTGAGTAAGGAAGAATTGTTGCTATGTGATTTCTGAGGCAAAGTGATAAAAGGTGAGCCACTGTTTCTTGGATGCTTCTTCTTGGAACATACTCACTGCTATGAAGAAGCAGAGAGAGCACATGGTGAGGCCACATGAAGATTAGGTCACAGAGGACAGCCAGAACCAATCCCCATATGTATTAGTGAGCAAGTCTTCAGATTTGTGGTGTCCAATACTGTAAGCACTAGACACAATTGGCTATTTAATTTAATTAAAATTAATTAAATTTTGACTATTAAATTAAATTAATTGATTAATCAGTAGTCACATGTAGCTAGTATCTACTGTATTGAACCATATAGATATAGAACAATTCCATCATTACAGAAAATTTTCATAGACTGCACTGCTTCAGATTATTCCCATCCCAGCTATGGAGTTACTTCAAGCCTTCAATATTCCCAGCTAAGACCTCATCAATCGTGGGATGAGATAAGTTAACCCCAATGTGCCTTTTTCAACTCCTATCCTATAGAAATGGTTGTTGTTTCATGCAGTAATTTTTGATTCATTTATTATGTAGTATTAAGTAACTCAAACATATTTTGGAATCTCAAACTGGGGTGTTACAATAACAACAATTTAAAACAAGTGTTGCTGGTGTTAGGACTAGATGGCAAGTAGAAATTAGAAGGGCATTGAGGAGCCTTTCAGCAAATGGATAAAGTGTTCCAGGGAATGTTATTGTAAGCTGGAGTGAAGGGACAATTTTTATGTAGTGGCAGAAAGTTTAGCAAATGCATCTCCTACAATAATATGGAAATAAGAAAAGCAATTAGTTAACTCTATGATATAGTAGAGATTTCCAGTTAGAATGTTAAAAGGGGCACTTACCTTCTTCTAGCCATTTATGATAAAATTCTATAGGAGAGATAAACCAAAAACAGAATGGTTAAATATAATGGGTCCAAGACTTGCCAGGTTTGAGAATAAAACTAATTGTTATTTCCAGCCTCTCCACCTAGCAGGAATTTCTGAAAATAAATAAAGATCCCAGAGAGGGATCAAGCCCATGCACTTTTAGGAAAATATGATCTAAAGATGAAGCTTAGGGAATGACTGTGAAGACCTTTTTTAAGGCTTCAGAAATATCTAAGGCATTGACTCATACACCTTACAGATAAAAGGCCCTCTAAAAACCTTAGGAATGTGTCTCACAGATATTCTCCTTAAACAGTAGAGTTTCTAAGATCCTAGGGTTTTCAGCTACTAGTTCATAGCAAATGTGATGTTGAAGAGGGTCTATATTGAAGTTATCTGTGGTTGTATCTTTTGTCTAATGTATGGAAGATTCATAAACAAACCACGAATTTGGTGTTTTTACTCTTACTTGTTTTTTACAGAACACTGTACTGGCAGAAGCATGACCAACTTAAGCTAAATGTGACAAAAAGAGTACAAATGAGGAAGAGAACTTTGGATCCTCAACTTCTTGTAGATGGGAAAAGGCCACTTACTAGTGAAAACAGTTTTATTAAAAACAAACTAACTAAAATGATAAGTTAAGGGTAAAACCAAGAGTTCAAAGGACAAGGGCAAGAGGAATCCATTCACAGAAAATAGAACTATGTTACCTGACTCATTTCACAATTGCTATGGATCAAAGGATGCTGCATGCTTCCTATTTTCCTCTTTACTGTGTTGGGTGCGTAGGAAGCAAATAACTTGCCTTTTTATCCTCAGACCATCATATAAAAAGGAAATGTTTTTGAGGAGTTACATCAGAGACCAAATTGAAGGAGTTTCATTCACACCTGCACCTGATATAGATGACAGAGTCCTGAAACTCAAGCCTGAGACTGGTAGTGCAGTGGAATGAAAATCTGAGGGAGTATTTCCAAAGGATGGGTGTACTTTGTATGGAACAGCAATAGAAATAATATGGGACTAGAAGAAATAGTATGTAAGTTGTAACACATAAACTCAACATTTTCTGATATTCCTTTTATTCCTTCCCTGGAATCTGGGCTGTGAAAATGTTGGACCAACAGAAAACAGAAGTGACCCTACTGTCACTCTCTGGGTCTAGTCCATAAGAAGCTGCCAGCTTCACTTTCTGTATCTTGGGATGCTTGTTGTTTGAATCATTATGCTGTTAGGAGAGGCCATGTATATATGTTCTGGCTTATAGGTCCAGATGAGGTCCAAGCTGACAGCCAACATCACCATCTAGAACCTGAGCAAGGCATCAGATAATTTCACCCCCCAACTTTCAAACCACCTCAGACGATACTATGTTGAGTAAGAGGTGAGATATCTCTGCTGAGCCTTGGCCGGATTTGCAGAGTTCTGACCAAAATAAATGGATTGTTATTGTTTATAGCCAATAGGTTTGGGATAGTTGTTATGAAGCAATAGATAATAGAATCATCAGCTATAACCTTAAGGAACTCAGTGATGTCAAAATTATGAACTAAATGCTGGAAGTCCTATCAGAGGGCTAAAGCAGGATGTGAAGTTAATCAAATAGGATTTCCCATTGAATAACAAAGGGATGGAAACAGGAATGGTGGAAACATCCTAGGATCAGTGCTTTTGAGCACTGATCCTAGAGGAGAAAGTAGAGGAGAAAGCTCGCCTTTGAAGAGAAGGTGATAATTCTTCCAATAAGGAACAGAAAACATAGAAGTGATATGAAAAAAGCTCTTAGTTTCCCATAAATATTTTGCTACATTTAGTTGCAGAGGAAAATAAACCACCTTAACAGATGTTAGGAGGGAGAAAGACAGTTGTTCCTACTGTTGCTGGAGAATGTTCTACAATTTTGTCAAGGTAGAACTTGGTTCATCTTCAGAGCTGGAAACTATTTCCAAACCCTTCTCTCACAGCTAGGCAGCTAGAGAGCCTGGTCATTTAAAAGTCTACTTCCAAAATTAGTGAGCTAATTACCAAAGTTGTTCCAACAAAATTCAGGCAAACTATTTAATATATTGATGATGATAATATGGAAAGTCAGGGGAGAGAAAATATGCTTGCTGAGGACAAAACTCTTAAAGTAATGACTGTGTCTGAGAACCTGTTTCTCCAAAACCATTGACAAGTTTTCTAACTCTCTTCATAGTTTAAGGCATCAATACATTATATATGAAAAATTTAGGATGATTTTTCAAAACACTTCATAATCAAATATAGCTTGAGATGGGGCAGGGTTGGCTGGGGACACATATGAAGAAATTTAGTTTACACCACCTTGTCCACCTTGCCAGATCAGTGGTTTTATCTTTACTAATACAACAATTATCCAAGAGTGACTATCCAAATATCTTGTACTTTTTGTGCCCCACATAAGCCCCACATGTGTGAAATCTCTAGAAACAATAAGGAAATTGACTTTTGATTTAGTTCTCATGTTTTTGTGGTAACCATGATGTAAAGGAAAAAATATTCAAAAACAAATATATATATATATATATATATATATTTTATACAAAACAAGAAAATAACTATGACATTATACCAAAGAGTTTCATTTCTGTTTATCTAGAAACCCAAGGGAGTCTGATAATTCACTAAAATATTTGTACTTCAATTACTTATATCTGACTATCCCTCCATATTAACTGTGTGGCTCCTAATCTTTTTTCATACTCAATGTGTTAAATTACCACTCTTTGGTAACTTTCATTCTGTGCCTCTCCTTATACCACTTAACTATCCATCCTTGGGCAAGGTTTCAACTTGAAAGGGGGCAGGATCCAAAATCCAGGAGGAAAGACTAATCCTAGGAAGGAGGAAGCTTTAGGCTTCCTGTAAGCTTTAAGAATGGAGAGGAGGGGGCTTCCCTGGTGGTGCAGTGGTTGAGAGTCCACCTGCCGATGCAGGGGATGCGGGTTCATGCCCCGGTCTGGGAAGATCCCATATGCTGCGGAGCGGCTGGGTCCGTGAGCCATGGCTGCTGAGCTTGTGCGTCCATAGCCTGTGCTCCGCAACGGGAGAGGCCACAATTGTGAGAGGCTCGCATACCTCAAAAAAAAAAAAAAAATGGAGAGGAGGGACAATGACAAAACAAATGCCATGCTTTCAATTCTAGGGAGAGAAACATAATACAAACAAAGAAGTAAATATATGTAATGCCATATAGGGATGATTACCATGGTGGAAAATAAAACAAGGTAAGGGGAATGAGGAATAATGGGGCTGAGTAGGGTAGGATGGTCACTATTATTGTATATAAGGGGACAGTGGAAGTTTCTCTGAGAAGGTGACATAAGAGCAGAGATCATAAGGGAAGAGATCTATAAGTATGGCTCTCTGTAGAAAGTGCATTTCAAGCAGAGGGTCTATGGTAGGAGCATACTCGTCTGTTATCAAGTCAGCATCATTCAATATCTAGCACTTAATAGATGCATGACAAATAGGTATGAACAGAAAAGTAGTTAAAACTCTTCTAAGGCTAAAAAATCCTACTTGCAGAATATATTTAATATTCCATGTTTAAAATGTGTGTCCAGGGACTTCCCTGGTGGCGCAGTGTTTGAGAATCTGCCTGCTAATGCAGGGGACATGGGTTCGAGCCCTGGTCTAGGAAAATCCCACATGCTGCAGAGCAACTAGGCCCATGAGCCACAACTACTGAGCCTGCATGTCTGGAGCCTGTGCTCCGCAACAAGACAGGCCACGATAGTGAGAGGCCTGTGCACTGCGATGAAGAGTGGCCCCCGCCTGCCACAACTAGAGAAAACCCTGGCACAGAAACGAAGACCCAACACAGCCAAAAATAAATAAATAAATAAATAAATAAATAAATAAAAAGAAATGTGTGTCCAAATTATTTCCATAGATTACATATGCCACAATTTTCTCCCAGATTTTCGCTCCTGATTTTAGACCTCACTTCATTTTCTTCTCAAGTCTTTTTTAAATTTTTGCCTAAAACCTTAACTCTAGGAACATGTCCAAACAAGGCCAAGGCAGTTTGCTCTAGTCAGTATTATATATTTACTTCCTAAATGTTTAATGCCAGTTTATAGAGGTTTAATTATATTGACATCCTCCTTAGAAGCTATCTTTGCCTCAGGGAACATGAGTCTATTGTTTATTGAGTCATTCTGAGGGGACACTCATGGTGCATTTTGTACAAAGCCAGAGGAGAAGTGTGGCTTTAGTTAAGCCTATTCAGAGTGACAAGAAATGTCACATAGGCTCACTTCTGCCACAATAAATCTGTTTTTTCATTTGGATAGAAGTGCTCTAATGAGAAGAACAAAACAACTTTTTAAGTCTTAGGAAAGTAACATTGGTATATATTCATACCCCCTTCTCCATCCTCACTAAGTTCAGACACCTAAATATGATTAGTTTTACACTGCTCCCCACCACCTTTCAAAGCTTTCATTAGGTCCTCATCATAAGTAGAAGAGGTTTTTGAAATATGTCTTTTGTACTCCAATGGTGGTGGTAGGATGGCTAAAAAGGAATGTCTTTGGGACAGAGAAGAAAATGAAGGGAGAGTGGATGGTGTTGCAGGTTCATTACCTTGTTAGAAACAGGTCAGTTTCATCCTCACCAATTTATCTACTGAGTGTCTGTGAAAGATTTCACTGGGAGAAATATCTCAGGTCCAAAAATAATATGCACCCTATGGTTTTAAGATATGGTCCTAACTAATCTGTCACACAAAAACTTGAATAATAATGGCCACTAATCATTGATTTGTCTCTCATCTCTTGTCTTATTCAGTTACACCTCATTCTCCAGCCTCATTACACTGTTCACATTCTCATAGTTACCAGGTCATTGCATACCCTTATGCTTAAGTTCCCTTTGTGCTCTCTCCTGGAAACAGCCTCTTCCATGACAATTAATTTTGTAAAACTTCATTTAGGTTAATATTTAAGCTCTATGCTTGATTGTAAAATTGACTTCTTGCTTTGTATCTCTGTAGAACCTGATGTAGATTTCAAGCATTACTCCTGTAATAATATTTTGTTGCATTTATTGGTTTCTTCAATTCTTTCTCCTTCTGTGTTTATTTGTCTAGGGCTAGGATCCTATCAAATGTAAGGTTTTATCTTACTTGTCTTCAAAACTCTAACATATAACAGAATGTCTGATGGATGACACACACATATAATAGGCTGTATTTTTTTGTTTCACTGCAAAAATTGAGAGGAAGGAACAGAGATGTCTCAGATACCCTCTACCTCACCAATGTATAGCCTCCTTCTTGATCATCACCTCCATCAGAGTGTACATATTTTATAATTAATTAACATACATTAATACTTCATTATCCTCCAAAATCCATAGTTTACATTAGGCTTCACTCTTGATATTGTACATTCTATGGTTCTGGACAAATTTATAGTGACATATATCTATCATTATGGTATTATATACAGTATTTTCACTGCCTTAGGAATCCTCTGTGCTCTGCCTATTCATTCTCCCTCTCCTCTAATCCCTGGCAACCACTGAAATTTCTCCATAGTTTTGCCTATTCCAGAATGTCATATAGTTGGAATTATACAGTGGATAGCTTTTTCAGACTAACTAATTCACTTAGTAACATGCATTTAAGTTTCCTCTATGTCAGTTAATGGCTTGATATCTCATCTTTTTTTTAGCATTACATAATATTATACTGCCTAGATGTATCACAGTTTATTCATCCATTCACCTACTGAAAGACTTCTTGGTTGCTTCCAGTTTGGGCAATTATGAGTAAATATCTATGTGCAGATTTTTGTGTGGACACAACTTTTTCAGTTCCTCTGGGTAAATACCAAGGAGCATAATTGCAAGATCATATAGTACAAGTAGGTTTAGTTTGCAGGAAGCCACCAAATTGTCTTCCAAAGTGACTATGCCGTTTTGCATTCCCATCAACAGTGAATGTTCCTGTTGTTCCATATTCTCACCAGCATTTGGCTTTATCAGTGTTCTGGATTTTGGCAATTGTAATAAGTGTGAAGTGATCAGTCTGGCTAGAGGCTTATTGATTTTATTGAATTTTTCAAAGAGCTAGCTTTTGGTTTTATTGATTTTCTCAATTGGTTTCCTGTTTTCAATTTCATTGATTTCTACTCTAAATTCTAGTATTGTTTTTTTTTCTGCTTTTTAGGGTTTAATTCACATTATTTCTGTTCTCCTAAGGTAAAATCTTACATGATTGATTTAGATTTTTCTTTTTTTCTAATATATGGAATCAATTTCCCTTTAAGCACTG
The DNA here is from genome assembly GCF_025265405.1 of Mesoplodon densirostris. NCBI lineage: Eukaryota > Metazoa > Chordata > Mammalia > Artiodactyla > Ziphiidae > Mesoplodon > Mesoplodon densirostris. Next base: position 91,542,928 of record NC_082667.1, read on the forward strand.
CTTTTCCTAACTCCCACACATTTTATTTAATGTTATATTTTCATTTTCATTTAGTTTAAAATATTTTAAAATTTCTCTTCAAATTTCTTCTTTGACTCATGTGTTACTTACAAGTTTGCTGTTTAATTTTCAAGCATTTGGGGGATTTGCCAGATATCTTCATGTTATTAATTTCTAGTTTAATTTCATTATCTGAGAGCAGACATTGTGTGTTGTTATTCTTTTAAACTTGTTAAGGTATGTTTTATGGCCCAGAGTGTGGCCTGTCTTGTTGAGTGCTCCATGTGAGCCTGAGAAGAAGGTGCATTCTGCTGTTATTGAATGAAATTGTTTATCCCTGTCTTTTTTATCCAGTTGATTAATGGCATTGTTGAGTTCAACTATGTCCTTATTTTTTGCCTGCTGTATCTATCAATTTTTGATAGAGGGTGTTAAGTTTCCCCCTATAATAGGGGATTCATCTGAATTTCCTTGAAGTTCTATTAATTTTTGCCTTCTGTATTTGGCACTCTTTTTTTTATTTTTTATTTTTTATTTTTTCGGTACATGGTCCTCTCACTGTTGTGGCCTCTCCCGTTGCGGAGCACAGGCTCCAGACGCGCAGGCTCAGTGGCCATGGCTCACGGGCCTAGCCATTCCGTGGCATGTAGGTTCCTCCCAGACTGGGGCACGAACCCATGTACCTTGCATTGGCAGGCGGACACTCAACCACTGCGCCACCACGGAAGCCCTGGCACTCTGTTTTTCATCATATACATGCTAAGGATTGTTCTGTCTTCTTCGGGAATCAACTCCTTTGATATTGTGTAATGCCTCTATGCCTAAGAACTTTCCTTGTTCTAAAGTCTGTTCCAACTGAAATTAATATAGCTATTCCAGCTTTCTTCTGATTACAGTTAAGCTGGAATATGTCCTTTTGTCCAGTTACTTTTAATCTATCTGTATCTGTATATCCAAATTGAGTTTCTTGTAGACAGCATAGATTTGGGTCCTGTTTATTGATCCACTCTGATGATCTCTGTCTTTAATTGTTGCATTTAGACCACTGACATTCAAAGTGATTATGACATAGTTGGATTAATGTCTACCATTTTTGCTAATGATTTCTATTTCTTGTCCTTTTCTTGGTTTTTTCCCATTTTTTTCTCCCACTCTTCCATTGCCTTTTATGGTCTTATTAGGCATTTTATATGATTTCATTTTCTCTTCTCTCTTAGCATATTAGTTATACTTTAAAAAGTTTTTCTTTAGTGGTTTCCCTAGAGTGGTTGCAGTATACATTTACAACTAACCCTAGTCCACTTTTAATAACACTACACCACAGGTAGTGTGAGTTCCTTATAATAACAAAATAATTGTAACTCTTCTCTCCTTCCTTGTACTATTCATTAAGCTGTCATTCACTTTGCTTATACATAGTAATTGTAAGAATATATATTTAAATATACACATGCATATATATATTGATTTTGCTTATGCATAAAGATGCATAATCAAATATATTATTATTATGAATGAACTGTTATCTCTTAGATCAACTAAGGTTAAGAAAAATTAGTTTGTATTTTACATTCAATTATTCTTTCTCTGATATGCTTATATTCTTTACTTAGATCAGAGAAAACTTACATTATTTTTCTTCCCTCTAAAGAACTTCTTTAAACATTTCTTGCAAGAGAGGTCTGCTGACAACAAATACTCTAAATTTTTGTTTGTCTGAGAAAATCTTTATTTTTTCACTCACTTTTCAAGAACCATTTTGCAGGGTACAGAATTCTAGGTTGGTGTATTTTTCTCTCAACATTTTGAATATTTCATTCCACTTTTTTCTTGCTTGCTTGACTTCTGAGGAGAAGTCAGATATAATTCTTATCTTTGTTCCTCCATAAGTAAAATGTTTTTCCCTCTGGCTTCTTTCAAAAATTTTTCTTTATCTTTGATTTTTTACAGTTTGAAGATGATATGCCTCATTGTAGTTTTTCTAACATTCATCCTACTGGGCATTCTCTAAATTTTCTGTATCTGTGATTTGGTGTCTGACATTAATTTGGGTAAATTCTCAGTCACTGGTGCAAATATTACTTGCGTTCCTTTCTTTTTTCCCCCTTTCTGTTATTCCCACATATGCTACACCTTTTGTAGTTGTCACATATTCTTGGATATCCTGCACTTTTTTTCAAGTCTGTTTTTTTATTTCTGTTTACTTTTCCAGTTTGCAGGTTTCTACTGAGATATTCTCAAGCTCAGATGCTCTTTTCTCAGCTGCATACAGTTTACTAATAAGCCCATCAAAGATATTCTTCATTTCTGTTATAGTGTTTTTGACCGCTAGCAATTATTTTTTGGTATTTACTTAGGATTTCCCCTTTTTGGCTTACATTGCATCCTGTCTACTTTATATATTAGGTCCCTTAGCATATTAATCATAGTTGTTTTAAAATCCTTGTCTGATAATTCTAACTTCCCTGCCATATCTGAATCTGCTTCTGATGCTTGCTCAATGTTTTCAAACTATTTTTTTTTCTTTTGGCATGCCTTGTAATTTTGTATGATGTGCCAAGTAGAAAGAACTATTAGATTTTTAATAGTGTGATGGTGAGGTATGAGGGGAGAAGTGCTCCATAGTCCTATGATTAGGTCTCAGTCTTTTAGTGAGATTATGCCTCTAGACTGTGAACTTTACATGTTTCTCAGTTCCCTTCCCCTCTCCCTATCTCCTTTAGATGGGGCAGGATGGCTAGAGTAGGCTGGAGTTTGGTATTTCCCTTCCCCCAAGTCAGTTAAGTCCTGATAAAACTTCAACAGGTAAGGCTCTGTTTAAATATAAATATTTTCTCCTGAAAGAAGAACTTAGTAAAAGAAAAATGCTTTAGTGTATTTAAAAATGGCCCCTTTTCCATTCCCACTGCCAGAAGCTTGAGGGGATTTTTCTTCAATTTTCACTGTGAGAACCAGGTCAAGCCCATGATGGTAAAACTCACAAAAGTGTGGCTCCGCCTCTATATCTGAGTATCCCTTGAGTTGTCAGAGGCTTTTACCTTCATAAATCCAAGTTTATGAAAAAATAAGTTTGATGAAATATCAATAGCTTTAAATACAAAATGATACAGATGTGTTATATTGGCATCTCAAAAACTATGTTATATTGATAGTATTAATTTAATTTTCTGAAATTATGACCTAATTTAGCAAAGTCCCAAATGGGGCAAGGTAGAGTTTTCCCTCAATTTACATGGTTTCATTCCTAATCATTCCACTGTATTAAAAAAACATGCCAAAGCAATTTGTACTTATATTTAAAGCAGAATGATATTCTAGGCTTCAATAATTATGAACACATTTTTCATCTACATGAATAATTGTTAGTATATTTGAAAGTTGTATGGAGTGTTCATTAATTATTTTTTTGTGGTACAACCAGCAATATCCTCTAATTATTGCAACAATCAAAAATAACCTCATAAGGCAATAGGATATTCATATTCTTTTTTATGTTAATTTTGAAATCCTCTAATATTTTAGCAAAATCTTTTAGTTCTTTTTTTTTTTAGTTCTGTACTTAATTCTTTTACCTCTGTAAAGTGGGTTTGACAGAAACTATTTATGTACCTACAATGCCCACTCTCACATTCTTTTAGCAATAGAATAGTTTTAACTAGAGTAGAGCACTGTCTACCTAGGCAGAAATTATGTTATACAGAATCCCTTGCATTTTTGTGTGTTTTTGTAAGTTTTTACCAATGGGAAATGAGTAGAATGTACATAGGCAACGTCAATTTTTGACGTTAAATGTTTGAGGTGTGTGTGCTTTCTTCTCAGGAATTTGGGACTAATGATGGCAAGTTAGTACCAGTCATGTGGATGAGGGCAACAAAATATGCAATGTTTGACAAGCAAGATAGAATATGTCCCTGAATGATCTTTGATATCAGAGCCGCCTACCAGCCCCAGATAAAGGGAGAAATACACTCCCATCTTTTTAAATGCACTTTATTTGGGGTTCTCTTTATTATAGAAGGTTAGCATGTAACCTAAATATTACCAGCATTATCAAATAGTTGTCATTAAAAGTGAGTCTGATGGTGCTGAGAACCAGTGTTTGAAATTACTAAATATGTATACTGAAATGAAATGTATGTACATTTTATTATACATAGTTACAAAAAATGAGATAAACCAAGAAGCCATAAAGGCAATGCAGTAACTATTTCTATGGTCAAAAATTTTTCTGTGGCCAAAACAATGATAAGTTGTATTTTTGCCCAGTCTGTAATATATTTTCTCAGATTGCAGTTATCTTTATCTATTCTAATTAAACTGTTCTTTTTATTCAAAACTTCCAAGGAATGATTGCTTCTTTACTCAGAGCACTTATTTCTAAATTGCAATGGCTGTTAGGCTTACTCATAGGCTCTCTCAAATTATATTCATTAGACATAGATTTCTTACTGATTATGGTTTAACAAAGTTTGCTATCTTTCAGTATTCTCTTGAAAAGCTATCTGCTTGACTTATTAATGAAAGCGGTTACATCTGGTTGCTGCACTGCATCTCTAATGAGTGATCTGTGGTAGTTGTCCTCCTACTACCTTTCTTTGATCTAGATGTTTGCTATACCACATTGAGTGAATGGAAGCTGTTTTAGAGCCCCTTTTCACGAAAAAAACCCCAATAATTCTGCTTGAAGATGCATGTGGTGAATTAGTTTCTTTTGAGCAATGTGATGATTCTCCCTGTGAATCACCATTAAATATACTCAAGGAAGAGATAATAAGGGGCATTCACTGTAAAATTGTCTCATCTACAACCATCAAGTAGCTAAACACTGAATATTCTAAACCTAAAACAAAGTTCTCAAATTATCATAAAGAATAACATTCATGCTAAATAAACTAGTGGCAACGTTGAATTTCTGCCAGAAATGTTTAATTTTTCACTGTCTGCATTATTTCTATTTTCAGCAGGTAACATAATTTCAAATTGCTTTAGGCTTTTAAAACTACATTTTCATAGTTATACTTAGTTTATTAGTGTATTTTCATTTACTAAACATTACCTGAATAAGAAACTCCTCAATAGGTCACAAACAGATAGTAGGATAGGGAATATTACTCATAGGATAGGCACTCCTAATTTTTATTAAGTTGTACTTTAAAGATGGATAGGAAAAGGAAATTTCATGGTATGGTAAAAAGTATGCTAACATATGGAAAGAAAATCTTCAGGTTATAAAATACTTAAGAATTTATTATGAAGAAACTATCACCCCAAGCAGATTAATTTGTATTTACTCATTACAGAGGTCTTCCAATTCAATAGCTTGTTTAGAAAACAATACACTTACATTCATAAGATGAATAATAGAGTCTGATGCAAGATACAAAATCTGCTTTACTGAAGCAGTTACTATGTTTTTGGAATTTCTTTGTAGTCTTAGATAAACACTTTTTTAAAAAAGCAAACTATAGGTATTTGCTTAATGCAGACAAAAATGAAATTTTTAAAATTCAAAAAATAGTCTATACTTTCATATAAGATGTGAGCAAAAGCTATCATAATTTGGAAATTCTATCTAAATAAATAGAAATAATTTAAGTGATAAACTACCTCATCATTAGGTAACTCACTGCATGACTTAATTATAATATTGTTAATCTGATGACAAATATAATGTGGTTAAAAAATTCATTGTGATCTGTATATGATTGTATAGCACAGAAGTAATGCTGCCACTGTCAATATGCAGTTGGAGTGAATAATGGACCACAAATTAATGCAGCGTGTGTTGCTTCTGAAATCTACCTTTCAAATGTAATTCATAGGAATCAACCTCACCTGCTGCTTTCTCACTGAGGTGGTACATTTCCAAGCAAAGCGTTTAATATTGTAATTCTCATTAAATGCACACCATGTGAAAGGGAGTCAGTTTAACACTTAAAAAGGAATGGCCCTAGATGAGAGATCAATGTAAACTAAATTTATGTTTTTTGCTTAGAAAATATGAATATTCTAGAGGTGAATGTTTTGGTAAATTACTTGCTTATTCATTTTCAATCACACACATATAGTAATAGACTGTGTCAATATAACAGAAAAAGAAGAGACTGTTACACATTTCACCCTGGCACAACTTCTTAGACTAACTGGCAAAAGTTAAAATGGGTACTTGAATATAGAATTTATTCTGCCAAACCATTACTTAAGTAACAAAAGTACATTAAGTCCAATAATCCCTACATTATTAAATTGAATTGCAATAATAGGGAAAACATTCCCTTTGACTTTTAAATTGCTAAGCCCATTTGATACTTTGGAGTAATGGGCATTAGTTTTACATTAAAGGTGAATATGTTTTATATTAAAATAATAAACATTGGATATTTCCTTTAAAGCTTTACAGATTGTATTGAGTGAACACATGACTCCAAAACACACTATTTCATAGATAAACAAAAGGTTAGAGGATAAGTATACACAACATAAGTGTTTGTATTTCATTAGCTGTCACATTATAAGTGACAGCATCACATCAGAGGAAATCCTTCAGATATATGAACATGATACTTGTTTATTTGGAAAACTTTCTTATCATATGTGCTTCCTTTAAGGTACTTCTCTCAACAGTAAAAATGAAAAAAAAAAGGAAAATAAAAGCACAAATTATTTCATAACCCAAGAAAACCATCTCCAACTAAATAAAATATAAAAGTAAAAAAAAATAAATAAAATAAAACAATGAAGCATTTTAAAGCTGAGAAAATTGCTGCAAGCCATTCAATAAATTTGAGTGACTAATACATGTCAGTCACTAGCCAGATCCTGGGGAATCAGAAATTAATAAGACAAGATTCCTGATCTCAAGGATAGGATAGAAAATACATTTCCTTGGTGAGTTTCTCCAAGTTTCCAAAAGATGCCACACAGAAATTATTATTTTTATTATACCAAAAAGGTAGCTAAATGATATGTCAAATTTTAAAACACACACAAAACCAGACACACTTCGTTAGGGGTAAGCCTCAGTTCCCTTTATATAAGTAAGGGAATGACAGCTACCATTTGTGACTACTTGTCGGACTCAATATGAACGTTTTCTTTTCTGTAAAGATGGTATTATTTTCACCATTGAGCAGTTGAGAAAAGTGATACTTAGAGAATTTTTGTATATTAGTTAAATTCACTGAAACACTAAGTGTCCAAATCAGGTCTTAAAACTACTGTTCTCATTTAATAAGATTTATGAGCTTACCATCACTCAATGTGACCTGATCTCTAATCTCAGAAATAGATAACTATTTTATATAAAGTTTCTTTAGCATCTCCTCAGCATACAGAATTGATTTCTATAAGCATGTATGACATGCTACAGATTAATAGCTGTATAATCTTGTATAAGTTAGCAAGAAAAGGAATTTTTTATATATATTTTTTCAATTTACTGACACTGAGAATGTGTTCTTTGGGACAAAATTTGGTTTCTAAGTTTCTGCTACCAAATTAGACAATTCTCACACATATAAATACCTGCAAAGTGCACTGAAGTCATCTGTCTTGATTTCAAATTAGAAGTCAACAACTGTAACTAATAAGAACTGATGGGGGAGGCAAAGTTGCTAATTGGTAAATGAAAGCACTGATGTATTTAAAATGTCACCTGGCAAACCTTTGTTATCCAGCAAATGCTATAATTTGGTTAATATTACTATTTTATTTCTATGTGTATATGGTGTAATTCATATAAAGTCTGACATTTTTTTTCTCAAAAAAATAATTTTACTCCTGGATATAAAACTGAAAAACTAAAAAATACACTAATTCAAAAAATGTATGCACCCCAATGTTCATAACACCACTATTTACAGCTGCCAAGATATGGATGCAATCTAAGTGTCCATCAACAGATAAATGTGTAAGGAAGATGTGATATATATATATATATATATATATATATATATACACATATATGTGTATATATATATACATACATATTTGTATATATATGTATATATATGCATATATACGTATATGTACATGAAATAGAATGCAGTTTTGACATTTGCAGCAACGTGGATGGACTTGGAGGGTATTATTATAAGTGAAATAAGTCAGACAGAGAAAGACAAATACTGTATGATATCAGTTATATGTGAAACCTAACAAAATAACAACAAACTAGTGAATACAACAAAAAGAAGCAGACTCACAGATCTAGAGAACAAACTAGTGGTTACCAGCGGGGAGGAGGAAAGGAAGGAGGGGCAAGATGGGGTAGGGGATTAAGATGTACAAACAGTTATGTATAAAATAAGCTCCAAGGATATACTGTACAGAACAGGAAATGTAGCCAATATTTTATAATAATTATAAATGGAATATAAACTTTAATAATTGTGAATCATTATGTTGTACATTTAACACATATGATATCGAACATCAACTAAACCTCAATTAAAGAAAAGACAAAAAAATAAAGAACAAAGCTTGGGGCATCACACTCCCTGATTTCAAACTATTTTATAAAACTGTAGTAATTAATACATTATGATATTGTCATAAACAGATACATTGTTTAATAGAACTCAGTAGGAGCCCCCAAATAAATCCATGCATATGTAACCATAAAGGAGCCAAGAATATACAATGGGATAAAGATAGTCTCTTCAACAAATGGTTATGGGAAAACTGGACAGCCATATACAAAAGAATGAAACTGGACCACTATCTTACACCGTACACAAAAATGAACCTAAAATGGATTAAAGATTTAAATGTAAGACCTGAAACCATAACAAGAAAATATAAGCAGTAAGCTTGTTGAAATAGGTCTTGGCAATGATTTTATTGGATCTTACTCCAAAAGGAAAGGCAATAACAACAAAAATAAGCAAGTGGGTCTACATCAAACTAAAAAGCTACTGCACAGGAAGGAATCTACCAATAAAAATGAAAAGGCAGCTTATGAAATGGGATAAAGTATTTGCAAATCATATATCAGATAAGGGATTAATATACAAAAAATATAAAGAACTCATACAATTCAAAAATAATGATAAAATGACCCTGCTAAAACTGGGCAGTGGATCTGAATAGATATTTTTTAAAAAGAAGATATACAAATGGTCAGCTGGTATGTGAGGTCGAAAACTTCCCTTATCATTAGAATAATGCAATTCAAAACAACAATGAGATATAACCTCACAACTGTTAGAATGGTTATTATTAACAAGACAAGAAACAAGTGTTTGTGAGGCTGTGGAGTAAAGGGAACTCTTGTGAAGTGTTGGTGGGAATGTAAATTGATGTAGTCACTGTGGAAAACAGCATGGAGGTTTCTTAAGAAATTAAAAATAGAACTACCATTTGATCTAGCTATTGCATTTCTGGGTGTATAGCTAAATATAATGCAATACAAATTTGAAAAGATACATGGACCTCCATGTTCCTTGTATTATTTTCAATAGGATAGAGATGTCATATATATATATATATATATATATATATATATAGGCAAATATTGAACCTTTATGCTGTGTACCTGAAACTTAAATAATGTTGTATGCCTATTGTACCTCAATAAAACAAATAAAATAAAATAACTTATAAATAAATAAATATAAAGAAAAGAAAGAAAGAAAGATAACTGGGGAAGTTAATAAACTAACAGAGACCAATGCAGTTAGGAGGCCAAAAAACAAGAGTCCCAAACATAGCCTCACAGCACTGACTGATTAGGATGCTGTTACATTTACCAATGACACTATCTGTGATTTATTCATTTATTTAGAAAATGTATTTTCAGGGAATGCTATGTATAAAAGACTATTCTAGGTACTGAGGTATAGGAATCAAGAAGGTAATGCCCCTGTAGTCATGGAATTTTTATGCTAGTAAGAGAGTCTGTAATAAACAAATAAATATGCAATATACCACAATATGAGACTGTCCTAATTCATGAGACAGAGAGTAAAGAAGGCTGATAGAGAAACAGAATGATGGGATAGAGTTTAGGGGTTTTAAAAATAATGTAGTCTGGGATTATTAGTCTCAAATACCCATCTTGTATTTAGTGTTTCCAGTTGATCAGCATTACATCATGAGCCTATTTTTCAATTCAAGCATGGTGAGTAAAGTAAGAAATAGCCTCTCTTCAGCTTCTGTATTCAGAGATTTTCACCAAGATTAAGCAACAAATGAAACAGGAACACTTGTAGAAAATTAAGAAGGGGGCTTCCTTAGTGGCAGAGGGATTAAGAATCCGCCTGCCAATGCAGGGGACACGGGTTCAAGCCCTGGTCCTGGAAGATCCCACAATGCTGTGGAGCAGCTAAGCCAGTGTGCCACAACTACTGGGCCTGTGTTCTAGAGCTTGAAAGCCACAACTGCTGAGCCCAGGTGCCACAACCACTGAAAGCTACATTCCTAGAGCCTGTGCTCTGCAATAAGAGAAGCCACTGCAATTAAAGGCCCGCACACCTCAACAAAGAGTAACACCTGCTCGCTGCAACTAAAGAAAGCCCACACACAGCAATGAAGACCCAAAGTAGTCAAAAATAAATAAAGTTTAAAAAAAGTCCTAACACAACAACAAAAAAAAAATTAAGAAGGATACACTTAACAAAATATATAAGAGTGTATATTATGCTTTGCCAATCAATTCCAGTCCTTGGATTAGATAATGAATTAAGAGGAATATAATCAATCTTTAGAGTTGATACCCTTTTTCAGACTTAGCTATAGAGACTGAAGGAAACTAATAGCAAGATACTAGCCATCACTATGCTGCAATACTCTTTGTCAGGTTATTTTATCAATTTGATTTAACAAATATATATTGATCACTTGTGCAAAGCTTTGAATATTTTTATTTCCCTCTGCTAAACTTCTAGAGAGACAACATAGTTAGGTATCTTTAATATAATCAGCAATGAGGCCTAATTTGTTCTGAATAAGTCAACTCTAAGGGGAATTCAGAAATCTGGTTGACACCACCTTATATACCCAAATAAACAACTGTCAAACATAAAACAAGGCTTATTAGGCAGACTGAATGAGTCTTACTTTAGTTTTAAAAATGGTACTGACATGCAGCAGAGTTGGGTGTTTATCCCAATAATCTTGTATTGTTCAAATAAACATTTGCATAAAAATTGATTTGAAGAATATATTATCAAGTCAGAAGGTAAGAGATTCCGAAATAATTTTAATCCTACTTGAGTTTTGCCAATCTGAAGTTTACTACTAAAACAGAATCTCTTGAAGACTTTCAGTTGTGTGAATATAGTTCTTCTCTGTTCTTAGGTTTTAAAATATTTTCAACAGGTTCAGTAGTATAGAATAACATCCACTTTAAATTCATATGTATGCACTGCACCTCTTCCCTGGAAAATATATTGGTATTAAATTCCAATACTTGCAGAGAAAGACTACTGTGTTAATCATTTCATGTTCTTCTAAGCTAAATAAGATTCTTCAATACTAGCTGTGTTAAATGTAAAAAGTTGGCTTTTTAATACTGATTGGAAATAAGTCATATGACTAATTGTAATAAAAGTTTTCAAATATCTAGTTTACTTTTTGTTTTTAAAAACTCAGATTTTCTTGAGTCTCCATACTCTTCTATAAAATATTATTCTTAAGATAAAATAATACTATGTTTCTTTATCAAATACTTACTGGAGTTTGTTTAAAATATTTGCATAAGTCCTTTAGAATAAAAAATATCAATTAATTATCAATATCTAAGGAAAAATTAACACCAGTAGTAGTAGTAGTGTTACCAAGTCCAAGTTCGTGCTGCTCACCCCATGACATGACAATGGAGAGACTTGATCTTGGGGCAAAGAATAACAACTTTATTCAGAAAGTCACCAGACCAAGAAAATGCCAGACTATTGTCCCAAAGAACCATCTTACACAAGTTAAAATTCAAGATTTTTTTACACTAAAAGGGAATAAGATGTGGCTGGTTGTTACAGAGTTCTTTATGCTGGCCAAACCCTGAGGGGATGTGATAATCCTTTGTTCTTGCAGCTGTCCAGGTAGTTCTGTCAAGATGTTCTTGTAAACCTTCAAAAAAACGGGTGTTTTGCAACTTTTTATCTCTATATGAATGAAAAGTGTTATGGCTTTCAAGGTTAATCCTGGGAGGCAAAACCTTGAGAAAGGGTTATTATGTATATTTCAGGCTATAAGCAACATTATTTTACTGATTAGCAAGACAAAGGTGAAGAGCCAGCATGACTAAACACAGGCAACAGAGCACAAATGCTAAGGCTAAAGGAGTAGATCCAATATGGGGTCAGGTTTGTTCTTCTCTGATACAATAGTAGCTATTAATATTTGCACAGTAGTTTCTAAAGATTTACATACATCTAGTTTGATCTCACAGTAATCCTGTGATAAAAGGAATCCTATAATCCCAATATTACAGAATAAGATACTAAAGCTCAGAAATTAAGCAATTTATCAAGTCTCTCAAAGTTAGTGACTGTTGCCTTTCTTATTGTCACTTTTTTTCATTTTGATTTTGTTCTTTATGGTTAAAATAGTAATAAAGAATTGCTTATGTTATGTGTTTTAAATCACAGGAACATTAACTCTCGTTTATATAGAAAGGAATATGAATTCTAGCTTCAGAATCTATAATAACAATAGCAATGGTTTACTTATACAATTTTAGTATAATGTGAATGGGAATTCTTGAAGGTGCATCACTTTATGAAATGTCACGTGTTTTCTCAGGATTCAAGCCTTATGTGCTGTTCAAGCAATCATCATAAGCAGGTAATGTGCATGCATTCAGTGATCAAATGAAAGCTGTACCTGATATTTATTATGGTACTACAGTAACATAAAATTAGTTTTCATGTGTAAAATTGTTTGCATTTCTGAGTATTGACATATTCTTTTAAGAAAACCTTTATTATTGTAAACAAGATATCATTAATTATATTTCATGCATTTATATTGATACAGTAAGTAAGCATGTTTATAAAAATTATATGTATTTGTGAGTGTTTAGTACAAGTGTAGGGTTATTTAATTAATCAAAGATATAAAAGTTTGATGAACATGAAAAGAGCTGAAACCATGTGTGAGAACAGAGAGACATTAAGAAAAAAAAAAAGATAAGAGAAATATAAATAAATTTAGGAGTGTCAAATAGAAGTACCAGTACCAGTACTAACTGACTAACAAGCTCTGGTCATCATGAAAAACATAGCATAGGAAATGTACATTACAAATATTAGAACTTCAATGCATGAAAGAGGGAATAAGAGTTAAACATAATAGATGCCTACACAGATAGTGTTATTAAGATTTTAATTAACCCAGGATATAAAATTACTGATTACATGGAAGACTTGTTATAGGTCTCTTTGCATATTTAACAAATAAAACATATTGCATATTATCTTAATTTCTTAAAATTGCATAAAATTTGAGAAAATATTGATATTTCATGATGTTTTGTTTTCTCTCCATTATCAGATCCTGATTTATCATTTATGGAGATGGTGTCTATGTCCCTTAGTAAGATATTTTTCAGATATGTTTATTATCTTTTTAAAAAGATTTATTCCTAAGTGTTATTCTTTTTTTGTTAATTTGAATACATTATTTCCCATTTATATGCATTAGAGCCCATTGGATATAAAAAGAAAAAAGGAAATGAATTTTTAAATTTTAAATAATTACTAATTAATTAATATATAATTAATTGCTTATTATATTAAATCCCTACAATCTGCTTGGTAAACCCTGCATATATAGAATATCTGAATATACAACATGTCTTCCCATAACTGAGACCACTCTGTGGGGGCAAGGTCACATGAGAGTGGACCAGATGAGAGTCTGAGCTGCCGCCACTTGCCCACAGGAGGTCCAGAGACCTACCTAGAGGTATTGGAGGGCCTTATGGAGAGGCAGAGTTTGGCCATGACTCATGGTGGGGGCAAGGACACTGACAGATAAGACCACAGTAAAATATTATTATAACCATTTTTTTTTTTTTTGCAGTACGCGGGACTCTCACTGTTGTGGCCTCTCCCGCTGCAGAGCACAGGCTCCATACATGCAGGTTCAGTGGCCATGGCTCACGGGCCCATCTGCTCCACAGCATGTGGGATCCTCCTGGACCGGGGCATGAACCCGTGTCCCCTACATTGACAGGCAGACTCTCAACCACTGCACCACCAGGGAAGCCCTATAACCATTTTTTAATGTTGTGTTCTGTTCTGTTGTTGCTTTTAAAATTATTTTCTTAATTAAAAGTATTTTAAAATTAAAAAAATAATGTTATATATTTTTAAATTTTTTTAATATATATATATATATTTTTTTTTTTTTTTGCGGTATGCGGGCCTCTCACTGTTGTGGCCTCCCCCGTTGCGGAGCACAGGCTCCGGAGGCGCAGGCTCCGGACGCGCAGGCTCAGCGGCCATGGCTCACGGGCCCAGCCGCTCCGCGGCATATGGGATCCTCCCAGACCGGGGCACGAACCCGTATCCTCTGCATCGGCAGGCAGACTCTCAACCACTTGCGCCACCAGGGAGGCCCTTTAATATATTTTTTATCTTCTTATTTTTCTATTTTTACATAAGTTTTTTGGTGTTTTGTGTTTTTTCCTTGTTTTCTTATGTTTAGTTTTCAATCCTCTTAAAATCATTTTTTTGTGTTCTCCAATGTTTTCTTTCCTTTTTTTCAGTGTGCCTCCAGCTTTTTTTTTTTTCTTGTTTTCTGTTTTTGTTAGTTTTGTTTTTACTTGATTGATTTCATTTTGGGGTACTTTTATTTGTTTTGTTTTTCTCTTGTTTTTTATTTTCTTTTTTGTATGTGTGTGTGTGTTTCTTTGTTAGTTTTGTCATTGTTTCATTTTGGTTTTACCACTTCTCTTGGGTTTCATTTGTCTGTACATTTCTTTTCTTTTAAAAACAATTTTTCAGCTGTCGTTATTACTGTTTGTTTTTGTCTTTGCTATTTGTCTTGAGTTATACTAGTCTGTTTGTTTTCTTCCCCCTATTTTTAATTTTTTTTTTTGCCACACTGTGCAGATGGCAGGGTTTTGGTTCCACAGCTGGTGGTCATGCCTGAGCCTGTGGGTTGGAAGCACTGAGTCCAGGATGCTAGACTCCCAGATAATTCTCAACCCCAGGAAATATTAATAAGCAAGAGTTCTGCAGGAAGTCTCCCTCTCGACTCCAAAGCTCAGCCCCACCCAACTGCTGGCAGGATCAAGTGATGGATGTCTCATGCAAAACAACAAGCAAGACAGGAACATAAACCCTCCCATCAGCAGACAGACTGCCTAAAGTCGTACTAAGCTCACAGACACCGAAAAGAACACCCTCTGAGGTGGCCCTGCCAATCGGAAGGACAATATCTAGCTCCACACAGCAAAGCGCAGGCACGAGTCCCTCCCACCATGAAACATACACAAGCCACTAGACTAACTTCACCTACCAGGGGCAAACAACATAAGAAAGAGGAAAAGCTGGACTTTCCTGGTGGCATAGTGGTTGAGAGTCTGGCTGCCGATTCAGGGGACATGTGTTCATGCCCAGGTCCAGGAATATGCCACATGCCACGGAGTGGCTAGGTCCATGAGTGATGGCCGCTAATCCTGCACATCCAGAGCCTGTGCTCCACAATGGGAGAGGCCATAATAGTGAGAAGCCCACGTACCACAAAAAAAAAAAAGAAGAAGAAGAAAGAAAAAAAAAAGAAAGAGGAAAACAACCCTGCAGCTTAAGGAAAGGACCTCAAGCTCAATAAGTTAGGCAAAAAGAGAAGACAGAGAAATATGTTGCAGACAAAGGAGCAAGGTAAAAACCCATAAGACCAAAAAATGAAGAGGAAATAGGCAATCTATCTGAAAAGGAATTCAGAGTAATGATAGTAAAGATGATCCAAAAATCTCAGAAATAGATGGAGGCATGGATTGAGAAAATACAAGAAATGTTTAACAAGGACCTAGAACTAAACAAACAAACAGTGCTGAACAACATAATAACTGAAATGAAAAATACACTAGAAGGAATCAATACAAGAATAGCTGAGACAGAAGAAAGGATAAGTGAGCTGGAATATAGAATGGTGGAAGTAAATACCACAGAGCAGAATGAAGACAAAGGAATGAAAAGGATTGAGGACAGTCTCAGAGACATCTGAGACAACAGTAAAGGCACCAAAATTCGAATTATAGGGGTCCCAGAAGAAGAAAAGAAGGACAAAGGATCTGAGAAAATATGTGAAGAGATTATAGTTAAAAACTTCCCTAACATGGGAAAGGAAATAGCAATGCAAGTCCAGGAAACACAGAGAGTCACATACAGGATAAACCCAAGGATAAAGAGGCCAAGACACATATTAATCCAGCTAACAAAAAATAAATACAAATAAAAACTATTAAAAACAGCAAGCAGAAAGCAAAAAATAACACATAAGGGAATCTCCATAAGATTATCAGCTGATTTTTCAGCAGAAACTCTGCAGGCCAGAAGAGAGTGGAAGTATATATTTAAAGCGGTGAAAGGGAAAACCCTACAACCAAGATTACTGTACCCAGTAAGGATATCATTCAGATTTGACAGAAAAATCATAAACTTTACAGACAAGCAAAAGCTAAGAGAATTCAGCACTGCCAAATCAGCTTTAAAACAAACACTAAAGGAACTTCTCTAGGCTGGAAACACAAGAGAAGAAAAAAGACCAAAAAGAACAAACCCAAAACAAATAAGAGAGTGGTAATAGGAGCATACATATTGATAATTACCATAAATGTAAATGGATTAAATGCTCCAACCAAAAGACACAGACTGGCTGAGTGGATAAAAAAACAAGACCTATACATATGCTATCTACAAGAGACCCACCTCAGACGTAGGGACACATACAGATTGAAAATGAGAGTATGGAAAAAGATATTCCATGCAAATGGAAATCAAAAGAAAGCTGGAGTAACAGTACTCATATCACACAAAATAGATTTTTAAATGAAGACTGTTACAAGAGACAAGGAATGAAACTACATAATGATAAAGGGATCAATCCAAGAAGAAGATATAAAAATTGTAAATATTTATGCACCCAACATAGGAGCACCTCAATACATAAGCAAATGCTAACACCTATAAAAGAGGAAATCGACAGTAACACAATCATAGTAGGGTACTTTAACACCCCACTTTCACCAATGGACAGATCATCCAAAATCAAAATAAATAAGGAAACACAAGCTTTAAATGTTACATTAAACAAGATGGACTTAATGTATATTTATAGGACATTCCATCCAAAAAGAATAGAATACACTTTCTTCTCAAGTGCTCATGGAACTTTCTGCAGGATAGATCATATCTTGGGTTACAAATCAAGTCTCAGTATATTAAAAAAAAAAATGAAATCTTCTCAAGCATCTTTTCTGACCACAATGCTATGAGATTGGAATTCAATTACAGGAAAACAAAGTTGTAAAATACACAACATGAGGGCTAAATATATACTAATAAATACCCAAGAGATCACTGAAGAAGTCAAAGAGGAAACAAAAAAAATACCCAGAAACAAATGACAATAAAACCCCAACAACCCAAAACCTGTGGTATGCAGCAAAAGCAATTCTAAGTGGGAAGTTTACACCAATACAACCCTACCTCAAGAAACAAGAAAAATCTCAAATAAACACCATAACTTTGCCCCTAAAGGAACTAGAAAAAGAAGAACAAGCAAAACAAAAAGTTATTGGAAGGAAATATATCATAAAGATGAGAGCAGAAATAAATGAAATAGAAACAAAGAAAACAATAGCAAAGATCAATGAAACTAAAAATTAGTTCTTTGAGAAGATAAACAAAGTTGAAAAAACCTTATCCAAACTCATCAAGGAAAAAAGGAAAATGGCCCAACTGAATAAAATTAGAAATGAAAAAGGAGAAGTTATAACTGACACAGTAGAAATATAAAGGATCATAAGAGATTACAACAAGCAACTCTATGCCAATGAAATGGAGAATCTGGAAGAAATGGACAAATTCTTAGAAAAGTACAAACTTCCAAGACTGGATCAGGAAGAAATAGAAAATATGACCAGATGAAACACAATTGATGAAATTGAAACTGTGATTAAAAATCTGCTAGCAAACAAAAGTCCAGGACCAGATGGCTTCACAGGCAAATTCTATGAAACATTTAGAGAAGAACAAACACCTATCCTTCTCAAAATCTTCCAAAAAATTGCAGAGGGAGGAACACTCCGAAACTCATAACATGAGGCCACCATCACCTTGATACCAAAACTGTACAAAGATATCACAAGAAAAGAAAATTACCTGCCAATACCACTGATGAACATAGACACAAAAATCCTCAACAAAATACTAGCAAACAGAATCCAACAGCACATTAAAAGTATCATACTCCACGATCAAGTAGGATTTATCCCAGGGATGCAAGGATTCTTCAATATATGCAAATCAATCAATGTCATACACCTTATTAACAAATTGAAGAATAAAACCACATGAACAACTCAATAGATGCAGAAAAATATTTTGACAAAATTCAACACCCATTTATGATAAAAAAACTGTCCAGATAGTGGGCATAGAGGGAACCTACCTCCACATAATTTAGACCATATGTGACAAACCCCCAGCAGACATTATTCTCAATGGGAAAAAAACTGAAAGCACTTAATTTAAGATCAGGAACAAGGCAAGAGTGTCCATGCTTGCTGCTATTATTGAATATAGTCTCGGAAGTACTAGCTACAGCAATCAGAGAAGGAAAAGAAATAAAAGAAAGATAAATTGGAAAAGAAGAGGTAAAACTGTCACTGTTTGCAGATGACATGATACAGTATTTAGAAAATCCTAAAGAGGCCAGCAGAAAACTATTAAAGCTAATCAATTAATTTAGAAAAGCCACATGATACAAAATTAATACATAGAAATGTATTGCATTCCTATACATTAAAAATGAAAGATCAGAAAGAGAAATTAAGGAAACAATCTAATTCAGCATTGCAACAAAAAGAATAAAATACCTAGGTATAAACCTACCTAAGGAAACAAAAGAACTGTATGCAGAAAACTATAAGATACTGATGAAAGAATTCAAAGAGGACACAAAGAGATACCATATTCTTGGATTGGAAGAATCAATATTGTAAAAATGACTGTACTACCCAAAGGAATCTACAGATTCAATGAAATCCCTGTCATATTACCAATGGAATTTTTTACAGAACTAGAACAAAAAAAAACTTGCAATTTACATGGAAGCATAAAAGATCCCAAATAGACAAAGCAATCTTGAGAAACAAAAACAGAGCTGGAGGAATCAAGCTCCCTGAATTCAGATTATACTATGAAGCTGTAGTAATCAAGACAGTATGGTACTGGCACAAAAAGATAAATATAGACCAATGTAAGAGCCCAGAGATAAAACTTATGGTCACCTAATGGTCACCTAATCTATGACAAAGGAAGCAAGAATATACAATGGGGAAAAGACAGCCTCCTCAATAAGTAGTGCTGGGAAAACTGGACAGCTACGTGTAAAAGAATGACTTTAGAACACTCCTTAACACCATACACAGAAATAAACTCAAAATGGATTAAAGACCTAAATGTAAGGCCAGACACTACAAAACTCTTAGAGGAAAACATAAGCAGAACACACTTTGACATAAATCACAGCAAGATCTTCTTTCAACCACCTCCTAAAGTAATGAAAATAAAAACAAAAATTAATAAGTGGGACATAATTAAACTTCATTGCTTTTTCACAGCAAAGGAAGCTATAAACAAGATGAAAAGACAACACTCAGAATGGGAGAAAATGTTTGCAAATGAAGCAGCTGACAAAGGATTAATATCCAAAATATACAAACAGCTCACACAGCTCAATATCAAAAAAAAAAGAAAAGAACAACTCAATCAAAAAATGGGTGGAAGACCTTAATATATATATTTCACCAATGAAGACATACAGATGGCCAAGATGTAAAGATGTTCAACATCACTAATTATTAGACAAATGCAAATCAAAACTGCAATGAGGTATCATCTCACACTGGTCAGAATGACCATCATTAAAACATCTACAAAATATAAATGCTGGAGAGGGTATGGAGAAAAGGGAATCCTCTTTCACTCTTGGTGGGAGTGTAAATTAATACAGCCATTATGGAGAACAGTATGGATTTTCCTTAAGAAACTAAAAGTAGAACTTCCATATGACCCAGCAATACCACTACTGGGCATATATCCAGAGAAAACCATAATTCACAAAGACACATGCATCCCAGTGTTCATTGCAGCACTGTTTACAATAGCCAAGACACGGAAACAACCTAAATGTCCATCAACAGAGCAATGGATAAAGAGGATGTGGCACATCTATACAATGGTATATTACTCAGCCATATAAAGAAACGAAATTGAGTCATCTGTAGAGACATGGATGGACCTAGAGTCATACAGAGTGAAGTAAGTCAGAAAAAGAAAAACAAATATCATAAATTAACATATATATGTGGAATCTAGAAAAATAATAGATGATCTTATTTGCAAAACAGAAACAGACTTAGACAACAAATGTATGGACACCAAGGGGGAAAGGGGGATTGAGATTAATTGGGATATTGGGATTGACATATATACACTACTGATACTATGTATAAATAGATAACTAATGAGAACCTACTGTATAGCTCAGGGAATTCTACTCAGTGCCCTGTGATGACATAAATGGGAAAGAAATCCAAACAAGGGAGGATATATGTATGTGTATAGCTGATTCATTTTGCTGTACAGTAGAAACTAACAACATTGTAAAGTAACTGTACTGTAATAAAAATTAATTTAAAAATTATAGCTGCATTTTTCCATTATTTTATTCATTTCCGAACTGCTTCTGAAGGACCACATTCTACTGTACTTCCTTTAGCAAGCAATTCTGTGACTTTCTACTTGAGTCCATAATCCCACCCTATGACAAATGTAGAAGGACCCCAGGTGAAAAGCCATATATAATAGAATTTTACTCTGTAAAGTTCAAGTCTTTTACAGGATATAATAGCCTAACCAACATAATTTATCATAATTATTTCCATAGGTATCAAACTTTATATACTATTACTAAAAAATGTGCCTGCTCCTCAAACAAACATGGAACATTTCAATGAGTGATCAAATATTTGATCACAAAGAAAGAGTAATTTCCAAAATTAGAAGTATTACAAACACTCTTATCACAGTACAATAAATTGGAAATTACCTAACAAATTTAAGAGCAAACAGCTCTTGGAATTAATTAAATTTTGAATTATTAATTTAATAATTAATTTCTCTCTTGAAGTTAAAAATAAAATAAGTATATATTGTAGTAAACCTTGTATTATAGAACTCCTGTATGGAAAGAAAAGTAGAATTCAATATTACAAAATTTGTAAAATGTAATGACTTGCAATTATATGCTACCCTTTACTGTTATTTTCTATTTCATCCTGTATGGTTTCTTCCCAGTCAAATTGTAAATATTGGAGGGCATGAAACTTTTATGCAATTGCTTTCAAACAATTGCATGAAACTTATATTCAGTTGCTTTAAAATTCCCTTTTCTGTGGATTTCATTTGTTCTACCTTGGGCTAGTAGTTAAGAAACATTAGAAAGTACATATTAAAGTTAAAGATATCTTCAGAGAAAAATTGACAATAACTAGCCAGTCTTTTCTTAATGATTAGCTGTTAACTAGGAGCATTACTTCTTTTCAATGGTGAAATTATATTTATCTTAAGACACTGTTGCATTTCTTCATTTCCCCACTGTAAATATGAACACTCACACAATGTCACACATTCTTATAATTTTTTCCAGTTTATTAACTTAAGGAACACTATCCCCAGTAGAATTATCTGTACAACCTCCTTTAGTTCAAATTCTAATCAGAGATTTTTCTTTTCTACAGTTTTTTTCCCTTGTCTGAACAATTATTAACCTGCATATTGTGTTTTATAATTTATAAAATATTATAATCATCAAAATAGTTTTTTTATCCTTATTTTACAGTATAAAGAAATGGAATGTTTTAAGTGAATTGACTACTTCACAAGGATAGTGAGCAGATTTTTTGAAACGTTAACTAAGGATTTAGATGTCAGCCTCAATGCCATTTTGAACACATAGTTCCATTACTTAGTGAATTAAACTGCCTGGTCTGAACACATTTTTTCACCAATATCATCATGGCAAATAAAAAAGTACATTTTGATAGTGATGGTTTATTTTGTTAAACAGTATCATTCACAATAAAAAGAATTCTCAAGCGAGCTGGTCAGAGTTGGAGCAATTGTGGCCTTACACTTGGTAACAATTTCAGAGGACATGGTCTTTATGTCTTGGTTTCAGTAACAGTCATTTCTAACTAATAGAGATCATCTACTAAAGACCTGTTGAAGCTTTGAAATCAAGCCAGAGATCATTTATTTTCCCTCACCTGTCTTTACAGGTCCTTCTACTTGATATACTCATTTTACACTAAGATAATTAATTACAATATTCTTAATAAATAGAACTATTCCTCCTATAAGAACTTTATTGCTTCTATATGAATAATTTAAACTATTATTCCTTAAATAACACTTTCAAATACACACATATTTCCAGTGATGCTACCTTTATATAAGAGAAGCAAAAATAGTTATATAAAAATTTCAATTTATGCCACCACAAACAGAATAAATAAATGTGTTTTGTTGAGATTCATTATCTCTAACGTTGTGTACGTTTCAATCACTCAAACATTACTTTGGCAGTCAAAATAGGAATAATATCTGTGGACAGCCGTTATTCCAAGCAAACAAGGAAGGTAAGCCAGATGGAAAGGCAGAGGGCTATGAAAATCTTAAAGGTTTCTCATTTGACTCTTTTATCGTTAATGGGTGGTTAGTAATAATTTATATTTTGGAACTATTCCAATTAAACAACAAAATGCAACTTGTTTACATATTTACACTTCTTTTTACTTTTAATAGTTCTTTTTCTTCTTTAGTGATCTAGCTGATATATCTTTTGCTATCAGTTCCACAAGATGCAAATGAAAGTGATATGGAATGATAGTCATTTGCAATTACAGGTCTGCCAAACACCATTAATATTCACTTCTTAAAAAATCATCTTCAGTTGCTGAAAGTGTTCCCTGGTAAGAGTCTCTGATGCTCTCTAGAATGTGCTTCTTTATCTGCTCCCTTCATATGAGACTAAAGAGTCACTGATAGATGAGAGATGTTGCACTGAGTCTTGGCCACTCAGTGACTGGGAGACTTGGACACTCAATTTTCTTTCATTACAGTTATACACTAACTCTCCTTAGAAAGGTTCATCATGAAGAGTGAGTCTTATCCCCACATAATGTACAGGAAGCTTGCATGATGAGATAGTTAATGATTTCTAGCAGACAAATGATAATGAGACAACAAAACAGAGAACACTGGGAATAAGTAAATCCAGTATAACCAATGACAAAGAAAAGGTGCACTTTGAAATTAAGGAAAAGAGCCTCATGGCCAGCATCAGAGAAAGATGTAAATTTCTTGTCAAACAAGCTGTGGTTATTCCAGCATAAAACAGGGGAAGAGCAAAAAATCATAATAATGAGGATGATGAAAGAAAATTCAAAGAATGTATAAAGAAGAACAACAGATGACAAAACAAATGAAAGACAGCCAAGACTATTGCAAGGAAAACAAATCCCCAAAGCAGAGTCAAGTAAATGTTCACAGCAGGAGACAAAGGGAGAGAACAGTATGAGGGGAGCTTCAGTTAAACATAGTGGAATAGTTTGTACTTGGCTTTTTGAGCTGATTTTGTAAAGAATGGAATATTGTGTTATATTTAGTTTACTGAGGGAATCCCTTGAAATTTATGAAGAAATGTGTCAACAGGAATCCAAATACAATTAACTTGTTTAAATGGCTTGAATATGTTAGCATAAACACAAGTATCTCTGATGAAGAACAAGTGCCTAAATCTAAGATAGGATGATTTCCCTCTAAAATGAAAGTTCAATTATAGTTGGAAAGAAATTTTGTTCTTTTGTGTTTCTTGGGAGAAGCACGTCTCTTTAAAAAGTGATTTGACTGGAATAGAGGCAGATGTAGAAATTCTGCTGACCATGGCATATTCATTGTAAGTAAAGTTGATGTAAAAAATTAATATGATCCAATTACTACTAATTTGGTTATTTTTGAAATGAGGGTACATACTCTAATTAGTATTCTATGGAGAAGCACTGAAAAGTGGTGTTTTTATTTTTAATATATAAAGATATAATTAAAAATCACCTTAATACTATATACATCTATATATAGTATACTGGCATGGTAGAAAGTAATAAAAAATATAATAAAGAACTATTCAAGTCACTTCTGAGATTGGGTTAATATCTCTTAGACAAGAATTCACGAAATCAGTAGGATAATTTTAAAGTTATTTACAATGAATCACTCAAATTAAAATGGCAGAAAAAGTTATCATCATCTGATATTTATTATAAGTACAATAAGTTAAAATAAATTCTGGTTCTACCTTACAAGTTAACCAAATTGGAAGAGACAAAACTCACACAATAGAAAATAAATAAGCTGTCCAAATTCCTTTGCTTTTGATTAGTGTGCAGCTATTAATTGCTAAAGGAATGATAGTTTTTTTTAATTATAAATTTGTTTTATTCATATAAAGATGCTTGTATTCATTTTCTACTATTGTATAACAGGTTTCCACAAACTTAATGACTTAAAACAATATAGTTATATAGGTAGATGTTCAAGGGATGGCTCAACTGGGTTCTCTGCTCAGAATTTCAAAAGGCTGAAAACAG
Organism: Mesoplodon densirostris; assembly: GCF_025265405.1. Classification (NCBI taxonomy): domain Eukaryota; kingdom Metazoa; phylum Chordata; class Mammalia; order Artiodactyla; family Ziphiidae; genus Mesoplodon; species Mesoplodon densirostris. Next base: position 91,567,814 of record NC_082667.1, read on the forward strand.
ATTCTCATCTGAACACTTGATTAATGAAAAATCAGTTTCCAAGCCCACTCAGATTGCTGGCAGAATTCAGTTCCTTGACGTTGTGAGATTGAGAATCTCAGCCACTAGTGATTTCCTGTCATGAAAAGCATGTCTCTCTTCATATCAGTAGAGTTTGCTTCTTAAAAGTCAACAGAGGAAAGTGTTCTACTGCTTCGTCTCTTGAGTAATTCAACTTAATTGATTAGGATGTTAATTACATCTCCAAAACCCCATGACCTTTGCCATATATGTCATTATGAGAGTGATACTCCATCATATCCAGGTGTCCTGCCCACATCCAAGGAAAAAGGATCTTACAAGGGTGTGGATCATTGGGGGTCCTCTTAGAAGTCTGTGTACCATAATGTTCTTTCACACTGAGTCAATTTAAATCAATTTATAACAAAGTGTTAATAGATTACTGTAACAACTTACCACAAACTGAGAGCTAAAAGCAAAAACAAACATTACTGTTCCGGAGGCCAGAAATTTAGTTCTATACCATTGTGATAGGAAAAGATGCTTGATATGGTTTCCATGTTCTTAAATTTGTTGAGAATTGTTTTGTGTCCCAACATATGGTCTATCCTTAAGAAAGTTCCATTTTCTCTTGAGAGTAATGTGTATTCTGCTACATTTAGATGGAATGTTCTATGCACATCTATTAAATCCATCTGATCTAATGTTTCATTTAAGGCCACTGTGTCCTTGTGGATACAAGGTCTGGATATATCTATCCATCTGGATAGATACATCTGGATGCTCTATCCATTGATACAAGTGAAGTGTTAAAATCCCCTACTATTATAGTGTTGCTGTCAAATTCTCTTTATGTCTGTTAATAATTGCTTTACATATTTTAGTACTTCTATGTTAGGTGTATATATATTAACAATTGTTATATCTTCTTGAATTGTTCCCTTTATCATTATATATCGATCTTCATCTCTTGCTACCTTTTTTGGTTTGAAGTCTACTTTGTCTGATACAGTATAGCTACACCCACTTTCTTTTAGCAGCCATTCATTTGGAGTAACATTTTCCATTCCTTTACTTTCAGCCTATGTTTGTCATTAGAGCTGAGACTACTCCTGGAGGCAACATATAATTGAGTCCTGTTTTTAACCCATGCAGCCACTCTGTGGTTTTTGATTGGTGAATCAATCCATCTACATTTACGTGCTTATTAACAGAGAAGAGCTTAGTACTGCCATTTTACCTTTTGCTTTCTCATTCCTCCATATCTCCATTCTTTCTTTTCCCTTGTGTTTTTGTATGCCATTTTGGTTTGGTGGTTTCTATGATATTTTTCTCAGTTTCCTCTTTTTTATGTGTGTTTTGTGTCTCTGCTCTAGATTTTTTTGTGTGTGGTTACCATGAGATTTGTATAAAATATCTCACAAATATATCTTTTTCTGCTGATAACATCTTATCTTCATTTAGGTATATGGGTTTCATCCTTTTCCTCTTTCCCTTTTGTGTTTTTGTTGTCTCAAATTATCCCTTTTATGTTGTGTTTGTTACCAAATTGAAGTAGCTATTGTTATTTTTTCTGCTTTTTTTTCCTTTATGCTAAAATAAAGTGTTTAAAAACCTCTTCTTATGTAGAGTTTCTATTTTTGGATTTTGTCTCTTTATCACTTTACTCAAAGTTTTGTGTACTTTTGCCTTTTTGTTTCTGGTAGAAGAGCTCCTTCCAACATTTCTTGTAAGGCAGGTCTAGCATTGAGCAACTCCCTCAGATTTTGTGTGCCTTGGAAAGCCCTTATTTTATTTTTTGTATCTGAATGGTAACTTAGGTGGATAGAGTATTCTTGGGTGACAGTTTAATTTTTTTATATTTTGAGAATGTCATTTATCTGCTGAAGCCCAGTGCAGTTTCCTTTGTAGGTTACCATTCTTTATTCCCTGACTGCCATTAACACTCTTTGTCATTGACTTTGGACAGTTTTAGTATAATGTGTCTTAGAGAAGATATTTTTCTTTGAGGTAATTTGGTATTGTCTTAGTTTCATGGACTTGTATATCCAATTCCTTTCACAAGTTTTGGAAGTTCTCAGATATTATTTGTATCAATAAACTCTCTTCTAGCTTCTCCCTCTCTTCTCTTTCTGGGATATCCATTACCTTAATCTTGCCGTTCCTAAAAATGTCAGTAGATTTAATAGAATTTCCTCTTTTTATATCTCTTTCCTCCTCTACTTGTATTATTTCTAGATCTCTATCTTTCAGCTCACTAATTCTCTGCAGCATCACTAGTGCCTTTCTCCTCCTGGGGATGCTGGCATAACCACCTAAGACACTGAGATTCTGTTTTTTTTTCACTATGTCAGGCATCCTCTGAGTCACAGGCTCTGTTGTTATGGGAGGATGAGAAGAGTAGTGGGGGAGCCTCTAGTGTGTTCAGTGTATAGTAGGCTCCTAGGTTCTGCCACTATGTGTGTGTGGGGTCATAATCATGAGTGTCTCTGAAGCTGAAGGTCCCAGGTCTTGCTGCTGCTGCTGCTATCCAGTTATGTGTGGCCATGGGGGTCACTTCAACAGGGAAGCTGGAATCATGTGTGCCACCTCCCTTGCTGCTACTTCGTTCTTTGTTGCTGCCGGCTTAGCTGCCACAGACCAAGGACCAGGATTACAGGCACTATCTTTGCTCTTCCCTAGTTTCTGCCTCATCTATGTGTTCCAGTATCCACCCATCTTTAGATATACATATTCTCGGACATATTGGTGTATTGGGCAGAGACACCTTTGTTGAGTTATGGATGTTATACCTGTCATAGTTTAAAGGGGAGAGACAAAGGCAGAATCTCACTACATGATAATTCTTCTGTCACCCCATCTTCCTTGTGCTACTATTTTATTGTTTAGTTCTTTCTTATTAGCTTTGGGTTAATTTCACTCTACATCTAATTTCTTTAGGTAAGAACTTAGATTATTCTTTTCAGATCTTTTCTTTTTTTCTTTTCTAGTGTAAGTTTTAATGCTAAAATTTTCCTTCTCAGAACTACTTTACTTGTGTCCTATAAATTTATTTCGTTTTCAGTTTCATTTAGTTCTATGAATTTTTTTAAAATTTAAACTTACATTTTGACAAATATAGTGTTTAAAAGTATGTTCTTTTACTTCTTAGTGAGGATATTTTTTACTGCACTTTTGTTATAAATTTCTAGTTTTAATCCATTGTATTTAGAGAATGTAGTATGCATGATTTCACATCTTTTAAATTCATTGATGTTTGCTTTAGGACACAATATGATCTACCTGGGTGAATGTTTCAGGGACACTTGAAATAGCTGCTCTTGTTGAATGTTCTACAAATGTCAATTAGATCCTATTCTTTGACAGTATTGTCCAGTTTTACATATTGAATAATTTTCTATTTATCTATAAACAAATGTTCTATTTGTTCTATCAGTTGCTGGAAGTGGTGTGTTAAAAATTCAAACTACATTTTGAATTTGTCTACTTCTCCTTTTAGCTATATCAGTATTTTTTCCATGTATTTTTGAAGCTCTGTGTTTTGGTGTATCCACATTTAGGATTATTATGACTTCCTGGTAGAATGATATTTTTATCATTATGTAATGTTCTTCATTGTCTGTAGCTATTTTCTTTCCTCTGAGGTTTACTTTATCTAATATCAATACAGCAACACCTGTTTTTTAAAAATGTTATTATGATACATATTTTTCATTCTTTCACTTTCAATCCTTGTTTAAAGTCAGGATATAGATTTGTCATTTGTTTTTATCACTCTGCAAATCTTGTCCTAAGTTTACATTAGTCATTCTTGGTAGTATACATCCTATGAAGTTCTATTAACTTTTATTTCTTTGCTGAAATTTTCTGTTTTTAACTTTCTTTCAAGGGAATCTATAGTTACTTGTTTAAGCAGTTTTATAATAGCTACTTTAAAATCTTTGTCAGAGAATTTCAACATCTAATTCATCTCAGTATTGGTATCTGTTGAATTTCCTTTCTAATTCAAGTTGTAATCTTACTGGTTCTTTGTTGGATGAGTCATTTTTCATTGTATCCTCTGACTTTTTGAATATTGTGTTAGAAAAGTCCTTATACTGTTTAAATCTGTTTTAGTGGATAATCACTCTGTTTAGATTGAGCTTACAAGTTGTGTCCTATTTCTGTGGGCTCCAACTTAGAAAATTTAGTTTTCCGAGCCTTTCAATGCTATTCTGGTCTGCTTCATTCTTCTGGTTCAGTTTGAGATCTTGATAGATATGTGCTGGTGCCATCTGTAGGGACAGAAGGCATTTATTTGGTCTATTCTGTGTCATTATGTGAATCTGGACCCATGGATAAAGAGCATTTCTGGTCACTCAGTGTGGATGAGGTTCTCACTCTATCTCAGCTAGTCCTACCATGGGAGAGAAGTGCCTACTTAGCCCAAATTTTACCACTGGGTAGAAGACTGGGAAGACAGGCCCTGAGTTGCCTATTTAGTGAAGGACTGGAAGAATTATGGTCTGGATCTTCTGCTTCTGAGTCGAGAATGTGAAGTTGCTAGGTCTGGAGGGCTTTCTGTGCTTAGGTGAAGGATTGGCAAACTTAGGATCTAGGTCTCCTTCTGCTACTAGGTGAAGAACAGGTTCATACCAGGCTGACTTATGCCACTAGTGCAATCAGAAGGCCTCTTTTTGCTGCTGGCAGATGTGGGATTAAAATTGGGTCAGCTTGCCTGAGTCCTGCATTGCCACTCCCATGGGTATATTGGACTTGCTGCTACCAGTGGCTGTGGGACAAGAAATGAACTGGCCTCTACAGGTTACCTTTATGTTATTGCTAGGAAAATATTGGCTACCTGCCAATGGATGTGGGACAGAGGTGGGTTGGCACCCATCCTTCAACTGGCATTATTGGTCACTACTGCCACTGGGTATGGGTCTTCCAATTAAGTACCTGCTAGTCCCTTTGGTCAGAAAACATGAACCTTTCTTGTTCTCTCTTTTTATTTCCTTCTTCCTTCTTCTCATTCTCCTCCTTATCTTTCTTTTCTTCTTCTTCTTCTTTTTCTTCTTCTTCTTCTTCTTCTTCTTCTTCTTCTTCTTCTTCTTCTTCTTCTTCTTCTTCTTCTTCTTCTTCTTCTTCTTCTTCTTCTTCTTCTTCTTCTTCTTCTTCTTCTTCTTCTTCTTCTTCTTCTTCTTCTTCTTCTTCTTCTTCTTCTTCTTCTTCTTCTTCTTCTTCTTCTTCTTCTTCTTCCTTCTCCTCCTCATCCTCCTTCTTCTTCACTTTTCTTCTCCTTTTTTGTATATGTCCATTGGCATTTCTGAATTGTAATCCTCTTTCTTGGCTAGTCCTGGATTGAATATATAGGAAATAAAAAGATAAAAAGAATTCATCATGATGTCTTTTTTCATATCCTGAGGTCCTTAGATAGTCCACATTCTTACAGATTCCATTTATTTTGTCTATTGGATTAACTGAACTATTTCCAAAGTATATAATAGTCTTAGAATGGAGAAATAGAAAATATTGAGCTTATGTCATAATACTTCAGAAACAGAAGCCAAAAAGTCATTTAATGTATATTCTTGCCTTATGTAAATAGGGTTAAGATCTTCTTAATTTCTACTATATTGGATGCTAATGATATATGACATGTGATGCACCGTATGAGCAAAATTAGTGGGATTTTGTTCCTCCTTAGTTAAAACTAAAAATATTTTTCTTAGCCAATTATTCTTAAAACAAAAGGTAATTTATATTACCTAAACTTTCTTCAAATTAATGTCTATAGGTTCCATAACTTTAAATACTTTATAAAGGAAAGGTAAAAATGCCTCACTTAAGCCAATATGATTTAATTATGTTAAAGGTATGCACAATCATTTAAATTTAAACATTGGTTATAAATTAATTTTAACAAAAATGTATTGATAATGTTAAACAGTAAAGGTGCTAAATGACAAAAATGCCATTTGAAGAAACATACAGACTAAGATAAAATTTTGAACCAGAATTTAAAGAGAAAAACTTACTAAATAACATGATCAATTATAGACATGGCAACTAAAAACAGTATACTGTCTTTATTTCTTTTATATATCTACCTATCCATAAAACTGTCATTTTTTAGAACAAAAATAAAAACAAATTTTACCTCTTAATGTGAAACTTGTGCTTTTCTTTTTAAGACTAGAAGAGCCTAAGATAAATACAATGTTGTGTCTTGGATTGGATTCTAATAGGCATTATAAATTTTTAAGAAGTCATTGTTAAAAAAGTGAGGAAATTCAAATAAAGTCTTTAGTTTATTCAATTATGTCCTACTAATGTTAATTTCTTTGTTTAGGTAAGTGTACCATAATTATATAAGATGTTAAGGTAAATAAAAATAGCTGAAGAGTATATGAGAACACTCTAGGTTGCATTTGCAACTCTTGAATTCTAAAATTATTTCAAAATAACAATGTAAACATTTATTAGGTCATTTATATCACTGATTTTATTTTCTATTGCACACTTTAAAAAAGGAAGCAAACTAAGATTTTTATCATCTGAGTTCTAATGTAGTATTTTTCATTAGAAGAAAAGAACTGTTTTTTAAAACAAATTCTTAGGTTAAGTTGAGCTAGAGTGTCCAAATTAGCATCCATAGAAATCCTGGAGACAAGGGGAATCTGCTCCACTCACCAGCTTGTTTTCCACAGGCTTCCACAGGATGCTCATAAAAGACTCGAGGGAGGTCAGCGGAATTGATAGAGACACCCTCAGTGGTGCTGTAAGGATTGCTAAGATTTGTGGATAGAGCTGGAGTAACTGTAGAAGTCCATGCATGTTCTAGACCCTGAATGAATGAAAGATGAGCATAAATCCTATTGGTTCCACAAACTCTTCTCTCATAAGAAGTAAAAGAAGATTCCTGCTATTAAAGGAGCAAGCAACATTTTTGTGCCCCAGACTAGACCCTGCTCTCATATAAGGTGAAGATCAACTGCCACTATAGGGAAAAAAGAAAATCCACCCTCATCCCTGTCACTGACCCAATACCAGGTGAATGTTGGCTGTCACTCTTCCACAAACTATGATGATACTAGCAAAAGTCATATGATAGTGAGGGACCAGGTGCAGAAAATCTTTTCAAGGACAATATCTTGCAGTGATTCAAAACAAAAGTATGTTGCTTCTAGAGGATGGTCTGGAAACCGGCTAATCACAAGATCTCACTGATATAAATCAGAGTTACACTGCTGCAGGGTGAAGGGCAGGGAAGCCACCCGTACCCTAGACCCTGTCCTGGGATACAGGCAGAGGCTGGAACATGAGTATTTAGGAAGATTCATTTCTGAAATTCAGTGGTGCAGGACCTGCCTATGGCAGACTAGTAAAAGAGAGCTAAGATCTCCTTAGCCTCCATCATGAGACTTGCACCAATAAAATATCAAATTATCCAACTTATGTGTAATTGGCATTCAGAAAGTGAAGGAAAAACTATGAAGAAAATTTTAAAAATTGAAGGGATAATAACTGAGGATTTTCAAAATTAATGAAAGACAACAAACCACAGATCTAAGAAACACAGAAACCCTGAAAGCAGAATGTAGAAATGAGAGCTCTTTCCCTAATTCTCATATTATTTTTTCTTTTCCTCTCAGTGTGTTCAGTTATGGGACTTTATTTTGCCAGGGAACATAATATTGAGATTGTGTTAATACTTAGATTCTGAACCCCAAATCACAATGTTTTTGTCTTGCTACTTCATTTAAATAGATTAACTTACTCACAACCAGTATTTCTGTTGAATTTTTAATTTTTTAAATTTAATTATCTCTTGTTTCTCTCAGTGCTTCTGGGAGACTCATTAAGAATTTATTGGGGCCTTCCCTGGTGGTGCAGTTGTTGAGAGTCCACCTGCTGATGCAGGGGACACGGGTTCATGCCCCGGTCCAGGAAGATCCCACATGCCGTGGGGTGGCTAAGCCCATGAGTCATGACCAATGAGCCTGTGCGTCCGGAGCCTGTGCTCCACAATGGGAGAGGCCACAACAGTGAGGGGCCCACGTACTGCAAAAAAAAAAAAAAAAAAAAAAAAAAAAATTTCTTGGGAATAATCATCATCTGTTAGTTGCACAGTCAAAAGTGGATCTCTGTTGCTTTTATTTAGTTTGGGAATGCATAAAGTCCTTGGATCATTTTTTTCCCTGAAGATTTAAAAGAAGTGTTTCCACTGTCTTCTAGCTTTGACAATTGTTCTGGAGAAGTCTAGGACCAGCTATAATTCTCTTAAGCGTTGATAAATAACATATTATTCCTACCTTTCAGAACAAGACATATTTTCATGTATTATTTGAAGCCAATTGACATTACAGCATACAACATGGGGTTAATTCTTCTGGATCTTTATACATTCAAGTCTTCTTTACTTTGAGAAAGACTTTCTGTCTTTTGGGGTTTTTTGTTTGTTTATTTGTTTTAATTATATCTCCACTTATTTTTTCTGTTTCTTGCTTTCAATTTAAGTTTTCTCTAGGTGCTCCAATTATACAAGGGTAGAGTATTGGAGTCTCTGATAATCTTGGATGTCTTGTGAACATGAATACTTACCTCTAGATGTGTTCATGTTACAGAAATTCGCTTTTATTTTAAATAATTATTGTTCAGGTCTTTGTCACTACAGGTCAAACCTAATGCTGAATGATCAATTTTATTCTCTATTTCTAGTCATAGCTGTTTATACAATGAGCTATTTATTTTTTGTAAATATTAATCATAACTGGCATGATATTTTATAAGAGGATCAATTTGAAAGAAAATCTTTCAGTAATTTGTCAAGGACTGTTTCAGGAGACATGGAACTATTCTGTGTGTATGATTAGCCTTAACTTCAAATCTGACAATAGGGGAAAAAAACATAACCTTATTTTCATAGGTAAAATAATCTAATTCCCCCTACCACCACAGTCAGAACATTTCCTGTACATGATGATTTTCCAGTGAGATTCCTCATTTAGTCTCATTTTCTCTTATTCTCAGTATCAGAGTCAGGTTCATTCCTGTCACTAGTATATGCATCTTTTCTTCATCTTCGCAAACAAAGGATTTAGGAAGGTCACAGTAGACTGGGGTCTTCATCATGAGGAAGTGTGTGTTTTTCAGGCTCTGCCTAAGCTTTTCAGGCACAGTATTATTTAGCCAGGCTACCACTTTGCTTCCTCAGAACATAGTTGCCTTTTTTCCAATTATGATGTTTTGGATTTAACTATCCCTACTTTTCATCAAAAATTGACTAATTTGAATATTTATCTTTTTTTCATGTTTCTGTATAAATTACATCCAGGAACAAAAGAGAGATCTAGTAATTTTTGCAGTCTTGATCAAAATTACAAACTGAAAACTACTACCAGATTTGTTTTGATTTTTAACTTAAGAACAAAGAAAACTATCATAGTGAGCTAAATTGTCTTCTAATTTTTATTTTCTTAAAGACATTTAGAATATAATTGCCAATATACTATTATATAAAATCTTTCAATTATTTGTAAATAGTTTGTATTGATAAGTCCTGCATATTGTTACTTTTTCTTTGTTTTTTTCTTTTTTTTTTCAGGTTAAACAAAGAAATCTAGAATGTCCTTGCTGAACTGTTCAGATAAACTCTGGATATAGACATGGAAACCTGATTAAACTCTACTTTGTGCCAGACTATTGTTATTTCTAAAAATTCTTTTGAATGCTTACTTTATTAAAATAAATGAAAGTCTTAATAGGCTTCTTCTCCTCTTGATTGATGCATGAACATATAAGTTAATTTGACTAAATTCTATCTATACTTGAAGGCTGAACTCATTTTTTTAAATAGTTTTTCCTATAAATCCATATCACTTTACCTAACTCATTCTAATGCCAAAAGTCCTGACACATTTGCTCATGCAAATCTGAATTTGGTTAATAATGTTTTAAAACATTTTCTCTATGACACACTTTTGGCCAAGAATTTGAGAATCTCATTACACTGAGAGACCCCTATTGCCTCAATCCCCCACTCCAGTCTTTCTGAGAGTCCTCTTTTCTAAGAGAAATGTGAAGGTGTTTTCAATAATGAAAGGATGTCTTTAATATGAGGTATCATTCTGATAATTAGAATCTTCTCCAGCACTGTATATTTTACAGAAATAAACTGTATCTACTCTCCATTTTTATTGCAGGTACATAAACCAGGAGATATATTCATATGACAAATATGTATTGGTTATTTCCTATGTGCAATTCACTGTGTTCAGCATTTAGGGTGTACTAGAGAGTAAAAATTTTCCTCTTTTCTCATATAATTTATCATTTGATGAGGAAAATAAACAATAATCAATCTCTAAATAATTATACATTTTTAATTGTGGGAAATTTAAAAAAAAGAGGAAAACAGTAGGAGGGCATTAACACTGAGATTTGATTTAAGGGTAAGGATGTTTCACTGAAGAAGTTATATTTCTTTAGAGTCATAAAAACAATTAGTTGTTAGCTAGGATAAGAAGGTAGGGGACAGTGGAAAAACATGCATTTTCTTACCCACCTCTCAATACTTAATTTACTTACACATTGCTAAAAAATATATTCAGTATTGATTGATATTTATTGAAATCAAAAATGTAATCAATCAATCTGTAAATTCGAACAGTTATTAGGTCATTAGCTTTCAATGATGATAAAACTGCAGCTAATTAATAATTAATACTTGGTCATTTTTGTTCTCAGAGATGTTGAAATTAGATATTTGATGCAATAGACTACTTCTATTCCAAACTGATTAAAAGTCTTTCCAGTCATATCCCAGTAGCTTTGCTTTTGTTCAAACATCTTTTTACCTTCTCCTTGCCCTGAAAGCTGATGAATTGGTTCAGTAGATGGAGGTGGAAGGCTCCCAGGGGTATGAGTCAGTAATGACTTTTGAAACTTCCCTGTCTGGGATCACAAAGCAATAAAAGAGGAAAGAGTGAAGCAAATGTAATATTTTATTTTATTTTCTATTCTTAGTCTGCAGTAGTGTAGTCTTTAATTTTTTAGGAGAGGTTACTTTAAACATTACTCTGAGTAATTTATTTTATGTATAGCTCTTCGTAAAATTTCACCATTTTATATATTAGATTGTGTCATGTGCATTTTTCAGGTTTTTATTTTGTTTTTTTTTTTACAATCCAGGACAATAGCCATTGAAACTCTATCTACCCTCCTCATCTATTGATATTTAGCTATCTATATCTTTCTATCATCTAACTATTAATAAAGTATTTCCTTCAACATCATAAAAGCATTTTGAAATATAAAGATGGATTTCTCCCCCCAAAAAAGTGTTATAAAATACAAAGTGCAATTAATAGAGATAAGCTTTATATGTTGAGATAGTTTAGTAAAAATATGAATTTCATATCAAATAATAAACAGTAGTCATTTGAGTATATATAGAGTTTATACTTAGCCTAGTTATATTTTAGACATATATATAATTGTAATTCACAATCTGGGAGGATAATCAACATATATTTGATGAAGAATTAGAGAATTGCATTACTAAAAACTAATAATAAAAAAAGTCAAAAGATGTTAAAAACCAAATGTGATTGTCCTCCAATAAGATGTCATGGATTTTGGTATCATCCTTGGAAGAGTTAGAAATCAGTGAGGAATACACTAAAGATTCTAAATATACCTAAAAAAGATGAAAAATTGAAAACAATTTAGAAAAAATAGCTACAGGACACATGAGATTGGACTGAAATGTGCAATTGATGTACTGAAGCATATTTATTATCTAAAGGGAAATATAATAAATTTTGTATCTCATGCTGCCACTCTCTCTTTAAAAAATCTGTATCCCAACATGTATTCAAAGTATAAACAAGCAAATATAAATACCACTATAATAATGTATGGTATATTGTAAAATTTAAGTCCATTTAATCACCAGTATTATTTATGCTTCATATTTTTCAATAATAAACTTCTTAGCAATTCATTAATATTTCTTCTTATAGTTTTCTGAAATTTTAAAAACTTTTTATTACCAACATAAATTACCAGAAAAACTAGAAGAATATATACCACAATTATAATAAGCAATTACTTTTCTTATTTTTCTTCCTACAATTTTATTTACAGAAACATCATTTTGAGCATGCATTTTCTTCATAGTTGCATAAAAACTTATCTAAGATTAAAATAAGAGAGATTGCTAATGGTTTATAAATGAAACCAATTTATTTAAGAAATTAATAACCCTGGAAAATGACAAATATTCATGACTAAGATATGATGGAACTAATTTAATTTTTTAAAAAAATTTAAAACAACTCATAAATGGATGCAATAGATATTAGCTCAGTATCTAAGAAATCAGGAAGTTATTTTGCAACACATGGGATAAGGCAAGACTGTTTCTAAATAAAATATAAGGTTGTATTTATTTTTGGATAAATGGAAACACCAGACTGGACGAAATAAAAAAGACAGTGTTGATAAACATGTGGAGCATACTGTTTTATCATATGTTGCTATTGAGAGTGTGAATGATCATGACCAATTTTAAACTGCTTGCCATTTATCTACTAAAGGGGAATATGTGAGATTCTATAGCATAATAATTCCACTCCTAGACTTACCTAATACAAATAGATGTAGAAATAAAAATACAAAAGAAACATATTAGAATGTTAATAGCAATACTCTTTACAATAGTCACAAACTGGAAAATTCTCAAATGCTCATGAACAGTAAAATGAATATAAGTATTCTATGTGTTCACACAATGGAATAATATATAGCAAAGAGGAAAGAAAGGATTAACACAAAGTAGAACAATATGATTACATTTTATAAACATAACTGTATGAAATAAGCTAAATGAAAAAATTTGAAGATTACCACATATATAAAGTTGATTCAACAAAATTAATCTGTATAATTAGAGATCAAGATAGTTGTTATCTTTAGGTTATGGGTGATAATAATTGGAAGAGTATACAGAAGGTCTTCTGGGATATTGAAACTTAGTTTCTTGATCTGGATACAGGTTTTTGATAGTGCTCACTTAGGGAATTGTGAATTTATATATATATATATATGTATATATATATATATATATATATATATATATACATATATATATATATACATATATATACATATATATATATATTTTTTCTGTACCCGTTCATCCATCCATGACACTTAGGTTGTTTTCATATCTTTGTTATTGTAAATAATGCTGTAATGAACATGGGAGAGCATATGATTTTGTAAGTTAGTTTTTCCTCTTTTTTTCAAATACATACCCAGATGTAGAATATCTAGATCATATGATAGATCTATTTTGAACATTTTTAGGAACCACCATACTGTTTTTCATAGTGACTGCACTAATTTACATTACTGCAAGCAGTGCAGAAGAGTTCCTTTTCCTCCACATTCTCCCCAAAACTTGCTATTGCTGTATTTTTGACTATAGCTATTCTAACAGGCGTGAGGGTAATGTTTAATTGTGGTTGTGATTCGCATTTACCTGATGATTAATGTCATTGAGCATTTTTTTGTGTAATTGTTGGTTTTCTGTACATCTTTGGAAAAATATCTATTTAAATCCTCTGCCCATGATTTAACTGGATTGTTTTTCGGTTTTGTTTCTTGTTTTTGTTTTCATTTTTACTTTTGAGTTGTATGAGTTCTTTATATATTTTGGATATTAACCCCTTGTCAGATATACGATTTGAAAATATTTTCTCCCATTCAGTAGGTTGCATTTCCATTTCTTTGATGGTTTCCTATATTGTTCAGAAGGTTCTTAGTTTGATATAGGTCCACTTTTTATTTTTACTTTTATTGCCTTTGTTTCTGGTGTCATATTAAAAAACAAAACAAACAAGAAAAGCAACAACAAAAATAAAACATTGTCAAGACCTATGTCAAGCAATTTACCACCTGTGTTTTCTTCTAAGAGTTTTATAGTTTCAGGTCTTACATTTAAGTCTTTAATCCATTTTCAGTTAATTTTTATGTATGGTGTAAATAGTGGTTCAGATTCACTGTTTTGCATGTAGTTGTCCAGTTTTCCTACACAATTTATTCAAGAGACTATCATTTCTCCGTTGTATATTCTTGGCTCCTTTGTCATAAATTAATTCACCATATATGGGTGGGTTTATTTCTGGGCTCTCTATCCTGATCCATTTATCCATGTGTCTGTTTTTATGCCAATACCATATTTTTAAAATTATAATAACTTTGTAATATAGTTTGAAGTCAGGGAGCATGATGCCCCCAGCTTCATGATTACTTTGGCTATTGGGATGTTTTGTGGTTCCATATAAATTTTAGGATCATTTGTCCTACTTCTGTGAAAAATGCCATTGGTATTTTGATTGGGATTGCATTGACTCTGCATATTGCTTTGATAAGAAAACAAAGAGACGAAAAACAAGTTCTAGGTGGAGACTTCAGAATTTCTATCTGGAGTTTCCTGAAAGTAACACTCTAGTTGAAAAAAAATTGTTTTAAAGTTGCCTCTTTTTATATACTGCCTTTTTATTAGGAGTAGCTTTGGAGAGACTGAAAGAAATTATGTTATGCTAAAATATTACTAACAAGCCCCTTGACAAAACTAATGATACCTGTTTGTGCATTTTAAAAGCTCTTATTTTTTAAAAAAGTATTTTGAAAAATAAGACAGCATTGTAAAATGTTAGAATAAAAAACCTCCATATAACATCAGTTGATATATATTTGTAATTTTAAAATCTGGGAGAGGCAACCAATTCTCAGAGGACACTCAGGAACTTCAGTTTTCCTATAATTTGATTATTTGCTTTAGTATTGAATGTCAAATACTCCTGGCCAGAGCGTTTCCTAGTATTTACACTAGCAAGGGTAAAGATGGGAACTTTCTAACTATGATATAAAAATGGAAGCTACTTCTCTAAAAAATAAAGACTTGAGGTCAGTACAATATGACCTTGTAGTACACAGTAGATCAACAAATGTAGGTGTCTTCGTCTCAGAAGACACTGAAACAGTTTTGTAGATAACTACCAATTGACTTTAGAGGCTTCTAGGAAGTCTTTACTCAGAGGTTTCTGGAAATGCTGGAGGACATGAAGTATAGCTGGGCCACCTGGCTTCTCAGTTCTCCATATTCTATGAATAGTTTAAATGTTAATGAGCATTCCTTGATGACTGGCTGAGGGAGAAACATGAAAAGTTTCTTCCATGGACACATTGCTAGAGGCTAACCCACTCTGGAACAGAAATTTGATGTCAGCTGAATCAGCTGAAATTTTAGATGAAGATTTACTCATATATAATTTCCTAACTGTGACCATATGTCCAAAATGCATGATTTCCATTCCAAATTACCAATATTGTTACAAAGGCAACATTAATCAAAGTACCAATGATTTTTGGCCTAGTGTAATCACAATTTTAGGTTAAATATCAATGATTTTTTTATCTAATCCAACTCATGATTGTGCAGATACAGTGTTTGGCTATCACAGCCAGCCTGAAAATCTGGCTCATAAACTGTATAAAATAGGATTACCTTACATCCCTATGCTTGTCTCTAGGGTTACCTGGAAGTCAGCTAAAGACTTTTGTCTATGATAAAGATGAGATGAGGTGGCTAGTAATTTCTAATGTGCTTTTTAAAGTTGGAAACCCTTCTTGCAGAACACAGGACCATTGTCTAGAACTGTGTAGATGAGTGGCTGACATATGGCAGCTTGGTTTCCTTACATAATCTGGAGTTCATTGAAACAAACAAATGAAAAACCCTAAAAACTTCTGCTGGAGTTCTCTTAAAATGCAGATCTACCTGCGTATCTTGATAGATCATAATCCAGAGATAAAGCCTATCCTGTGAAACTTAGAAAGGACCTGGTAGCTACACTTGGATATTTCGTGGGACTCATGTGCTTCCATGCATTTTATTTCTCTGACTGGACTCTATCTTCTACCTTAGAATCTTAAATGTTTATTATCTGTGGAATCTTGTAAGTGCTTTCTGTTATCCTATCTGTGCAACCTTTGCATTAACTAACTGATTAAAGTAAATATTTCACATAATGAAATGGATACATATGGTTCTGTGTCTATTCCTTTTTTGGCAAACTTTGTCCTGAAGAATTTCATTCATAAATTCACATGAATTATCTTAGGTCAAAAAAATCACAGTAGTAGCAGTCCACATATGCAAAACATTTTATATTTACAGTAGGTCACGTTTTACCATCAAAAAGCTCTGCAAGAAGAGCTGATGTCAATTTTTTCCTTGCTATTGGTTAAGGGTAGTGGGTGAGGTTAGGTCCATTCTCATTTTCATCAATTTCTAAACAAATTCAAAATACACATATAGAGTCTAAACAAAACACCAGACCAAGTCTCTAGCCTCCCATTTCATCTAGATTGTTGCTTCTAAGCCTCCTGCAATGCAGAATTATCACAACTCCATAAGTAGTAAAATTGCAATTTTTCTGCAAAAGGCTAAGATTCAGGGAATTTAGGTGAATTTCCTAAAGTTCTCAAAGAAGATTCCCAAACTCTGGTCTTCTGTATGCAACTTATACAATGAAGATTCTCTAATAACGGTTTGTAATAAAAGTTTTAGTGACTTTAGAGTTATATTAAACTGCTATTCATGTTAAAAACTCAAACACTGGATTACTTGCATTTGATGAATATCATCATTTATAACAGAAAGCTTTATTAACTAAGGATGGTAACCTCATGCCAGACATCATATTTGATAATTTAATGATCCTTTAATTATTTTTAAATTAATTAACTTATTTATTTTTGGCTGTGTTGGGTCTTACGGGGGCTTTCTCTAGTTGCAGTAAGCAGGCTTCTCATTGTGGTTGTTGAGGAGCATGGGCTCTAGGCACGTGGGCTTCAGTAGTTGTGGCACTCAGGCTCAGTAGTTGTGGCTCATAGGATCTAGAGCTCAGGCTCAGTAGTTGTGGTGCATTGGCTTAGCTGCTTTGCAGCATGTGGAATGTTCCCAGACCAGGGCTTGAACCTGTGTCCCCTGCATTGGCAGGCAGATTCACAACCACTGCACAATCAGGGAAGTCCCAGATCCTTTTTTTTTATAATAGTTTAATTTATGGATCCTGGGTTTAACTTGAGCTGACAGAAAGTTGGACCTCGTTTTGTTTTCAATATATCCCATCTACTAAAGTCAATTGTTCATTTTCCTGAATGTTACAGTGGAATTGGTTTTATTTTATTTTTCTATGATGTGAAATGATAGCCCAGGTGTAAAATCAAACAAGACACATAATACTAAAAATTAAATTGGTCTTCTTCTATTAAGGAAAACTCAGGTACAGGCATGAAAAAAATGCCAGTACTGCTGCAAGAATTCTTAGCTTCTAATATACTCCACAATACATGGCAGAAGTTTTTGAGGAGACACTAGACTGACAGGTTAATTATAGAAGATGTAAAACTATATGTACAGGCAGCAAATCAAATGAGTATTTATTCACTTGGCACTCTACCAGAAAACAGCAGACAACTTTTATTTGAAACCATTTGAGGATACAGATCATATAATGCATGACATTGAAAATTCCCATAACAAATGCATAGTGAGGCTGCCAGCAAGATTACTGATTCACATTCAAACAAAAATTTATGGGAAAAAATCCCCACCTTTATTCACTTGAAAGTAAATGAATTATTCTATTAGGATGTGCTGTACTATAGTATGCTGCACGATATCCTTCAAGTTGAAAGAGATCATCTTCAAGTTTTACCATTACCACACTGATGCCTTGACATAACTGGAAAGTTATATTCCATCCTTTGTCATTTTGCACCAAAGAGATTCATATACTGACAAGGAATTTCTTGATCCACTGTATTTGGACCAAGGAAAATATTTTTTTCATCTACATTTATACAGAAGAGTTCACCTTGCTTTGAAGCCAGTTTGAACTTTTGAAAGTAGACGTAAGTGATTCCTGTCAGAACAAATCTATCTTGAAAAGATAAAACTTCCAGAAGACAGTTACATCAATATGACTCTGATTTTCACGAATGCCATGTAATGCCATCAGCTACATTGTTTATGGGTCTGGCTAGACCTGGCCTTGGTATTTCATGTTATTTTGGCTATGAATGAGTGTTAAAGAAATACGAGACATATTTCACAAGAGTAAGAATGGTTCTGTTCATCTTAGCCAAAATTATTTCTCCCCACTATTGTACCATATGGTCTGTGAAGACTGTCTATTTGGCTACAGCTATTAGCCCTAGAAATAGCCTCACTTCAGTAGTGAAATAATTCCTGTATGACAGGAACTTGCAGGGCACTTTGGGAACACATTTGGGAACACAAATATCCACTTTGGGATCCAAGTGGATCTATATCACCCTAAGAAACTTTTATTAGTATGAGATTGCTTTCAAGTCTTTTGATAAATCCACAAATGGGATACATGAATGCATTCTAATATGAGATCCTTGGCAGAAATATGGTTTGAATATTCTTTTCCTTTACTATATATCTTAATTCTGGATTATAGATCTGTATAATTTTCATTGGAGAAAAAAATATAACAACTTCTCAACTCTGGTGTTTGCCTAACTTCCAAAGCTATCAGTAACTATTCATTGAGGACTGACCTTATTTCAGGCCTTATCCTAAGAAAGGTACATGAATTTATTCATATTTTTCTGGACATTTTTATATAAGTCAATTTATTATAATTTTATCATCGAAGAAATTAAGGTTCAGCTAAGTTTAATTCATTTATTCAAACAATATTTGAGTGCCTACCAAAGGTGGATTTATTGGGAAGTTAACAAAGACTATGCCTCATCGTTGTTCACTGGTAAGGACCTCTTCCAATGCTCTGAAAACAGCCCTATGATTATGTTCATATGGTTCTACCTCATATAGCATTTACAATGTTTTATTATTTTTCTTATAGATGGTTCTCCAATTTATATAAGCTTCAGTTGGCACAAAATTTGCATTCAATCCTGATAATTGTATACAAACTTTCAGTCACTTTACTAGATACATGAGATACCTCAGTAAACAGATAAAGTTCTTGCATTCTGGAATGGTTAACAGACAATAGCCCATAATCATAACAAATTAGAAAATGGCACAGTATGATAGGTGATAAATGGTGCCAAAAAAAGAATAAAATTTAAGAGGATTCAGGAGTTAGTCAGTAAACTGGAGTAGGGAAGATGAGTGGTTACAATTAAAATAATACATTAAGTGTAATAATAACTGTAATACGTTAAGTGTAATAGTACATTAAGTGTATTAAGTGGTTGCAATTAAAATAATACATTAATAGGCCCAAGTATTACTGTATAAAATAATACATGGGCCTATTAAGCAGATTAACTTTGATCAAAGACTAGAAAGAAGTCAGAGAGTTTACTATGTGAATGTCTAGTGGAAGCACTTTTTGTGCAAAGCCCTAATGCCTCCCTCAAATTCATACAGCTGGGAAATGAAGGTTGTAATACAAATACTGTAGTCTGGTTTCACAGCTTGCCTTCATCACTATACTATACCATACCTACATTGACACATTGATTGAAAAAGTCAGTTAATAAATGTTTAGAAAACCTACAAAACTAAAGAAAATCAAGTGGCAACAAATATAAGCTCTGTTCTCAAATAATTGATAATATCATCAAGAAAAAACATATACATGTAGATGCATGATTTTGTAAGGGACATAGTCTCATTGTCCAATAATTCCTGATATTGGATCTTAGAGATTATGCCCAACATGTTGCAGAAATCTTCCTGGAAGTGCTGTAGCTAGAGATTAACTTTGAATGATAAATAGGTGAATCAAAGTACTTTTTAAACAAGGTGAGGTGATAAATTATGATATTGATACCCTGGTGTCCAAGTTGGCCCCTTTGTCCAGAGTTGTATTGTCATTCTTTTAAAACTTCTAAATATGTTAAAAATATATTTGTCACCTACGTGTTAGGGAATGCCTGAGGCAAGGAAGGTATTATGAATTTCACTTTACCATGGCAGCAATCATCCAAATTTGGAGTAGACAGGATTTGGCACATATGTGATTATGAATCAGTCTAATTTATGTTAAAATGGACAAGGCATGACTGTTGGATCCAGTGAACTATTTCATTGCATCTGGCCACCATCACACTGAAGATGCACATGTGTGTGTGTGTGTGTGTGTGTGTGTGTTTGACACATGTTACTTCACTTCATAACATATGCTCTGGACTTTTGAATTCAGTACAAAAACACACAAGACATAAACCATTACAAACAGATTTCTGCTAAGCATTCTATATGAAAATTACAGAGTTTCTTCTGAGTAATAACAAAATGATAATAATGCTAACAACACAATATTTATTTAAAATAAAATTAATTTTTATATTTAATCAGTAAATCTATAAATACATCAAATTAATTGTACATGCAAAAGAATGAAAAGAACAGAGGACAGTCTCAGAGACCTCTGGGACAACATTAAACGCACAAACATTCGAATTATAGGGGTTCCAGAAGAAGAAGAGAAAAAGAGGGACTGAGAAAATATTTGAAGAGATTATAGTTGAAAACTTCCCTAATATGGGAAAGGAAATAGTTAATCAAGTCCAGGAGGCACAGAGAGTCCCATACAGAATAAATCCAAGGAGAAATACACCAAGACACATATTAATCAAACTGTCAAAAATTAAACACAAAGAAATCATATTAAAAGCAGCAAGGCAAAAACAACAAATAACACACAAGGGAATCCCCATCAGGATAACAGCTGATCTCTCAGCAGAAACTCTACAAGCCAGAAGGGAGTGGCAGGACATAATTAAAGTGATGAAGGAGAAAAACCTGCAACCAAGATTACTCTACCCAGCAAGGATCTCATTCAGATTTGATGGAGAAATTAAAACCTTTACAGACAAGCAAAAGCTGAGAGAGTTCAGCACCACCAAACCAGCTTTACAACAAATGCTAAAGGAACTTTTCTAGGCAAGAAACACAACAGAAGGAAAAGAACTACAATAACGAACCCAAAACAATTAAGAAAATGGGAATAGGAACATACATATCAATAATTACCTTAAATGTAAATGGACTAAATGCTCCCACCAAAAGACACAGACTGGCTGAATGGATACAAAAACAAGACCCATATATATGCTGTCTACAAGAGACCCACTTCAGACCTAGAGACACATACAGACTGAAAGTAAGGGGATGGAAAAAGATATTCCATGCAAATGGAAACCAAGAGAAAGCTGGAGTAGCAATTCTCATATCAGACAAAATAGACTTTAAAATAAAGACTACTAGAAGAGACAAAGAAGGACACTACATAATGATCAAGGGATCAATCCAAGAAGAAGATATAACAATTGTAAATATTTATGCACCAAACATAGGAGCACCCCAATACATAAGGGAAATATTAACAGCCATAAAAGGAGAAATCGACAGTAACACAATCATAGTAGGGGACTTTAACACCCCACTTTCACCAATGGACAGGTCATCCAAAATGAAAATAAATAAGGAAACACAAGCTTTAAATGATACATTAAACAAGATGGACTTAATTGATATTTATAGGACATTCCATCCAAAAACAACAGAATACACATTTTTCTCAAGTGCTCATGGAACATTCTCCAGGATAGATCATATCTTGGGTCACAAATCAAGCCTTGGTAAATTTAAGAAAATTGAAATTGTATCAAGTATCTTTTCCGACCACAATGCTCTGAGACTAGATATCAATTACAGGAAAAGAGCTGTAAAACATACAAACACATGGAGGCTAAACAATACACTACTTAATAACGAAGTGATCACTGAAGAAATCAAAGAGGAAATTAAAAAATACCTAGAAACAAATGACAATGGAGACACGACGACCCAAAACCTATGGAATGCAGCAAAAGCAGTTCTAAGAGGGAAGTTTATGGCAATACAATCCCACCTTAAGAAACAGGAAACATCTCGAATAAACAACCTAACCTTGCACCTAAAGCAATTAGAGAAAGAAGAACAAAAACATCCCAAAGTTAGCAGAAGGAAAGAAATCATAAAAATCAGATCAGAAATAAATGAAAAAGAAATGAAGGAAACGATAGCAAAGATCAATAAAACTAAAAGCTGGTTCTTTGAGAAGATAAACAAAATTGATAAACCATTAGCCAGACTCATCAAGAAAAAAAGGGAGAAGACTCAAATCAATAGAATTAGAAATGAAAAAGGAGAAGTAACAACTGACACTGCAGAAATACAAAAGATCAGGAGAGATTACTACAAGCAACTCTATGCCAATAAAATGGACAACCTGGAAGAAATGGACAAATTCTTAGAAATGCACAACCTGCCAAGACTGAATCAGGAAGAAATAGAAAATATGAACAGACCAATCACAAGCACTGAAATTGAAACTGTGATAAAAAATCTTCCAACAAACAAAAGCCCAGGACCAGATGGCTTCACAGGCGAATTCTATCAAGCATTTAGAGAAGAGCTAACACCTATCCCTCTGAAACTCTTCCAAAATATAGCAGAGGGAGGAACACTCCCAAACTCATTCTATGAGGCCACCATCACCTTGATACCAAAACCAGACAAGGATGTCACAAAGAAAGAAAACTACAGGCCAATATCACTGATGAACATAGATGCAAAAATCCTCAACAAAATACTAGCAAACAGAATCCAACAGCACATTAAAAGGATCATACACCATGATCAAGTGGGGTTTATTCCAGGAATGCAAGGATTCTTCAATATACGCAAATCAATCAATGTGATACACTATATTAACAAACTGAAGGAGAAAAACCATATGATCATCTCAATAGATGCAGAGAAAGCTTTTGACAAAATTCAACACCCATTTATGATAAAAACCCTGCAGAAAGTAGGCATAGAGGGAACTTTCCTCAACATAATAAAGGCCATATATGACAAACCCACAGCCAGCATCGTCCTCAATGGTGAAAAACTGAAACCATTTCCACTAAGATCAGGAACAAGACAAGGCTGCCCACTCTCACCACTCTTATTCAACATAGTTTTGGAAGTTTTAGCCACAGTAATCAGAGAAGAAAAGGAAATAAAAGGAATCCAAATGGGAAAAGAAGAAGTAAAGCTGTCACTGTTTGCAGATGACATGATACTATACATAGAGAATCCTAAAGATGCTACCAGATAACTGCTAGAGCTAATCAATGAATTTGGTAAAGTTGCAGGATACAAAATTAATGCACAGAAATCTCTGGCATTCCGATATACTAATGATGAAAAATCTGAAAGTGAAATCAAGGAAGCACTCCCATTTACCATTGCAACAAAAAGAATAAGATATCTAGGAATAAACCTACCTAAGGAGACAAAAGACCTGTATGCAGAAAATTATAAGACACTGATGAAAGAAATTAAAGATGATACAAATAGATGGAGAGATGTACCATGTTCTTGGATTGGAAGAATCAACATTGTGAAAATGACTCTACTACCCAAAGCAATCTACAGATTCAATGCAATCCCTATCAAACTACCAATGGCATTTTTCACAGAACTAGAACAAAAAATTTCACAATTTGTATGGAAACACAAAAGACCCCGAATAGCCAAAGCAATCTTGAGAACGAAAAATGGAGCTGGAGGAATCAGGCTCCCTGACTTCAGACTATACTACAAAGCTACAGTAATCAAGACAGTATGGTACTGGCACAAAAACAGAAAGATAGATCAATGGAACAGGATAGAAAGCCCAGAGATAAACCCACGGACATATGGTCACCTTATCTTTGATAAAGGAGGCAGGAATGTACAGTGGAGAAAGGACAGTCTCTTCAATAAGTGGTGCTGGGAAAACTGGACAGGGACATGTAAAAGTATGAGATTAGATCACTCCCTAACACCAAACACAAAAATAAGCTCAAAATGGATTAAAGACCTAAATGTAAGGCCAGACACTATCAAACTCCTAGAGGAAAACATAGGCAGAACACTCTATGACATAAATCACAGCAAGATCTTTTTTGACCCACCTCCTAGAGAAATGGAAATAAAGACAAAAATAAACACATGGGACCTAATGAAACTTCAAAGCTTTTGCACAGCAAAGGAAACCATAAACAAGACGAAAAGACAACCCTCAGAATGGGAGAAAATATTTGCAAATGAAGCAACTGACAAAGGATTAATCTCCAAAATTTATAAGCAGCTCATGCAGCTCAATAGCAAAAAAACAAACAACCCAATCCAAAAATGGGCAGAAGACCTAAATAGACACTTCTCCACAGAAGATATACAGACCGCCAACAAACACATGAAAGGATGCTCAACATCTTTACTCATTAGAGAAATGCAAATCAAAACTACAATGAGATATCATCTCACACCAGTCAGAATGGCCATCATCAAAAAATCTAGAAACAATAAATGCTGGAGAGGGTGTGGAAAAAAGGGAACACTCTTGCACTGCTGGTGGGAATGTGAATTGGTACAGCCACTATGCAGAACGGTATGGAGGTTCCTTAAAAAACTACAAATAGAACTACCATACGACCCAGCAATCCCACTACTGGGCATATACCCTGAGAAAACCATAATTCAAAAAGAGACATGTACCAAAATGTTCATAGCAGCCCTATTTACAATAGCCCGGAGATGGAAACAACCTAAGTGTCCATCATCGGATGAATGGGTAAAGAAGATGTGGCACATATATACAATGGAATATTACTCAGCCATAAAAAGAAATGAAATTGAGCTATTTGTAATGAGGTGGATGGACCTAGAGTCTGTCATACAGAGTGAAGTAAGTCAGAAAGAGAAAGACAAATACTGTATGCTGACACATATATATGGAATTTAAGAAAAAAAAATGTCATGAAGAACATAGGGGTAAGACAGGAATAAAGACACAGACCTACTAGAGCATGGACTTGAGGATATGGGGAGGGGGAAGGGTAAGCTGTGACAAAGTGAAAGAGCGGCATGGACATATATACACTACCAAACGTAAGTTAGATAGCTAGTGGGAAGCAGCCGCATAGCACAGGGAGATCAGCTCGGTTCTTTGTGACCGCCTGGAGGGGTGGGATAGGGAGGGTGGGAGGGTGACGCAAAAGGGAGGGGATATGGGAACATATGTATATGTATAACTGATTAAATTTGTAAAATAAAAATAAAATAAAATAAAAACAAGAGAGAAAAAAAAATTGTACATGCAGTAGCAGAATTCAGTCTTTAAAGGATCCTTACCATGCTTTATCAACAAATAAAACAAGTTTTATCTGCTTTATAAAATGAGATAGTCTCCATCCTGTAGTGTCCGCCAAGGATCTCTACGTCCTGCGATCTACACTGTTGTATAGTGCAGTGTTATAACTCATACATAATTTTTGTCTACCTATCCACTGGGGAACATTTAGAAATATATGGAAACAACTGTTCTTGTCTCAACTTGGGGGAGGGGCTGCTACTGTAGTGCCTAGAGCCAGGAATGATACTAAACATCGTACAATGGATCAAATGGTCTCTCATAACAAAGAATTATTTAGATCAAAGCTGTCAGTGCTGAGGTTGAAAATCACCGTGGTTCCTTTCGACATTGTGTAGGGTTGACCTGTGTAACCAATTATATATTGTGGAAATGATGGTGTGTGACTAATAAGCCTAAGTCATAGACAATATCATGGCTCCTCTTGTATTGCCTTATCTGGGGAAAGCTAGGTCCTGTGCTGTGAAGACACTCACATAGGTCTACATGACGAGGCACATAGGATTTTTGCAAGATGTAAGTGATCCACCTTGGATGCAAGTCCCTCAGCTCCAGTGAAGCCTTCAGAAGCCTGCATCCTTAGCCATCCAGACCACAAAATCCTCGTGAGAGTCCTTGAGCCATAACTGTTGAAATGTGCTTTCTTAATATTTCTTAATCTCAGAAATTGTGAAGTAGTAAATATTTGTTGCCCTTAGCCATTAAGACTTGGGACAATATGTTAGGCAAAAATAGATAACAAACAAACAAACAAACAAACAAACAAACAAATAAATAAATAAAGTTTTCATATCAATATTATGGTTCTTAGAGCCAAGTACAATTGCATATTCCACTATAAAATTAGACTAGGTTTCATCCTCCCCTTTGGGTGTAAGAATAAATGTTTATCTTTCTCCCCATCAGCTGCTCAGAGTTAGTCAGTTCTTTAAATCCTTTCTATCCAAAATGTGTCTCACAACACAGAACACTGGCATCACTTGAGAGCTTGTTAGCAATGCAAATCTCAGACAATATTCCAGAAGTACTAAATCAGAATTTGGATATTTACAAGATCCCCAGGTTATTCAAAGTCCTTTAAAATTTGAGTACTGTCTAAAAAGGCTAGAAAAAGGAGTAAAGTAAGAAGCTCCACTAGTTTTTGCTATCTGTTAATAGCTTTTTTATGTAGAAATTGAAAAGCAGCACAAATGCATGAAGTGATACTCTATAGTGATAACATAGGTTGTTCATTCTTAGGAATTTTTGTACTCTTAAAAAATAATGGAGATTTAGATAATTGAATCAGAATTATTTAGTAATAGCATTAGAGGAACTGTTTTTTGTTTTGCTTTGTTTTGTTTTGTGGCTGAATGTCTCCTAAACCTTTAGGTCAAATATATTGTATTTGTTGTTTGTTTCTTCACAAATGAAACTCAGACCTATGGTATATATAATTTGTATATGTCTTCACTATATGTAATGACTTTAAAACCAGCTCTATTGCAGGAATAGAGGTTCATTCCTTAAAGCAGAGAACTTTTTAAAATGCCAGTTAATTTCAGAAACTTGTCAGTTCCAGCCCTCAAAGCGTCTTGGTAGATTGGCTCTGTCTTGTCAAAACCTTAACAATTTCTTCTTAGTAACAGAAGTGAAAGTTCCTTGTATCTAGAAATAAAAACAAGCTTCTAAAAGAGGTACTATATTGGGAAATATGTTTTAAGTAAGATTCTATCCTTGTTTCTGAC
Source organism: Mesoplodon densirostris (assembly GCF_025265405.1). Taxonomy (NCBI): domain Eukaryota; kingdom Metazoa; phylum Chordata; class Mammalia; order Artiodactyla; family Ziphiidae; genus Mesoplodon; species Mesoplodon densirostris. The sequence goes on from NC_082667.1 coordinate 91,594,836, forward strand.
ACAGATACCTTCATTATCATTTGATATAGTTAACTATTTCCTTTTTTCCTACATTTCTAAATACAAACTTGTTGCCTGTCATCTTTTTCCAATCTACTGTGCTGGATTTTCCTCATCTACTGAACCTCTCATGTTGGACTGAGGCCTTGCCATCTTTTTATTTGTCCTGTATGATTTCTCCTAGATAATTACTCTCTACATGCTCATTACTCTCTTCTATCTCCCCTGGTCTCCAGCCCACACCTCTCCTCCAGGCTTCTGATTCATATTATCTAATTGCCTCTATCATCTCTTTCACTTGGAAATCTCATAGGTACTATATTGGACATGTTCAACATTTAATTATGGATTCTATTCTCACCAACAAATATCTTTTCTTTCCCTGGTGTTCCAAATATTAGTAAACAATAGTTTATCTATCCATTTGCCCAAGCTAGAAAAACAGTTGGCATCTTTTCTTTTATTATTCTTCAACCCAATTGCACATTCACATTACCATTAGATCTTAACAGTTCTGATGTGGAAATATATATTGAATCTATAAACATATTTTACTATTTGCTTAAAACACTATCTTTCCTGCAATAGCCTCATAAATGGTCTTCTGCTTCCATTAAGAGCTCCAGGGTGACCTTCTTAAAACACAAACCATATAATATAAAATTCTCTCTGTAAATTCTTTAGTGGCATCTCACTACACTTAGACTCAATCCAAATCTCTATTGGCCTATCTACTTTCCCTCACTTTTGCCTCTCTTCAGCTCTTATTTCTGCCACACACACATATACACAGTCGATATAATTTGCTTACTAATTCAATAAAATCATGTACACTATTTACCAAAAAAGTTATTTCTGGAAAGCAAAGCACAAATATATTATTGTTCTTTGATTATTATCTTTGAAATTTAAAATAATAATTGATCTTTGTACTTTTTCTGCAAAGTTCAAATGGTATATACAGAAGATGAATAAAAAATAATTCATATAAAAATAAAAATATATATCATGCTTGGTGAGTATTATTAAGACTCTTATTTATCTGGTCAAAATGTTAATTTTAAGTCAGATGCTTAGTCCTCAGCAACTTATTCTTTGAAAAAATATCATGTCAGTGTTGTTTTGGAAATTGTTTTTTTGTCAAACTCAGCATCTGCCTTTATTTGAAATCTTCCATTAAGTTGAAGATCTTTAGTTCTGGATGGGCCATGTTTTCTCCTTCGTGAGAAGAACTTCACAGGCGATATATGATACACTTCTCTCTAGTAAACTTCTCAAACTGTGTACAGAGAAGGAAAGTTACTGCTGTGCCATCTAGAAAAAAAATGCCTTTAGTCACATACTCGGTGGGACACTGCCTAGAAATTACAGATGTTTTGGCTAAATTCCTTTTACTAAATTTGTTACAATGCTTCCATCAGTCTAATCACAACCAATCTCACAATTGGTTCCTACTTATAGGGGTATGACTTAAGGATAGAAATCCATCCCTAGAAGAAACGTTTTTTCAAGTAATATTTCTGAGCAATTTTGAAGTAGAAATGTTTGACCAGACATGTCACCAGCAATATTTTATGTTGTTTTGCAATTGAATAAAGACATTGTTATCACCTGAATAGAAGAAAACCCAAGACCAATGTTTTCAGTTTATGCTATACTTACGGATGATAGATTATTTTGACAAGAAGTCTAGAAAAACAGACCTTTTAAAAAACATTAATGATGCTAAGAGCATAGAGCTATAAAAAGCATCAGCTAAATTTCCTATTGCTTCCTGCCTGTGTCACATAATCACTTTACTTTTACAGAGAACTGGGTTTCAAAGTAATAAAATTGTTGCTTTAATGTAAGGCTGTAATTTTTCTTGTAAAATCTCTATAGATTCTCTAAATTCATTTTGCATTAAATTCTGCAGTCACTCTCTTATTATAGCCAGTGATTTATTATCATCATTATTATCATCATCACAAAATACATTGAACAAGAGTGGTGTCATGGTTCTGATATGATTTTATTTAAATTGTATTAACTATAGTAATGTACCAATATGTCATAAACTACAAGCAATATTATTCTATATTGATATAATGTTTGGCTCCTACAAGATTTCTAGAAACTATAATTTATAAAGTAACCAATAAGGATTAAAAGGAGTATTATTTATGTACTATACAGCACATGTTTAAGCATTGTCCATCATAGTTTGCAGTTTATAGTGAGCCATTTAGAAAGGTGTGGTATATAACTACTTAGGCTTTTGATTCTAAAAATATTTGATAATATACCAGTTTATATGAAAAGAGGAACAGAGGGTAAAAGACAAAGTGAAAATCCAATACCACTCAGCATTAGAATCCTAAAACCCAGTATACATTTCTGGTAACTGCTTTGCGCTACTTCTAACATAAGTAGTATTTTGTCTTAAAAGCTTCCTCAGAACATACAGCTAACTATTTATGCAATGTCACTCAATTGACTCATAATGATATTTTACAAGATTAGCTAACCTAGAAATAATAACTCTGTGATACTCTGACCTCTGAGCTATGCAGAATTGAGAGTGTAGTTTCCTGCACTTCAAGCATTGCACAGAATCTCTTTTACATATATTGATTATCAGGTGTGGTATGAACATCCACTTCTAATAATCAAGGCAACAAACTCAACATAGATGCCAGTTAAATGCTATAGAATGTATCCAATAAATTATTCTAAGAATTTAACAATGCCAAAGAAACCTATGAACCCTCAAGAATGAAGGAGTTTCTGATTCAGGAGTCTCGGAAGGCAAGTTGAAGTGCAGAGATCTCCAGATTGCCTAGCTTCTCCTCATAAAAAGAGGCCAGAATGTTGGTACAGGTTAAAGTGAAAGAAATTTTCATCTTCATTTGTTCATTTTATCTCCCTAAAAAGATGTTCTATTTCCTCACATGCTTTCCACATATCAGACTCAGATCTTTAGATCCATTATTTATGCTTTATTTTCTTCTCCCCTTAACCATTACTGTGTGCACTTTAAGCTTTCTGTCTAATTCTGTAATGAAATTAATTAATACCACACCTCCCTCCTACTAACAAATGTCAAATAACAAAAGCTGAATTAATTTAAGGACACACTGAAAAAAATAACTAAAAGCAGGGCCAGAAGCAAACTAAAAAACGTTTTTTTTTCTACCCTGTTAATTTGTAGGCCTGCCTCAGTTCACTGACAATGTCCTTTTCCAACAAATTCTAGATTTTGATATATGTATGACATCTACAGTCAAATAATGATCTTTTCCATTATATTTAAGGCATTGTCTTTACCTTCAAAGTGCTTACAGCCAGCCTAATTGTGGAGATAATTTGAGAGTTTATGTGAAAACACAAATAAAACTAGAGAGTAAAGGAAGATTTCTTGGCAAGATGACCTAATTTGAATTTTAAAAGAAGATAAAGTAAGAAATTAAAGGAAAGTTTATTCCAGACACAGGACTTATAGGGAAGGAAGATATGTTTTTTGTTTTGTTTTGTTTTGTTTGTGGTATGCGGGCCTCTCACTGTTGTGGCCTCTCCCGTTGCAGAGCACAGGCTCCGGATGCACAGGCTCAGCGGCCATGGCTCACGGGACTTGCCGCTCCGCGGCATGTGGGATCTTCCCAGACCGGGGAACAAACCCATGTCCCCTGCATCGTCAGGCGGACTCTCAAACACTGCGCCCCCAGGGAAGCCCAAGATATATGTTTAGTGGAATTTATTAGAGAGAAAAGTAGGGAGAGGTGCATGAGATATATATTAAAGGACACTCAGTGTTCTACTAGTAATTTTGAATATTATTTTAAATATTATGTGGAGATTTTGGAGAATCTTGGGCAAGGATGATTATATTACATGTAGGGTTCACAAAATTCTTCTGGGAGTAATATAGAAGATATATTGCAGGTAAAGAAAGGGTATGAATAACAGGAGGGAAGCTGGTTCAAAATAATTACGGAGATAAAGGGATGGATTTGATAGATATTAAAAAGGTAGACTCTGGTTGTTCCTTTTCAGACTCATAGAAGCTTCTTCATGATCAGCCTTCTAACTTCCCACCATTTTCCCCTGGGATGTATCTTCATTGTATCTGCTATTTAAGACTAAATGATAGGAGCTGCCTTCTAGAACAATCATATGTTTTATATATTTGAATCACTATGTATAATTCCTATAGGAAACTTTTCACTGTTAAATGCATTCAGCCTAAATGTACTGACCACCTATGCAAGCAAGACTTTGTGATTTGTGATATAAAAAAACAAAATCAGTACACACTAGAATGTGATGCTTGCCCTTGTATTTCTTAAATATAGGAAAGGAAGATGAGACACATTGAGAACAAGTGTCACAAAAGTTTAGAAGAAAATTCAGAATGGTACATGATATCTACCAAGATGAGTCATTAGAAATTCATTCTAGGTGTTCTGTTTTAACATCACTTAAAAAGGAGACAAGATATGAGTGAAGAGAAATACTAGTGTTTATGAACAAAGGGAAAGAGTGGTTTGCAAAGGGAAAAGAAGTAATTGTAGATAATTTGTTGAATAGGCACAGGGTTCCTTTTAGGAAATACTGAGACTTAATGGAGTTATCTTCTCTAAAATGCCATCCATTGTGAGAGAAGAGCTAGTGCCCCACAATCCTGTTTTCTTCAGGAAACCTTTACACAGATCTAATGTGTCCACCAGAAGCCTATATATTCTACTTTACATCCAACAATACTTAAATGAAATCAAATTCAAAGTTCACAAAAATATTTGGAAGTGAGCACCTTTTTGGCCTAAGGATTGCTGGTGGAACCAAATTTTTTTTCATGATCAGAGTTTCCTTTGCAGCCAAGGTAATACCTAGATGATAGTGGAAATCCATAATGAAGAATTAAAGTACTAGCTATTGGTATGTATGTATCTATCCATTCTTCTTGATCAGTAAGTGAAATATTTCACTATGCTAAACTCAACAGCCACATTATGTCAATGCATGAATGTGTGTACTTTCATAAACATATCTACTTCAGTTTAGGAAATGCACAGCACTTCAAGGTCATACAGAGCACACTGTGTTCCCTTAACTCCAGCTATCAAGGTTAAGGGGTAGCATTAGAGGACAGAAAAAAAAAAAAAAAGAAGTGGTGATCATTTTTGATTCCTTGCCTAAGGATATCTAAGTGCAAGTGAGGAAGAAATTGGGCTTGTGCTATGTTGTTTGTATATAATTTAAATTTCACTCAGAAAAAAAATCATTGAGGAACAAATTTATTTGCAGCTCATTTCATGTTAAATACTCTGCCAACTATTTGCTCCATATTTCATTTAAGGTGAAGTTGAATATCTAGAAGAAAATCACTTCTGCATTGGCTTCCTGCTAATTAACATCATTACGTTTCCTTCTTTTCTTTCTTTTAGCTAAAGTGATCAGAGGCACTAAGTGCATAGCAAGTCAGTCATACACAATAACATTGTTTTTGAACAACAATTTACTCTAGCTTTTAAAAAGAACATATTGTTAACGGGCTTTGCCAATACTGCTTTCAGATGTCATTAGGTTTACATGGATAATGGCAGCATGGAAAATGGAAGAGTATATTCAGATTAAAATAGCAAATGAACAGTGTGTCATTATTTCTCTACATCCATGTTTCTAACTTAATATTTTTTCTTTACCATAACAACAAATTGACAATGCATTAAGTTAAATGTTCATTTTAAGGCCAGCTTTAGAGTTAATGCATTTAAATTGGTAAAAGCAAAGATAACAGAAGGCTGAAAGCTTTGTAAAAATTTAAATGCTGTCAACCAATTTTAATAATTTTGCTTTTACCATGATTTATCGTCCTTATACTAGAATAAGACTTATCCACCCTAGCTGCTGCAGATTTTAAATTTTTGAAAGCTCTGTTTTAATGCCAAGGAAAATGCTTGGGGAAATTCCCAGGGAATATCAGATATTAGTTTAACATCCCTCAACAGAAAACAATATCTATATGGAATCAGAGAACCAAGCTAATTTTTAAGAGTTTTAGGTCAATGTTATTTCTGAGAACATTTCAAATACAATGAATTATGCTATAAAAAGAGGTTTATGAAAAATATTTGTTATATAAGTACATATGAATATAATTTTTAGATGCTTTATGTGTATTAACCATTTATTTTATTTTATTTTATTTTACTTTATTTTAATTGGAGTAAAATTGCCTTACAATGTTGTATTAGTTTCTGCTGTACAATGAAGTGAATCAGCCATAAGTATATCTATATCCACTCCCTTTTGGACTTCCCTCGCAAACGCTCCATCCCACCCATCTTGGTCTTCACAGAGCACCTAGCTGAGCTACCTGTGCTATACAGCATGTTCCCCCTACCTATCTATTTTACATGTAGTAGAGTATTTATGTCAAAACTAATCTCCCAATTCATCCCACCCTCCCCATTCCTCCTGTGCCCACATGTTCATTCTCTACATCTACATTTCTACAAATAGGTTCATCTATACCATCTTTCTAGATTCCACATATATGTGTTAATATATGATGTTTGTTTTTCTCTTTCTGGCTCACTTCACTTTGTATGACAGACTCTAGGTCCATCCACATCTCTACAAATGACCCAATTTAGTTCCTTTTTATGGCTGAGTAATATTCCATTGTATATAGGTACCACATCTTCTTTATCCATTAATCTATCAGACATTTAGGTTGTTTCCACATCCTGGTTATTGTAAATAGTGCTGCAATGAACATTGGGGTACATGTGTCCTTTCAAATTACGGTTTTCTCAGGGTATAAGTCCAGTAGTGGGATTACTGGGTCATATGGTAGTTCTATTTTGAGTTTTTTAAGTAACCTCCATGCTGTTCTCCATAATCACATATCAATTTACATTCCCACCAGCAGTGTAGAAGGATCCCTTTTCTCCACACCCTCTCCAGCATTTATTGTTTCTAGATTTTTTGGTGATGGCCATTCTGACTGGTGTGAGGTGATACCTCATTGTAGTTTTGATTTGCATTTCTCTAATGAGTAAAGATGTTGAGCATCCTTTCATGTGTTTGTTGGCGGTCTGTATATCTTCTGTGGAGAAGTGTCTATTTAGGTCTTCTGCCCATTTTTGGATTGGGTTGTTTGTTTTTTTGCTATTGAGCTGCATGAGCTGCTTATAAATTTTGGAGATTAATCCTTTGTCAGTTGCTTCATTTGCAAATATTTTCTCCCATTCTGAGGGTTGTCTTTTCGTCTTGTTTATGGTTTCCTTTGCTGTGCAAAAGCTTTGAAGTTTCATTAGGTCCCATGTGTTTATTTTTGTCTTTATTTCCATTTCTCTAGGAGGTGGGTCAAAAAAGATCTTGCTGTGATTTATGTCATAGAGTGTTCTGCCTATGTTTTCCTCTAGGAGTTTGATAGTGTCTGGCCTTACATTTAGGTCTTTAATCCATTTTGAGCTTATTTTTGTGTTTGGTGTTAGGGAGTGATCTAATCTCATACTTTTACATGTCCCTGTCCAGTTTTCCCAGCACCACTTATTGAAGAGACTGTCCTTTCTCCACTGTACATTCCTGCCTCCTTTATCAAAGATAAGGTGACCATATGTCCGTGGGTTTATCTCTGGGCTTTCTATCCTGTTCCATTGATCTATCTTTCTGTTTTTGTGCCAGTACCATACTGTCTTGATTACTGTAGCTTTGTAGTATAGTCTGAAGTCAGGGAGCCTGATTCCTCCAGCTCCATTTTTCGTTCTCAAGATTGCTTTGGCTATTCGGGGTCTTTTGTGTTTCCATACAAATTGTGAAATTTTTTGTTCTAGTTCTGTGAAAAATGCCATTGGTAGTTTGATAGGGATTGCATTGAATCTGTAGATTGCTTTGGGTAGTAGAGTCATTTTCACAATGTTGATTCTTCCAATCCAAGAACATGGTACATCTCTCCATCTATTTGTATCATCTTTAATTTCTTTCATCAGTGTCTTATAATTTTCTGCATACAGGTCTTTTGTCTCCTTAGGTAGGTTTATTCCTAGATATCTTATTCTTTTTGTTGCAATGGTAAATGGGAGTGCTTCCTTGATTTCACTTTCAGATTTTTCATCATTAGTATATCGGAATGCCAGAGATTTCTGTGCATTAATTTTGTATCCTGCAACTTTACCAAATTCATTGATTAGCTCTAGTAGTTTTCTGGTAGCATCTTTAGGATTCTCTATGTATAGTATCATGTCATCTGCAAACAGTGACAGCTTTACTTCTTCTTTTCCCATTTGGATTCCTTTTATTTCCTTTTCTTCTCTGATTACTGTGGCTAAAACTTCCAAAACTATGTTGAATAAGAGTGGTGAGAGTGGGCAGCCTTGTCTTGTTCCTGATCTTAGTGGAAATGGTTTCAGTTTTTCACCATTGAGGACGATGCTGGCTGTGGGTTTGTCATATATGGCCTTTATTATGTTGAGGAAAGTTCCCTCTATGCCTACTTTCTGCAGGGTTTTTATCATAAATGGGTGTTGAATTTTGTCAAAAGCTTTCTCTGCATCTATTGAGATGATCATATGGTTTTTCTCCTTCAGTTTGTTAATATGGTGTATCACATTGATTGATTTGTGTATATTGAAGAATCCTTGCATTCCTGGAGTAAACCCCACTTGATCATGGTGTATGATCCTTTTAATGTGCTGTTGGATTCTGTTTGCTAGTATTTTGTTGAGGATTTTTGCATCTATGTTCATCAGTGATATTGGCCTGTAGTTTTCTTTCTTTGTGACATCCTTGTCTGGTTTTGGTATCAAGGTGATGGTGGCCTCATAGAATGAGTTTGGGAGTGTTCCTCCCTCTGCTATATTTTGGAAGAGTTTCAGAGGGATAGGTGTTAGCTCTTCTCTAAATGCTTGATAGAATTCGCCTGTGAAGCCATCTGGTCCTGGGCTTTTGTTTGTTGGAAGATTTTTTATCACAGTTTCAATTTCAGTGCTTGTGATTGGTCTGTTCATATTTTCTATTTCTTCCTGATTCAGTCTTGGCAGGTTGTGCATTTCTAAGAATTTGTCCATTTCTTCCAGGTTGTCCATTTTATTGGCATAGAGTTGCTTGTAGTAATCTCTCCTGATCTTTTGTATTTCTGCAGTGTCAGTTGTTACTTCTCCTTTTTCATTTCTAATTCTATTGATTTGAGTCTTCTCCCTTTTTTTCTTGATGAGTCTGGCTAATGGTTTATCAATTTTGTTTATCTTCTCAAAGAACCAGCTTTTAGTTTTATTGATCTTTGCTATCGTTTCCTTCATTTCTTTTTCATTTATTTCTGATCTGATTTTTATGATTTCTTTCCTTCTGCTAACTTTGGGATGTTTTTGTTCTTCTTTCTCTAATTGCTTTAGGTGCAAGGTTAGGTTGTTTATTCGAGATGTTTCCTGTTTCTTAAGGTGGGATTGTATTGCCATAAACTTCCCTCTTAGAACTGCTTTTGCTGCATTCCATAGGTTTTGGGTCGTCGTGTCTCCATTGTCATTTGTTTCTAGGTATTTTTTAATTTCCTCTTTGATTTCTTCAGTGATCACTTCGTTATTAAGTAGTGTATTGTTTAGCCTCCATGTGTTTGTATGTTTTACAGCTCTTTTCCTGTAATTGATATCTAGTCTCATAGCATTGTGGTCGGAAAAGATACTTGATACAATTTCAATTTTCTTAAATTTACCAAGGCTTGATTTGTGACCCAAGATATGATCTATCCTGGAGAATGTTCCATGAGCACTTGAGAAAAATGTGTATTCTGTTGTTTTTGGATGGAATGTCCTATAAATATCAATTAAGTCCATCTTGTTTAATGTATCATTTAAAGCTTGTGTTTCCTTATTTATTTTCATTTTGGATGACCTGTCCATTGGTGAAAGTGGGGTGTTAAAGTCCCCTACTATGATTGTGTTACTGTCGATTTCTCCTTTTATGGCTGTTAATATTTCCCTTATGTATTGGGGTGCTCCTATGTTTGGTGCATAAATATTTACAATTGTTATATCTTCTTCTTGGATTGATCCCTTGATCATTATGTAGTGTCCTTCTTTGTCTCTTCTAGTAGTCTTTATTTTAAAGTCTATTTTGTCTGATATGAGAATTGCTACTCCAGCTTTCTTTTGGTTTCCATTTGCATGGAATATCTTTTTCCATCCCCTTACTTTCAGTCTGTATGTGTCTCTAGGTCTGAAGTGGGTCTCTTGTAGACAGCATATATATGGGTCTTGTTTTTGTATCCATTCAGCCAGTCTGTGTCTTTTGGTGGGAGCATTTAGTCCATTTACATTTAAGGTAATTATTGATATGTATGTTCCTATTCCCATTTTCTTAATTGTTTTGGGTTCGTTATTGTAGTTCTTTTCCTTCTGTTGTGTTTCTTGCCTAGAGAAGTTCCTTTAGCATTTGTTGTAAAGCTGGTTTGGTGGTGCTGAACTCTCTCAGCTTTTGCTTGTCTGTAAAGGTTTTAATTTCTCCATCAAATCTGAATGAGATCCTTGCTGGGTAGAGTAATCTTGGTTGCAGGTTTTTCTCCTTCATCACTTTAATTATGTCCTGCCACTCCCTTCTGGCTTGTAGAGTTTCTGCTGAGAGATCAGCTGTTATCCTGATGGGGATTCCCTTGTGTGTTATTTGTTGTTTTTGCCTTGCTGCTTTTAATATGATTTCTTTGTGTTTAATTTTTGACAGTTTGATTAATATGAGTCTTGGTGTATTTCTCCTTGGATTTATTCTGTATGGGACTCTCTGTGCCTCCTGGACTTGATTAACTATTTCCTTTCCCATATTAGGGAAGTTTTCAACTATAATCTCTTCAAATATTTTCTCAGTCCCTTTCTTTTTCTCTTCTTCTTCTGGAACCCCTATAATTCGAATGTTGGTGCGTTTAATGTTGTCCCAGAGGTCTCTGAGACTGTCCTCTGTTCTTTTCATTCTTTTTTCTTTATTTTGCTCTGCAGCAGTTATTTCCACTATTTTATCTTCCACCTCACTTATCCGTTCTTCTGCCTCAGTTATTCTGCTATTGATCCCATCTAAAGTATTTTTTATTTCATTTATTGTGTTTTTAATCAATGCTTGATTCATCTTTAGTTCTTCTAGGTCCTTGTTAACTGTTTCTTGCATTTTGTCTATTCTATTTCCAAGATTTTGGATCATCTTTACCATCATTATTCTGAATTCTTTTTCAGGTAGACTGCCTATTACCTCTTCATTTGTTAGGTCTTGTGGGTTTTTATCTTGCTCCTTCTCCTGCTGTGTGTTTTTCTGTCTTCTCATTTTGCTTATGTTACTGTGTTTGGGGTCTCCTTTTTGCAGGCTGCAGGTTCGTAGTTCCCGTTGTTTTTGGTGTCTGTCCCCAGTGGCTAAGGTTGGTTTAGTGGGTTGTGTAGGCTTCTTGGTGGAGGGGACTACTGCCTGTGTTCTGGTGGATGAGGCTGGATCTTGTCTTTCTGGTGGGCAGGTCCACGTCTGGTGGTGTGTTTTGGGGTGTCTGCGGACTTTTTATGATTTAAGCCACCTCTCTGCTAATGGGTGGCGTTGTGTTCCTGTCTTGCTAGTTGTTTGGCATAGGGTGTCCAGCACTGTAGCTTGCTGGTCGTTGAGTGACGCTGGGTGCTGGTGTTGAGATGGAGATCTCTGGAAGATTTTTGCCGTTTGATATTATGTGGAGCTGGGAGGTCTCTTGTGGACCAGTGTCCTGAAGTTGGCTCTCCCACCTCAGAGGCACAGCACTGACTCCTGGCTCCTCAATTTGGGATGATTTGTTGTCTATTCATGTATTCCACAGATGCAGGGTACATCAAGTTGATTGTGGAGCTTTAATCCGCTGCTTCTGAGGCTGCTGGGAGAGGTTTCCCTTTCTCTTCTTTGTTCTCACAGCTCCTGGGTCTCAGCTTTGGATTTGGCCCCGCCTCTGTGTGTAGGTCGCCGGAGGGCGTCTGTTCTTCGCTCAGACAGGACAGGGTTAAAGGAGCAGCCTCTTCGGGGGCTCTGGCTCACTCAGGCCGGGCGGGAGGGAGGGGCACGGAGTGCGTGGCGAGCCTTTTGGGAGGTCTGGGGTCTTCTGCCAGCGTTCAGTAGGTGTTCTGTAGGAGTTGTTCCACGTGTAGCTGTATTTCTGGTGTATCTGTGGGGAGGAAGGTGATCTACGCATCTTACTCTTCCGCCATCTTACCCGGAAGCCCCGAGAAGCTGCAGTAGTCTTTTATAATCCTTTGTATTTCTGCAGTGTCAGTTGTGATTTCTCCTTTTTGATTTCTAATATTATTGATTTGTGTCTTCTCCCTTTTTTCTTGATGAGTCTGGCTAAAGGTTTATTAATTTTGTTTATCCTCTCAAAGAACCAACTTTTAGTTCTTTTGTTGTTATTTTTCTTCATTTCTATTTCATTAATTTCTGCTCTGATTTTTTTTTGATTTCTTTCCTTCTACTGACTTTGGGTTTTCTTTGTTCTTCTTTCTCTAGTTGCTTTAAGTGTAAGGTTAGATTTTTTATTTGAGATTTTTCTTGTTTCTTGATGTAAGATTGAATTGCCCTAAACTTCCCTCTTAGAACTGTTTTTGCTGCATCCCATAGGTTTTTGGTCATCGTGTTTTCATTGTCATTTTTTCCATGTATATTTATTTTCTCTTCTTTGATTTCTTTAGTAATGTCTTGGTTACTTAGTAGCAAATTGTTTAGCCTCCATGTATTTGTGGGGTTTTTTGCATGTTTTTCCTGTCATTGATTTCCATTCTCATAGTGTTGTGCTCTGAAAGGTGCTTGATATGATTTCAATTTTCTTAAATTTTCCAAGTCTTGATTTGTGACCCAAGATGTGATCTATCCTGGAGAATGTTCCATGTGTACTTGAGGAGAATGTGTATTCTGCCACTTTTGGGTGGAAGGTCCTATAAATATGAATTAAATCTATCAGGTCTATTGTGTCATTTAAAGCTTGTGTATCCTTGTTTATCTTCTGTTTGGATGTTCGGTCCATTGGTGTAAGTGGGGTGTTAAAGTCCCCTACTATGATTGTGTTACTGTTGTTTTCCCCTTTTATGGCTGTTAGTATTTGCCCTATGTATTGAGGTGCTCCTATGTTGGCTGCATAAATACTGATAATTATTATATCTACTTCTTGGATTGTTCCCTTGATTATTATGTATTGTCCTTCCTTATCTCTTGAAACAGTCTTTATTTTAAAATTTATTTTATCTGATACGAGTATTGTTACTCCAGCTTTCTTCTGATTTCCATTTGCATGGAATATATTTTTTCCATCCCTTCATCTTCAGTCTGTATGTGTTCCTAGGTCTGAAGTGGGTCTCTTGTAGACAGCATATATATGGGTCTTGTTTTTGTATCCATTCAGCTAGCCTGTGTCTTTTGTTTGGAGCATTTAATCCACTTACATTCAAGATTATTAACAATATGTATGCTCCTATTACCATTTTCTTAATTGTTTAGGGTTTGTTTTGTGGGTCTTTTTCTTCTTTTGTGTTTCCTGCCTAGAGAATTTCCTTTAGCATTTGTTGTAAAGCTGGTTTGGTTTTCCTTTTTTTGTTGAATTCTCTTATTATCATACACATTAAAATGTACTCTCAGTAACAGAGTGCATATACCTTATTCCTATAAAAATACTGTGTTCTAGCTTTGATTCAGAAATATTTAAGAGAAAAATATCAAATTATTGACTACAGTTAGCGTAATGTATATTTTGAGTCTGTGAAAAGAAAATAATAGCAAGTGGGTTGAAGATGAAGACAAAAGTTCAGTGTAACCCAAATGATAGTGAGTTTTCCTTCTTTGTTTTTGGAGTGTTTTGTTTTGTTTTCTTCTCTAGTATGCATTATATCTGGAAATGGACACTAGGACACAGAGGGAATTCTAAAAGAAGCTCTCTAGTTTTGGCTTGAGGAACAGGAAATAAAATGTCTAATTCCAAGAGTATGAAGAATCCTTCCCTCCCCCAAACAACTTTTTTTCTGTGTTCTCTTTTATACCAGTCTCAAAGCAACTCTGTGGTAAAAGTGACCGTGGCAACAGCGTAAGCCCACAAGAACCAAATCTTTAATGGAGGGAAACTATCTTCTCTGATCAGTGGAGTTGTAGTTCCAAGTTCCAAGAGTTAGGGGTAATTTTTCCTTTTTTTTTTTTTCTTTAATTTTCCTCTGTCCTCTGGCCATTTCGAACTGGATGCAGTTCTAGTCAAAAACTATGTGACTGAGAAGGATAACTATAGTCCCAGCATTCTGGCTGGAAATCTGAAAAGAATAGCCCAAGGGAACTGGAAAGTACCATTTTTTTTGTTTTCTCAGGTTTTCATAACAAAATACCATCAACTGAGTGATTTATACAACAAAAAAAATATTTTCTTACAATTTTGGGTAAAGAAGTTTGAGATCAAGGTGCTGTCATCATCAGTTTCCTCTCAGAACTCTTTTCTGGCAGATGGCCATTTTCTTGCTGTGTCCTCACATAATAGAGAAAGAGAGAAAGAAAGAGAGAACTCTCTGATATCTCAGTTTATAAGGACACTAATAAATACAAATTTATAAGGACACTAATCCTATCACATTAGGGCCCCACCCTTATGACTTCATTTAATATTAACTACCTTCTAAGACCTTATTTCTAAATATAGCCACATTGGGTGTTAGGGCTTCAACATAGGAATTTGTGAGGGGACACAATTTAGTTCATAAAGTCCAGGGAATTCATGTTGATGGAAGAGCTCAGGAAAGTGAACCCATAACTTTGTTTTAGAATTAATGAGCTCACACTTGAGTGACACATGTGGTAATCATCTCACAATGAGAATACTTTGAGAAATAAATGTAAGCCACCACCTAAGCACTAGACTAACTACCAGGTGATGAACTAATGGGATAGTTTCAAGAAAGCCTTTTTTATACTGAACTGATATTAGAACTACGGCCTGCAAAAAATAGTTGGAACTGATCATATGAAATTTACCACATCCTTTGCCTACTAAAACAAAAAATATCATCATTCATAGGATTTAAATAAAGCCTGGAGTCTCATAATGCAACTTTCAAAAAGTCCAAGATATAATTTAAAATTATTCTGCATATGAAGAACAAGAAAAATATAATGTTACATGGGAAAAGAAAATCAATAGACATCAGAACTGAGATGACACAGATTTTAAATAAAAAAGTTATTAAAGAAGCCATTTAAAATGTTCAACATGCAGTCTTGAATACTCTTTAAAAAATGGAAGAATAGAATGTATATAAATGTATCAACTGAGTATTTTAGCACTGAAAAGTATAATAACTAAAATGTTTAAATAAACAGAAAACTTTAAGTGGATTGGCCCAATGGAGATGACAGAAGAATCAGTAAACTCAAATGTAAAGCAATAGAAAATATTCATTCTATACCAAAAGAAGAAAAAAAAAGAATAAATTTAAAAAATTGAACTGAGCTACAGAGGCCTATTGGTTGGTAAGAAAGTCTTCCATTTGATTCCAAAGAGTCCCAGAAGAAAAAGAGGAAAGATTGTGGGCTGAAGAAACATTTAAAGAAATAATGACTAAAAATTCTGAATTTTGGTGACAATTCAAAACACTCAGAAAGCCCCAAAGAAGGTAGGTAAACCCAAATATTAATGCTCAAACACATCATAAGCAAAGTGCTAAAAATACCAGTCAGAGAATCACTCCTGAAAGCAGTAAAAAAAAAAAAAAAGTGCTCCCTATAAGAAAACAACAATAAGAATGTTTGCAGATTTCTCATTAGAAATCATGACACTGAAATGGCACATAAATTTTTTAAGTGCTAAAAAAAAGAACTGCCATTCCATAAATCTAGACATATTATAAGTATGCCTCATGAAAATAAATGAATTAAGACAATTCTGAGATTAAGTAAAACTAATAATTTGTTGCCAAGAAAACATCTCCATCAAAATTGCAAAAAAAGCTTCAAGGGACACAAGGGAAATAATACTAAAGGAAGGTGAGAACATAAGGAATGAAGATAAAGCAATAGTGGCAATAAATATATGAGAAACTGTAATAAACAAGTGTTCTCCTCTTGGATTATTTAAAATAGTTTGAAAGTCGAAAGAACAATTTAAAATATTGTCTAATGATATACTTATATGTAAAGATATAATACATAGACAACTGTCACATAGAGGAAGAGAATAAGCAACTAAACGATGGTAAGGTTTCTATGTAGACTAAGAAATATTAAGCATCCATACTGTAATACTCAGAAGAAGAACTGAAAGCATGACACATGTTCATATAGTAAAAAAATAAATAAACAAATAAATAAACATTAAAAATTGTTTAAAATGTTCAAAGATGTCACAACAGTTTAGTGTCAGAACAGTTTTGGGTGAGTGGAAAAGAAACAGAAAATGGTATAGGAGTATTCCAGTCCAAGAAAGTGACATAGGAGGCTCCTGAACTCACTGCCTTCCAAAGACACATTAAATCTACAGCTACACATAGAGCAATTCCATGAAAGAAGTCTAGTAACCAGCTGAGTGACTCCTATACATCAGGCTAATGAGAATATCCACATCAAAATGGATAGTAAAGCCTGAGACATACTCTTGCAATAAACCCTATCCTCTATCCCTGGAATGGCAACATATAATTTGGAAGGAATTCTCACTCCCAGCTTCTCCCTGAGGAGTGAAGGGTTTGCACTAACATCTAGCACCCCAACATTTAAGACTTCCACTTGAGGGATGACCCCCAAAAGCACTAGTTCTAAAAAACAATGGGACTTCCTCCATGAGACCCACAAGACTATAGCAAACAAAGAAACGGTTCTTAAATGGATCACAAGGACTAGCTGTGGCTATTCCCCAGGGATCAGTGCAGAGGGAAGAGAAAAAAACACCCACCTCCCAATCTTTCCCAGAAGGCAGCCTATTTGATTACTTCAAAATATGCTGCCTCAGTGTCTGGCATCCAATCAGCCTCTATCCAAGTGCATAATGAACTATTAGAAAGATAAAATAAGAAAACAATCCCATTTAAAATCACATCAAAAAGAAAAAGTATACATAGGAATAAAATCCAAGGAGGTGAAAGACATATACTCTAAAAACTATAAAATATTGATGAAGAAAATTGATGATAACAAGCAAAAAATGGAAAGATATCCTGTGTTCATAGATCGGAAGCATTAATACTGTTAAAGTGTCTGCACTACCCAAAGCAATCTACAGATTTTAATTCAATCCCTATCAAACTATCCATGATATTTTTCCTAGAAGGTGAACAAGTAATCCTAAAATACAAAACCACAAAAGACCCTGAATAGCCAAAGCAATTTTGAGAAAAAAGAACAAAGTTGGAGGTGTCATGCTCCCTGACTTCAGCCAATTTACAAAGCTAAAGTAATTAAAACAGTATGATACTGGCACAAAACAAAGAGACACATAGATCATGAAATAGAATAGAAAGCACATAAATAAGCCCAATTACCTGTGGGTAATTAATCTATGACAAAGGAGTTAAGAATATACAGTGGGGAAAAGACAGTCTCATCAATAAGTGGTACTGGAAAACTAAACAGCTACATGTAAAAGAATAAAATTAGAATACTTTCACAAACCATATACAAAAATAAACTCAAATGGATTAAAGTCCTAAATGTAAGACTTTAAACCATTAAGCTCCTAGAAGAAAACATAGGCAGAACACTGACATAAGATCTAGAAATATTTTTTGGCTCTGCCTTCTCCAACAAAGGAAAAAAAAAAGCAAAATTACAGAAATTTAAAAGCTTTGCACAGCAAAGGAAACCACTGACAAAACAAAAAGACAACATACTGAATATAAGGTAATACTTGCAAAATATGTGGCTGATAAGGCATTAATATCCAAAATATATAAAAAACTCATATAACTCATCAAATAAACACACAATTCCATTTAAAAATGGACAGAAAATTTGCATAAATATTATTCCAAAGAAGGCATATAGATGGCCAACAGGTACATGAAAGATGCTCAACATTTCTAATCATCAGGAAAATACAAATTAAAACCACAATGAGATATCACCTCACACCTGTCAGAATGGCTGTCAAATAACAAATGTTGGTAAGGATTTGGTACACCATTGGTAGAAATGTAAATTGGTGCAGTCACTATTAAAAACAGTATGGAGTTTCCTCAAAAAACTAAAAATAGAACTACCATATGATCAGCGATTCAACTCCTTTGTATATACGTGAAGAAAATGAAAAGACTATTTTGAAAAGGTACATGCACTTCAATGTTCATAGTAGCATTAATTACAATATCCAAGATATGGAAGCAACTAAGTGTCTATCAACAGAAAAATGGATAAAGATGATGTGGTATATATATATATATATATATATATATATATATATACACACACACACACACACACACACACACAATGGAATATTACTCATCCATAAAAAGAATGAAATTTTGCTGTTTACAACAACATGGATGAACCTGGAAGGTATTATGGATGAACCTGGAGGGTATTATTCTTAGTGAAATAAGTCAGAGAAAAACAAATATGGTATGTTATCACATATGTGGAATTGAAATAATGAAACAACAAATGAATACAACAAAGCAGGAATAGAGTAACAGACATAGAGAAAAAAAAACTAGTTACCACTGGGGAGAGGGAAGTGGGAGATGTAATATAGGGATAGGGGATTAAGAAGTACAAATTATGTATAAAATAAATAAGCTACAAGGATTTATTGTACAGCACAGAAATATAGTATAATAACATTAAATAGAATATAGACTATAAAAATATTGAATCACTATGTTGTACACCTGAAACTAATATAATATTTTAAATCAACTACCCTTCAATTAAAAAACAACTAGAAAAAAATTTAATAAACAACTAAAATAAAATACTGGCAATACAAACTGCTGGCAAGTATACCAAGCAGTTGGATCTCTTACACATTTCTTGTGCAAGTGCAAAATGTTATATCCACTCTAGAAAACAGCTTTATAGTTTCTAATAAAGATGTCCATACATTAACATTTGTCTGAGTAATCCTGCTCCTAGGAACTTACCTTAAAGATTTGTAATCTTACATTTATACACAAACCTATATGCAAATGTTTATAGTACATCTATTCATAATATACACGGGAAAGAGCTCAAATGTCTTCAACAGGTGAATGGCTATCCAAACTGTACACATCAATACAATGGAATACTACTCAGTAATAAAAAGGAACATTCTACTGATATGTACAGCAACTTGAATAACTCTTAAAAGCTATATGCTGAGTGAAAGAAGCCAGTCTCACAAGGTTGCATGCCATATATTTTCATACGTATGGTGTTCTTGAAAGACAAAACCATAGTAATGCAGCATAAATCAGTGGTTGCTAGGGTTAGGAGTTAGGAAAATGTGTGACTGTAGTGGAATAGCATGAGAGAGTTTTTAGGAGTGATGGAACTCTTCTCCATTCTGATCATGATGGTATTGTATGAATCTACATGGGTGTTAAAATTCATAGAGATGAATCATCAGACAACATTAATTTTACTGTAAGACAATGTAAACTGTTTTTTTCTTAAGTGTATTAAAACATGGGGAAAACATGAGAGGTCTAAAATCCAAAATAGTAAAAGGTAACTTACATTTTTAAACTTAATGCAGTTTTCCTGGCCAAAATGTTACACACTTAGGCACTAATAAAATTTATAGTAATGTGCATTAGTCATACAAATATTGGCTTCAAAGAGGCCATGTTTTTTGAATTGGATGCATATGATAGTGATAATTATAGATAATTAAGCTTGATATTAATGCCAGTGTAATTTGAGGAGAAAAATACCAGAGCAAACATTTTGATTAATTTCAAAAGAAAGTTATTATCAGTTAATGCTTTTATCTAGTTTGCAAATATATGTCATACCAGAATATTCCCAATTTATTTTTGATAATATTTATAAGCAGATAAATCTAGGAAGTGTAATAGACAAAGTGTATCTAATTAGCCTTCATTAATAGAAGTGACCCTTTGGGACTTCCCTGGTGGTCCAGTGGTAAAGAATCCGCCTTCCAATGCAGGAGATGCAGGTTTGATCCCTAGTCAGGGAACTAAGATCCCACAGGCCACAACTACTGAGCTCGTGCACCTCAACTAGAGAGCACCCGCACTCTGGAGCCCACGCACCGCAACTACAGAGCCCACGTACTCTGAAGCCTGCACACCACAACTAGAGAAGAGAAAACCCACATGCCACAACTAGAGAGAAGCCCGCAGCCCACAATGAAAGATCCCGCATGCCTCAGTGAAGATCCCTAGTGCCACAACTAAGGCCTGTCACAGCCAAAAAAATAAAAATAAATAAATATTTTTAATTTTTATTTTTTTTAAAAAATTAAAATAAAAAAATCATCTTAATATAAGTGACACTTTAAGAAATCCACAATATTCTATTATATACTGGGATTCCTAGATTATTACATTCATATCTCAACACCACATTTTCAATAGAATAAAGCTAAATATGAATTTAGAATAATGGATTTCTAAACTTAGCAATATAATTTAAAAAACCAATAGCAATAACCAATTCATAAGATTGCTATAAGAAGTAAATTCATTACCAGATGTAAAGTGTATAATGCAGTGTACATAGCATTATATAACAAAGAATTAATAAATGTTAATATGTTTTATAGAACTTTACAGTATACAAACACTCCCAACACTTTAAGAGTTTAGTAATTTGCTCTGTTATTCTGTAAGTTGCTGAGTTTAACCAAAATATATTCCCAACGTACTTTCTATTAAATCTTGCTTTCATATAATGATGAATGAAAGAAACAGATATGTTTAAGCTACAGGAAAGAAACATGATTCATATGGAGAAGGGGGGTATGTAAAAGTCATTGTCAGATATTTACATGGACCGAACATGAAAGAGAATTTTGTTATTTGACTATTAATTTATTTAGAGAATGATTACTAAGTACCTTCAGGGAGTTATTTAAACATTGTGGGAGGGGAGCCCGGAGGAAGATGGCGGAAGAGTAAGACGTGGAGATCACCTTCCTCCCCACAGATATATCAGAAATTCATCTACACGTGGAACAGCTCCTACAGAACACCTACTGAATGCTGACAGAAGACCTCAGACCCCCCAAAAGGCAAGAAACTCCCCACATACCTGGGTAGGGCAAAAGAAAAAAAGAATAAACAGAGACAATAGGATAGGGACGGGACCCGCACCAGTGGGAGGGAGCCGTGAAGGAGGGAAGGTTTCTACACACTACAAGCCCCTTCGCGGGCGGAGACTGCAGGTGGCGGAGGGGGAAAGCTTCGGAGTAGCGGAGGAGAGCACAACAACAGGGGTGCGGAGGGCAAAGCGGAGAGATTCTGGCACAGAGGACCGGTGCCCTCAGGCACACACCAGCCCGAGAGGCTTGTCTGCTCGGCGGCCGGGGCGGGCGGGGCTGGGAGCTGAGGCTCGGGTATCGGCTTTCAGTCGGAGCGCAGGGAGAGGACTGGGGCTGGCGGCAGGAAGAGAGCCTGAAGGGGTTAGTGCACCACGGCTAGCCCGGAGGGAGTCCCGAGAAAGGGTCTGGAGCTGCCGAAGAGGCAAGAGACTTTTTTCCCTTTTGTTTCCTGGTGCGCGAGGAGAGGGCATTAAGAGGGCTGCTTGGGGAAACGCTGGAGACAGGCGCGAGCCGCGGGGAAGGCGTGGACCTCGGAGACGGGCGTGGGACGCTGGGGCTGCTGCCGCCGCCACCACCGCTGCTGCCGCCGCGGGGCCTGTGTGCGAGCGCGGGTCACTGTCCGCCCCGCCTTCCAGGGGGCCTGTGCACCCCGCCACTGCCGGGGTCCCAGGAACCGGGGACGGCTTTCCCGGGAAAGCGCACAGAGCGCCAAGGGCTGCTGCAATGTCACGCCGGCTTCTGCCGCCGCAGGCCCGCCCCACACTGTGCGCCCCTCCCTCCCCTCTGCCTGAGTGAGCCAGAGCCCCTGAACCAGAGGCTCCTTTAAACCCGTCCTGTCTGAGCGAAGAACGGATGCCCTCCGGCGACCTACACGCAGAGGCGGGGCCAGGTCCAAGGCTGAGACCCGGGAGCTGTGAGAGCAGAGACAGGGAAATCTATCTGTGCAGCCTCGGAGGCAGCGGATTAAAGCTCCACGGTCCATTTGATGTGCCCTGCGTCTGTGTAGTGCATGAATGGACAGCGAATCATCCCAAATTGAGGAAGTGGACTTTGAGGACAAGATTTAAGACTTCCCCCCCTTTTCCTCTTTTTACAACGAATTATCCCAAATTAAGGAGGTGGACTTAGAGAGCAAGATTTCAGACTTCTCACCCTTTTCCTCTTTTTACAACGAATTATCCCAAATTGAGGAGGTGGACTTGGAGAGCAAGATTTTTTATTTTTCCCCCTGCTCTCTTTTAGTGAATGTGTATGTGTAATCTTCTGTGTAAGATTCTCTCTGTATAACATTGCTTCCACCATATGTCCCAGGGTTCTATCGGTCCGTTTTTTTTTTCAATAATTACTTTTTAATTTTAATAACGCTACTATATTTCATACTTTATTCTATTTTACTTTACCTGCTCTTTCCTTTTTTCCTACCTTCCCTTCCTCCCTCCCTCCCTCCGCTCCTCCTTTCCTTCTTTCTTTTTCTTTCCTCCCTCCCACCCTTCTTCTTTCCACTTTCTTTTTCTTTCCTTCCTTCCTCCCTCCTGTCTTTCTTTCTTTATTTCCTTCCTCCCTCCCTCCCTCCCTTCTTCCATTCACTCTTCCTTTTGCTTTCATTCCTCCCTCCCTCCTTTCTTTCCTTCTTTCTTTCCATCCTTCCTCCCTCCCTCCCTCCTTTCTTTCTTCCTTCCTTCCTTCCTTACTTTCTTCCCTTCTTCCTTTCTTTCCCTCTCTCTTTCTTTCTTCTACTAATTATTTCTTTCTACTTTTTCTCCCTGTTATTCTGAGCCGGGTGGATGAAAGGCTGTTGGTGCTGCAGCCAGGAGTCAGTGCAGTGCCTCTGAAGAGGGAGAGCCAACTTCAGGACACGGGTCCACAAGAGACCTCCCACCTCCACATAATATCAAGCAGTGAAAATCTCCCAGAGATCTCCATCTCAACACGAGCACCCAGCTTCAGTCAACGACCAGCAAGCTACAGTGCTGGTCACCCTATGCCAAGCAACTAGCAAGGCAGGAACACAACCCCACCCATTAGCAGAGAGGCTACCTAAAAACATAATAAGGGCATAGGCACCCCAAAACACACCACCAGAAGTGGACCTGTCCACCAGAAAGACAAGATCGAGCCTCAACCACCAGAACACAGGCATTAGTCCCCCAACCAGGAAGCCTACACAACCTACTGAAACAACCTTAGCCACTGGGGACAGACACCAAAAACAACGGAAACTACGAACCTGCAGCCTCCAAAAAGGAGACCCCAAATACAGTAACATAAGCAAAATGAGAAGACAGAAAAACACACAGCAGGTGAAGGAGCAAGATAAAACCTACCAGACGTAACAAATGAAGAGGTAATAGGCAGTCTACCTGAAAAAGAATTCAGAATAATGATAGTAAAGCTGATCCAAGATTCTATTTCCAAGATCCATAATCTTGGAAATAGAAAAGACAAAATGCAAGAAACGGTTAACAAGGACCTAGAAGAACTAAAGATGAATCAAGCATCGATTAAAAACACAATAAATGAAATGAAAAATACTCTAGATGGGATCAATAGCAGAATAACTGAGGCAGAAGAACGGATAAGTGAGGTGGAAGATAAAATACTGGAAATAACTGATGCAGAGCAAAATAAAGAAAAAAGAATGAAAAGAACAGAGGACAGTCTCAGAGACATCGGGGACAACATTAAACGCACCAACATTCGAATTATAGGGGTTCCAGAAGAAGAAGAGAAAAAGAAAGGGACTGAGAAAATATTTGAAGAGATTATAGTTGAAAACTTCCCTAATATGGGAAAGGAAATAGTTAATCAAGTCCAGGAGGCACAGAGAGTCCCATACAGAATAAATCCAAGGAGAAATACGCCAAGACACATATTAATCAAACTGTCAAAAATTAAACACAAAGAAATCATATTAAAAGCAGCAAGGCAAAAACAACAAATAACACACAAGGGAATGCCCATCAGGTTAACAGCTGATGTCTCAGCAGAAACTCTACAAGCCAGAAGGGAGTGGCAGGACATAATTAAAGTGATGAAGGAGAGAAACATGCAACCAAGATTACTCTACCCAGCAAGGATCTCATTCAGATTTGATGGAGAAATTAAAATGTTTACAGACAAGCAAAAGCTGAGAGAGTTCAGCACCACCAAACCAGCTTTACAACAAATGCTAAAGGAACTTCTCTAGGCAAGAAACACAACAGAAGGAATATAACTACAATAATGAACCCAAAGCAATTAAGGAAATGGGAATAGGAACATATATATCAATAATTACCTTAAATGTAAATGGACTAAATGCTCCCACAAAAAGCCACAGATTGGCTGAATGGATACAAAAACAAGACCCATATATATGATGTCTACAAGAGACCCACTTCAGACCTAGAGACATATACAGACTGAAAGTAAGGGGATGGAAAAAGATATTCCATGCAAATGGAAATCAAAAGAAAGCTGGAGTAGCAATTCTTATATCAGACAAAATAGACTTTAAAATAAAGACTATTAGAAGAGACAAAGAAAGACACTACATAACGATAAAGGGATCAATCCAAGAAGAAGATATAACAATTGTAAATATTTATGCACCCAACATAGGAGCACCTCAATGCATAAGGCAAATACTAACAGCCATAAAAGGAGAAATCGACAGTAACACAATCATAGTAGGGGACTTTAACACCCCATTTTCACCAATGCACAGGTCATCCAAAATGAAAATAAATAAGGAAACACAAGCTTTAAATGATACATTAAACAAGATGGACTTAGTTGATATTTATAGGACATTCCATCCAAAAACAACAGAATACACATTTTTCTCAAGTGTTCATGGAACATTCTCCAGGATAGATCATATCTTGGGTCACAAATCAAGCCTTGTTAAATTTAAGAAAATTGAAATTGTATCAAGTATCTTTTCCAACCACAATGCTATGAGACTAGACATCAATTACAGGAAAAGATCTGTAAAAAATACAAACACATGGAGGCTAAACAATACACTACTCAATAACGAAGTGATCACTGAAGAAATCAAAGTGGAAATTAAAAAATACCTAGAAACAAATGACAATGGAGACACGACGACCCAAAACCTATGGGACGCAGCAAAAGCAGTTCTAAGGGGGAAGTTTATAGCAATACAATCCCACCTTGAGAAACAGGAAACATTTCGAGTAAACATCCTGACCCTCCACCTAAAGCAATTAGGGAAAGAAGAACAAAAAACCCCCAAAGTTAGCAGAAGGAAAGAAATCATAAAGATCAGATCAGAAATAAATGAAAAAGAAATGAAGGAAACGATAGCAAAGATCAACCAAACTAAAAGCTGGTTCTTTGAGAAGATAAACAAAATTGACAAACCATTAGCCAGACTCATCAAGAAAAGAAGGGAGAAGACGCAAATCAATAGAATTAGAAATGAAAAAGGAGAAGTAACAACTGACACTGCAGAAATACAAAAGATCACGAGAGATTACTATAAGCAACTCTATGCCAATAAATTGGACATCCTGAAAGAAATGAACAAATTCTTAGAAATGCACAACCTGCCAAGACTGAATCAGGAAGAAACAGAAAATATGAATAGACCAATCACAAGCACTGAAATTGAAACTGTGATTAAAAATCTTCCATCAAACAAAAGCCCAGGACCAGATGGTTTCACAGGCGAATTCTATCAAACACTTAGAGAAGAGCTAACACCGATCCTTCTCAAACTCTTCCAAACAATATCAGAGGAAGGAACACTCCCAAACTCATTCTATGAGGCCACCATCACCTTGATACCCAAACCTGACAAGGATGTCACAATGAAAGAAAACTACAGGCCAATATCACTGATGAACATAGATGCAAAAATCCTCAACAAAATACTAGCAAACAGAATCCAACAGCACATTAAAAGGATCATACACCATGATCAAGTGTGGTTTATTCCAGGAATGCAAGGATTCTTCAATATATGCAAATCAATTAATGTGATACACCATATTAACAAGTTGAAGTTGAAAAACCATATGATCATCTCAATAGATTCAGAGAAAGCTTTCGACAAAATTCAACACCGATTTATGATAAAAACCCTGCAGAAAGTAGGCATAGAGGGAACGTTCCTCAACATAATAAAGGCCATATATGACAAACCCACAGCAAACATCATCCTCAATGGTGAAAAACTGAAACCATTTCCACTAAGATCAGGAACAAGACAAGGCTGCCCACTCTCACCACTCTTATTCAACATAGTTTTGGAAGTTTTAGCCACAGCAATCAGAGATGAAAAGGAAATAAAAGGAATCCAAATTGGCAAAGAAGAAGTAAAGCTGTCACTGTTTGCAGATGCCATGATACTATACATAGAGAATCCTAAAGATGCTACCGAAAAACTACTAGAGCTAATCAATTAATTTGGTAAAGTAGCAGGATACAAAATTAATGCACAGAAATCTCTGGCATTCCTGTACACTAATGATGAAAAATCTGAAAACGAAATCAAGAAAACACTCCCATTTACCATTACAAGAAAAAGAATAAAATATCTAGGAATAAACCTACCTAGGGAGACAAAAGACCTGTATGCAGAAAATTATAAGACACTGATGAAAGAAATTAAAGATGATACAAATAGATGGAGAGATATACCATGCTCCTGGATTGGAAGAATCAATATTGTGAAAATGACTCTACTACCCAAAGCAATCTACAGATTCAATGCAATCCCTTTCAAACTACCACTGGCATTTTTCACAGAACTATAACAAAAAATTTCAAAATTTGTTTGGAAAACCAAAGACCCCGAATAGCCAAAGCAATCTTGAGAACGCAAAACGGAGATGGAGGAATCAGGCTCCCTGACTTCAGACTATACTACAAAGCTACAGTAATTAAGACAGTGTGGTACTGGCATAAAAACAGAAAGATAGATCAGTGGATTAGGATAGAAAGCCCAGAGATAAACCCACGCACATATGGCCAACTTATCTTTGATAAAGGAGGCAGGAATGTACAGTGGAGAAAGGACAGCCTCTTCAATAAGTGGTGCTGGGAAAACTCGACAGGGTCATGTAAAAGTTTGAGATTAGATCATTCCCTAACACCATACACAAAAATAAGCTCAAAATGGATTAAAGACTTAAATGTAAGGCCAGAAACTATCAAACTCTTAGAGGAAAACATAGGTAGAACACTCTATGACATAAATCACAGCAAGATCCTTTTGGACCCACCTCCTAGAGAAATGGAAATAAAAACAAAGATAAACAAATGGGACCTAATGAAACTTCAAAGCTTTTGCACAGCAAAGGAAATCATAAACAAGACCAAAAGACAACCCTCAGAATGGGAGAAAATATTTGCAAATGAAGCAACTGACAAAGGATTAATCTCCAAAATTTATAAACAGCTCATGCAGCTCAATAGTAAAAAAACAAACAACCCAATCCAAAAATGGGCAGAAGACTTAAATAGGCATTTCTCCAAAGAAGATATACAGACTGCCAACAAACACATGAAAGAATGCTCAACATCATTAATCATTAGAGAAATGCAAATCAAAACTACAATGAGATATCATCTCACACCAGTCAGAATGGCCATCATCAAGAAATCTACAAACAATAAATGCTGGAGAGGGTGTGGAGAAAAGGGAACACTCTTGCACTGCTGGTGGGAATGTGAATTGGTACAGCCACTATGGAGAACAGTATGGAGGTTCCTTAAAAAAACTACAAATAGAACTACCATATGACCCAGCAATCCCACTACTAGGCATATACCCTGAGAAAACCATAATTCAAAAAGAGACATGTACCAAAATATTCATTGCAGCTCTATTCACAATAGCCCGGAGCTGGAAACAACCTAAGTGTCCATCATCGGATGAATGGGTAAAGAAGATGTGGCACATATATACAATGGAATATTACTCAGCCATAAAAAGAAATGAAATTGAGCTATTTGTAATGAGGTGGATGGACCTATAGTCTGTCATACAGAGTGAAGTAAGTCAGAAAGAGAAAGACAAATACCGTATGCTAACACATATATACGGAATTAAAATATATATATATATATATCATGAAGAACCTAGGGGTAAAACGGGAATAAAGACACAGACTTACTTGAGAATGGACTTGAGGATATGGGGAGGGGGAAAGGTAAGCTGTGACAAAGCGAAAGAGAGGCATTGACATATATACACTACCAAACGTAAGGTAGATAGATAGTGGGAAGCAGCCGCAGAGCACAGGGAGATCACCTCGGTGCTTTGTGACCGCCTGGAGGGGTGGGATGGGGAGGGTGGGAGGGAGGGAGATGCATGAGGGAAGGGATTTGGGAACAGATGTATATGTATGAGTGATTCACTTTGTTATAAAGCAGAAACTAATAAAAAAATAAAAAATAAAAAAAATAAAAAAAAAACATTGTGGGAGACACTAGCAATGAAATAATAAATTAAATAACAGTCTATTCCCAAGAAATAGAAAAGTGAAACTAAACAAAATATGTTTCCTCAAAGGAGTTTCATGATCAATATCAAGGTTTACCTTTAAAATTAAGATTACACAAAAATACATTTCATATTCATTTATTATTTCAACAAATACTCCTAAGGTATCTACATTTTCTAGTCTTATGTTAAATACTACAGAGATGCTCTCAAAGGATTAAATAAAGTATCCAATATAAGTTACCTAGTATAGCTTATAGCAAAGTAAAAGTGTTGTCAACATATAAAATTAGATACCACCATTGCTATTATTTATTTTAGAAATTAATAAGTAATAATGCCAACACAATTAGATGTTCAGGCATGCTGTATCATATGTGAAATCTCATAGTATACTCAGGTAATCAAAATATGTAGTATGAATCAAAATGATTAAATAATATCTTGACAACTTGGAATTCAAATAAGTTATCTGAATCAGAAATTTATAAGGAGCTCATAAATCAGATAGGCAGTAGGCCAAATAATGTCAATATTTTAATAACCTAATCTAGACCTATCTAAGAAGAGGTCATTTTAGGAGACAAACTCACATTCCACCTTAAACACAAATCATGGAGGTTCCTTAAAAAACTACAAATAGAACTACCATATGACGCAGCAATCCCACTACTAGGCATATACCCTGAGAAAACTATAGTTCAAAAAGAGCCATGTACCAAAATGTTCATTGAAGCTCTATTCACAATAGCCCAGAGATGGAAACATCCTAAGTGTTCATCATTGGATGAATGGATACAGAAGATGTGGCACATATATACAATGGAATATTACACAGCCATAAAAAGAAACGAAATTGAGCTATTTGTAATGAGGTGGATAGACCTAGAGTCTGTCATACAGAGTGAAGTAAGTCAGAAAGAGAAAGACAAATACCGTATGCTAACACATATATATGGAATTTAAGAAAAAAAATGTCATGAAGAACCTAGGGGTAAAACAGGAATAAAGACACAGACCTACTTGAGAATGGACTTGAGGATATGCGGAGGGGGAAGGGTAAGCTGTGACAAAGCGAGAGAGAGGCATGGATATATATACAGTACCAAACATAAGGTAGATAGCTAGTGGGAAGCAGCCGCCTAGCACAGGGAGATCAGCTCGGTGCTTTGTGACCACCTGGAGGGGTGGGATAGGGCGGGTGTGAGGGAGGGAGATGCAAGAGGGAAGGGATATGGGAACAGATGTATATGTATAACTGATTCACTTTCTTATAAAGCAGAAACTAAAAAAAAAAAAAATCAGGGATCCTGCTATCCTAAATTTGTCATCAGCTCAAATAGCAATCTACTATTTATCAAACCATCCAATACTAAATTTTACCATGTAGTTATACCTATAGCTCCTCATCTGGTATCATAATGGATCTCAAGGATAAAAGAGACAGATTACATGATAAGACTTTGAAAATAGTAATAATTTATTTAAATAGATTGTGTTCCTATGATTTTGTCACCGTCATCAATTATTTGGGAGTCTTAGATTTTTGTCTCTTCTCATATTTTAAAACTTTCCAAGGAATGTATTGAAAGTAGAAAATTCTGTTGTCTGTAAACCCTATCAAAAAAACACCAAGTTAAATTAAGCTCTTAATTTTAGTTTTAAAAAATGGATCCTTTCAAGATTTGTCACTTTGACACTCAAGAGTCAAGAGTAAGGTCATTGTATTCTATACCCCACACCTTATTTCAAAAAGATGGGGTAAAAATCTGGAATTAGTTGTCATCTCCGTCTTACTTATGCTTTGAAGTAAGCTTCAATCATTACCTGGCTTTTGACTTTCAAAATTAGCACATTCTGTAACCATAATCATGCCTGTCACAGGGCCAGGCCCAGAGCATAAAATAGGGAGCAGAAGCACGGTGCTGGTTCTCACTGAGTTTATGAACTGATCAGTGGAGAAAAAACATAAACAAATAAGTAAATAAAAAAGCAAATAAATAATCACAGATTTGCCTATGTGCTCCAAAGAAAAGCAACCATTTTAAATGGGAGAATGGTAGAAAAATACCTGACCAGACTTGTGTTCAGAGAGGGCTTAAGTAATCTAATATCTCTACATTATGGATTTTTAGAATTTAACTTGGTGAAAGCGTGCTGAGTGAGGGAGTGGAGTTAATTCTATCCCAGCAGACAACATGTACAAAGACTCTATGGTGAGAAGAAAGAATAAGGAAATGAAGGGAAACTTCTGCAGCTGAAGCTGTGAAAAGTGTTATGAAAAAGGAAGACTAGAGCAGTAGACTGAGTCCAACCAGTAGGGCCGTGGAGGAAATTTTAAGGATATTGACTTTTATCTTAAGAAAAATGGGAAGTTATTGAAAGGTTTTAAGGTTGAAGTGGATGATAAACCATTTCATGATAGGTATTTCATTTGCCTTTTTTCCACAAAATAGGCAAGAAATGTTGATAGCTTATAACAAGATTCCATGGCTATGGGAAGAATTAAGTGAGCCATCACAAGTAATACTCTGTAAATATGCACATGTACTATTTGTTTAATAAATTTAACAATAATCAAAACCATGCTGGATCTCAAAAAGAAATCTGATCCTTCAAAATATTAAGGCCCTTGAGCTAAGGAAAAAATGGATATTTGCATAATTTGAAGGAGTGTGTTGATTTATTACATTTCTAGAGCATTCCTGGAGACTTCCCAGGGGTCTAAATAATGACACCAATTGCTTCCCCTCTCCACCAAGGCACACTCCATAAACTTTGTGGATAATATGTCTGCTCAAGGTCTAAATATCTGAAGAATTCTGTTTAAATTTTGCATTATTCATATAGTTCTAAGGCTGCTTGAATTTAACTGTGATAAACTAGCTATTTTAGTGAATGATCTGAACGGTAGTCTCAGCAGCATTGGGTGCAAATTTATTCAAATTGACACTAAGGAAGTAATAGATCTCTCATTTGAAACACACTCTAGTATTTTTCTGTGCACCAAGAAAATTAAAGAAGGTAAAGGTTTGTCTAGCAAGCCAGAATGAATGCAAAAATCAACAGCACAGCTGCAATTCATGAGCTGTGTTTGCATGGTGTAGGATGGGTGTATGTACAATTTCCAAAGACTGGTTTCATAGAATGAGTTTTAAGTAATCTGAGAATCTACAGTTCATAAAAGGATATGAAATGAAGAGAAAACTTTTAAGAGACAAAACAGGAAAAGCACTATAATACCAAATGGAATTAGGACAGCTGACGTTAAGTGACCTGAGAAGAGCTACATCAACAGTGTTGCATCGATTGCTTCAATTAACAATAACTGAAATTTTTGAAGTAAGTATTACTACTATCCCTATTTTATAGATGAAGGTGCATAAGAAGTAAAGTAATTTGCCCAAGTGACAGAACTACCATATTATAGAATTTGAATCTGAGCCAGTCATCTCTCTGAATTAAGGATCATTGGACTAAACCATTATGCCACACTCTAAAGGGTTATTTGGAAAGCTGACTCTAGAAAATGTCCCTGTAAAATGGACATTCCCATTCTGGAATATAGAGAATAAGATAATGCTTTCTAATTCCTTCCTGGTACAAAAAGATAAGGTTAAATACTATAATTTGTTATATGAGGAGCATCTACGTTTAATCAATGTCCTGCTATTCTTATTTACGTTATAGCTTAAAGTAGCAGTAAGAACCGTTGGATCAGTGAGAAAACAAGAAAAACAGCCCTTCCTAGAAAGAGATATCTCAGATTGACTTCTGATTGCAGTTAGAAACTGGGATCTTAAAGCAAGATTTATTCATTCAAATGTTTTAAGGAAACATAAAATTAAAAGGTGGCTCTGTTTTGTGTATTGGAATAAGAGATTGCATTGATAGTATTTATTTGGTATCACACTCCAAAAGAAAAATGAAAACAAAATAGAATGACAACAAAATGAGCCTGGCAAAGGAAGGCACTCAAATATTTCTTTAAAGCACCACAAATTAGAATTCCCTGACAAAGCAAATATAGCTCAAAAATCTATGGTTTCTCTTTCTTACCAAATGGATAAAAGAAAGTAACTTCCCCTATAGTGAAAAATCTCCATTATCTGGTTGTTGTTTTTGCTGAAGTTATGTTTCATTAGTCTTCCATTCTGATCCATATTGGGATAAGCATATCGATTGTCCTTTATCTGCTTTCTTGATTTAGTTTATTCTTCATTCCCCTCTTCTTTCCTTTCCCCCAACCCCTACTTGCTTACTAAATACATTCTTAGACTGCATAATTTTTTTTACTCCTTTACCAGTATTTGGGATCTTATTCTTCATTCAATTGAATGTTCACCTGTTTCCTTTTCCATCAGTCTTTAACACTCTCATATTTCTCAATAAACATGTAAACTGACCTTTTCAAAAAGGTTTTCCTGGATTGATCTGAAGGAATCACTGCAACTTTTATAACTATTCTACTAAAGTATTATATTTAGAAAAAAAATTAGAACTGTAGATATAGTGTATTTCTTTCTATTTTCAGTAGTCCCTTCAAATTGAGAAAATTTGCCTGAGTACCAGTTCACATGAGCACAGACACACACACACTTACAACATGCTCACACATACACACACAAAGAACAGACATAGACACACAAGTACACACAAGCTAGAGAGAAATAGTATTCTTGATTACATACATTTTTTAAGCAAGAACCAATTAACTGTTATATGTGAAAAATATATCATTAATAATTTAATTCCACTAATAATTTTTGAGGTTCTGGGTAAGCAGTAGTAAAGCAGAGATGGGATATATCCCTCTTAGGAATGGTAGCAAAATGCTGGTTTAATATAATAAGCAAAATTAATCTTTGATAGAAGGTAAAATACTGATTACCTCTGGGGGTTGAAGGTTGAGAAAACTGATTGGGTATTATATAATTTAACATTGTTGGTGGTTGCATAAATTTATTGCTTTTTGCACTTTATTGTATGTAAGTTATTCTTCAAGAAATGTTTTAAAGTAAAAAAAGATAGATACATGGAATATAAGTACTGTCAATTATTTATCTCCAACAATATCTAGGTAACCTAAACATTTCTCATAAGCCTTTTGATTTTCTTGAAAATTATACCTTACCTCCTCTTTTATAGGAAAGTCACTTCAACAGAGCCATTTTATAAAGTTGACATATAAAGAGCTACTTATAAGGTATTAATGTTTCAAAAATAAAATCACAGCCAACAATAATTCTACTATTAAGTCATACCAAAGGAAATTATGTTCATCAGTTTATTCCTCTTACATCCCTTTTGCCTAAGCTGCATACACAGCAGAGAATAACATATTCTTACCCAAGTGGGAAAAGAGCTATTTTAATAAATTAAGTATATATCAAATTTTCATTGAACATTTAAGCAGAGGCAATTCCAAATTAGGGTACCTGTCGTTCATACAAATGCAAAAGTAGGGGCTACTTTAAAAAATCAATACATTTATGAATATTTATAGTGAAATTTTATTTACATTGAGAATGTATTATATCAATTACAAAATTTTAAAGCATAATATCAAAATCAAAAATCTGAGAAAAATATTTGAATTAACTAATCATCTGACAACTCCAAAAACACATATTTCTCTATACTTTTGTCAGTATACTCTTTGACAAAATATGGTGACATGATCTTCTTTATGAAGGAAAGGAAGATCATTCTTGTCTCTAGTATGGTTCATTAAATTTTTTTTTTACTACTTATACTACTTAGAAATTTTAATACTTATTACTACTTAGAAATTTTCCTTTCATCTTCACAACTTATTAGGAGACTCAGTTACATTTTTAGTAATGTTAAATTGGGAAAATACTGTAAAGTGTGCTTTGTATACAAGCTGTGAAACTTAAAGCATTTAAGTTTCCATTGTATTTGCTTACCTTGTTGTTTTTTTTTTTTTTTTTTTTTTTTTTTGCAGTACGCAGGCCTCTCACTGCTGTGGCCTCTGCCGTTGCGGAGCACAGGCTCAGTGGCCATGGCTCACGGGCCCAGCCGCTCCACGGCATGTGGTATCTTCCCGGACTGAGGCACGAACCCATGTGCCCTGCATCAGCAGGCGGACTCTCAATCACTGCGCCACTAGGGAAGCCCAAGCTTACCTTAAGTATCTTACCTAAAGTATACTTAAGTATCTGGCTTTGCATCTCCCATTTTGATGCTGACTGAATCTGCAGTGTGAGAGGTACTTGATTTCCTGGAAACCATTTTAATACCAGCATGACTAGGAATAACTTAATTATACAGGAAGCTGACTGTGAACCAAATGAATATATTCTACAAAATTTCAACCAAATGTATCAGCAAGTGAATTCTACTTAGCTAGGTCATAGAAATACCTGCAGCCATTCTAAGTCACCCAACAAAAAGGACAGGAAGATTTGGAATGAAATGGAAATTGGAGTGAAAAGAAGTAGCAGCCTTAACTGACTTTGATTAAAATATCTTACTTTTGTAAATTTTACAAAAAATATGACTATGGGGACATGTTTCTAGGTCCTTCAAATACTTCAAAAGGAGGTTTTTTCAAGGTTTGTGAAGCTTCACTTCACCAGCTTCATAGTTAATCTGCCTGCGATTATAAGAAGCACACAATGAAACCACATGCCTCATTTCTGTTAGCTTTTGTAGTTCTGTTCATTTACATTTTTGACTCTTCCTTCTAACTTGCATACCATATCTAACCATTTGCCAGTCTTGCATAATTTATAACTGAAATAACTTTTAAATCTGTACTTCTGTTCTCTTCTCATTTGTAGTGTAAGCCCTGACAGTTGGCTTTTGGTTTTTTAATATAAGTGTCTGGCTTAAGCTTTGATTACTGAGACATCCACTTCAAAGAAACATCCACTTCAAAGAGGTCTATCTCAAATAAACACATTGCCAGCCACACACTAGATAAAGGGCCAGGCCTCCTCCCCTCACTGATGTTCCTTTGTTTTAGGAATCCTGGCTGATTTTGATACTTGACCATTTGGGGTCACTTGTATTTTTTTTCTCTTCCCTCACTTTACATTCCTGCTCTTATGCTTAAATTCACCAATAAAGTGTGAGTGTGTGAAACCCAGGTCCCCATCATCAACCTCAATAAAAGAACTGTAGGCCTACGTGCTCTCTTTCTCTCTCTACTCTCAACCTCACCGCATGGTCCCTGGTGTGCTATGTAATTTTCAGGCCCTGTAAGAAATAAACCTTTATTTTTTCAAAGTTTCCTGATGGTGAATGCTGAAGGATATTTTACAATCATAATAAGAAACTGAAGGGCCAGTCCAGCTATAATATTTGTTATTGATAGGCTGAAACTTTCACACATCATTATCTCCTTATTTGGGTCTTTTGATTATCATCTATTCTATCACAGTATTTTTCTAACTCATAGCTTCAGCTCATATTCCTTCCCTACTCAGTTTTGTTTCATACATGATTACCATATCAATCTTCCAAATTATACCAAGATCTTCCAATTTCAGTCACATTTCTGCCTTGCTCACTTCCATTTAATGTTCCCCATTGTCTACCAAATTAGGTACAAACTCCTGAGCCTGGTTTCAAGGCCCCTATAATTGGGTTTTATCTTATCTTTGCAAAAAAAAACAAGTGATCAACTAAGTGTTTCTATAACAAGTAGTTCATACTTTCCTTGAGACTAAAGATTGTTGTTTACTTAATGGATCTCTAATCCTTAGCATAGTACCTTACACATACTCATTTTGTGGTTGTTTAATGGAAGTAAAAGACAATAAAATACAGTGAATTGATGTGGTCACAATGAATTTACAAATCAAATCTCTCCCTGTAAGTTGTTTTTTACATCACACAAGTGTCTAAACATTTACAGGTAAGAAATAGGCTAATCCGAGTTCACAAGTAATCAAACTTTACCAATTATCACTTAAGAACATCAAAAGGCATTCAGAAGAGTCCAGATTTTATACCTAACTATAGCTTTCTCAGGAAACTCCTCAGAAAATAATTATTTCTCTCTATAAAGATCCCTTTGCAAATGTTGTGATTTAAAATTTATCATTATATCTTGATGATTCTATTTATTTATCTTCTATTTGTTCTGATCCATCTCCATAACTACTGTCCCTCTATTTCAAATAATCATTAAATATTTTCTTAAATAATTCAGAAACAGCCTCTATCTCTGTCTCTAGTTTCTTACATGGCTAATATATGCCTCTCATTATTATCACACTAATCTTTCACATATACAAAATCCTTTATCATCCATGCTCCAAAATGTTTAAAACTTTTTATTATTAATTGCTTTTAAAACTTACCTGATATATAGATTTCTAGTCTCATTCTTTGGAGATTATGATTCAGTAGGATTAAAGTAGAATCAAGAGAGATAGTTTAATTATTTTCCCCAGTGATTCTTATGATTAGGCAAGTTTAAGTACTGTTGAGGCCTACTTCAAGTCCAGATAATGTACAACACATTGTATTATTTAATATGTGACACATATGCTGCTATTCCTTCATTCCACACCAATGACAGATATTTCAAACCAATGTGATTCACTCAAGTACAACCTGAGTGAGCAACGCTGTTCATTGACCTTCATACTACCTCATGTATCCTGAAGGAGCATATGTCCTGATGGCTACCATATCACAACTGACCCAGAATATCTGGGGCCTCCAGCAAGCTCCCTTATTGCTAATTAAAACATTGGGAGTACATCACTTGAAAGAAACAGTGTACTCTTTTTCATGACTACCACACTTAATCAGTCTTTCTATGCCTATTTACAACAATCACTGCTGCAAAGTTCTTTTCAAATCCCATACATTTTAGGAGCTGAAAGTGATTTAACATCCTTGTTTCTTGACAGTGTTTTGAGAAATGACTCCCTCTCAGTATCACTCACAGTTCAGTCTTGGAAGCATAGCTACTAGGTTATTATGATTGACAATATTTACTACAGGTAAGAGACCTTATGCAAATGTGGGCAGAGCTGGAGAGGTAAGATTCTGGATAAGAGAGTTGGAGGTTCAGAAAAAGAGCCATTAGCCCATTCATCTGCAGCAATAGTGCCAGGGGACAAGATGAAAAGCATAGAAATATCAAAGACACCATGAATATCCAGTGACAAAATGGAATTGTGTATAGTAAGCTCTGTCCCTTTGTAGTTATCATCCATGTGGATCTGAGACCATTCCTGTCAGCATAGCCTATAGTCAGGAAGCTAAGCTGGATCTGAAGTGGTGAATAATAGGAACAACATAGGGGTCTTCAAAAGTTAAGTCTGTGTGCTTCGCATCTGCCTTCCAAAACTTGTGCAAGTTCCTCTTTGGGTCAACTAACTCTAGAACCATTCAGGAAAGAAGACTCTGGAAAACATAGTTTTCAGTCTTAACCAAGTACAATATACTTCACCATTGCTCTTGAAGAAATGCTTGTGTATTTGTGAACCCATGACAATTTGTTAATCAGTGGTGTGCTGGAAAATGTTCTCTGGAAAAAATAAGTAACTAAGTAAAAAAAGAGTCTCGCTTTGGCCAATTTATATCTTGCAAGTACTCCCATTATGGCCAAGTCCCAAGCTTATGTCAGTGAACAGTAAGCTCTCCTGAATCAGTCTGAGCCCCCTCAAAACTCCACTGGTACCTACTCTTCCTCCTAATTGAAATAATCCATATAATGTTTTCTTTGCTACAACCTCTCAATTCAAATTTAGCATTTCAATAGGAATACAGATTTTTCTCCCTGCCACCCGCTACATGGTCCTGATATAGATTTAAAAATTCATAGATCCTTAATTTGGTTTAATCTGTTTTTCATGGCAAAATATTCTTCCCTCTTTTATTCAATGCACGATCATACCATGATATGTATATATAAATTGATGCTATATCTATCTGCATATCTTCACCAGAAACTGCATCACCTTCAGTGGCAGCTTAGCGTGAACTTTATTAAATCTATTGTGCTGGGCACAGAGTGAATCATTTCAGTCTAAAGACCTTTCTATCTTTCAGGAATTGGAAATTGTCTTGCATTTTCTCATTATCTCTATAATAATCTGTGTGTGTGTGTTCTAATCTCTATTTCTAAAATGCTTACCTTTCTACTGTAATCAAATTTTATGAACTCTGTTTTCCAAGGTAATTATTCATTTCAGTTAGGTTTTGAAGTTCATTTGAATTTAGTTTTGTCAATTAGTCTCATACATTTTTTCTCTAAGTAACACATCTTTGAAGTTATTTTACATATTTTCCTAAACGAAATTTTATAAATTTATTTTAGAAAAGAACAATATATTAATTTGGCAAACAAAGCAATTTAGTAAACAGCATGAAGCATTCATGTACCTACTTAATATACACAGATACTAATTATATGATTTGTATGAAGAATCATTTTGTTCAAAGCATATCTAGTTAATTGTGATTTTTTAAACTTCTCCCCTTTCTGACATGCTTCAAATCATACTTATCTAGTAGTTATTGAGTGTCTTTTAAAATATGTACTTGAAAATCACTTTTTGTTTGAAATGTTTATTTTTATTTCGAATATGAATTTTTCTTTAAAAATGTATGGTTCTGGGGCTTCCCTGGTGGTGCACTGGTTAAGAATCTGCCTGCCAATGCAGGGGACACGGGTTCAAACCCTGGTCTGGGATGATCCCAGATTCCGTGGAGCAACTAAGCCCGTGAGCCACAACTACTGAGCCTGCGCGTCTGGAGCCTGTGCTCTGCAACGGACGAGGCTGTGACAGTGAGAGGCCTGTGCACCGCGATGAAGAGTGGCCCCTGCTGGCCACAACTGAAGAAAGCCCTCGAACAGAAACGAAGACCCAACACAGCCAAAAATAAATTATATATATATATATATATATATATATATATATATATATATATATGGTTCTGTTTTTTAGAGTGCATTCCCATATAGATCATTACAGAGTATTGAGCAGAGTTCCCTGTGCTACTCTGTAGGTTCTTATCAGATTCCAAAAAAGAGTGAATATATATGTATGTATAACTAACTCACTTTGCTGTACAGCAGAAACAAACACAACACTGTAAATCAACTATACTCCAATAAAAATTAATTTAAAAATATATATGGTTCTGTAAATCATTTATCATGTTCTTTCTTAGCAAAAGGATTGTTATCTTTGAATTATAATGCCATAGAAACATGATGATGCCCCTTAGGTTTTCACTCATTCAATGTATATATATTTCTCAGTTATTATTTGCCAGACACTGAACTAAGTACTTAGGAAAGAGAAATGAAAGGTATGACTCTTACTCTTAAGAAGTTCTCAATCTAGCAATAAACTGAGGCAAGTTAGCATCAATTTTAATATAGTGTGATAAGTGTTATAAAATCACAAAGAAGGGGAATAATCTAGAATGCAGGAATGTATAACACAATTTTATATTGTAGACCCATGGCAACAGAGGTCTGAGAGTTCTGCTTCCAGAAATATATTTTGGGAATAATAATGCACACACCTCCTACCTCTTTTGATACCCAACATTCAGATCTCTGCTTTCATGCCTTTATGGTAAAATTATTCTCCATCTCTCTTTTTCTGTCATGTTTCAATACTTTTCATTAATTTTATTCTAAAATATCAAAAAGATATTCCAGAATTTTGATCTGAACATTAGTATATTCTTGCAATCTAAAGAATCACATTTTGGGAAAGTGTATTATTTCTTTTATACTTGTTTTACATCTCTTTTCTCAATTGTCTCCTTCTAAAGGTCCTATTACTGAGATGTAGGAAATTGGGATTGACTAACCCTAAAGACTGAGAAAGTAGGTTAGGGATTCTTTTAGTATTCTTCATGCTCTAAAAATATTTCTTTCTAGTAAGAAGCTAGAATTGGAGAGTACAATAAAAATTTCAAAATTATGAAAATCACTAAATAAAAGGGAGGGTAAATAAAGATTATTGAGACTATTATATACACTCTACCTTACATATGTTAATGTATTAGGTCATTTAATTCTTGTTAACAATAGCCTAATAAACTGTGCATCACCAAAAATTGCTGGACAATAGTTAATTACACCCTAGTTTTAGTTCTATACATCTAATCTTAGATTTAGAGGAAAACATGATTCTCAAAACCAGTTTTGTTGGCACTACACTTAGGACTGTTAGTAACTGCATTTAAATTACTGTACATGTAATAATTAATTTAATGTTTTCTTCCCTTCTCCCTCCAGCACATACACACACATACACAAACATGCACAATTCATACTTATTTCAGTTTAGTCAAGGACTCATGTGTAACAAATGTGCTGAGCACATTGATTCAATCCTACTTATCCTCTAACTTCCTACAAGAAGTCTCTTATAAACCTACAAATCTAGACGGGCCTAGCAACATAATTTGTGTAGCCCAAATTATGTAGTGCAAAATGAAAACATGGTGACTTTTGGTCAAAAATCATTAAAACTTGAAGACAATGACAGTGTAAAAAAATTAATAAACACAAACCTTATTTGAGTAAAGTTGGGAGACCAGAATGGGGAGCTCTCACTCCCTGAGATTATAACAGAACCTAACAGGAAGAATAAAGACTCCTCTTCTTTCCTAGCAAGGACTCAGTCAATAAAAAGCTATGGAGTCTTTGTTTACTATAGCCCTATCAGTTTCCTTTTCCTTTCTATAGAAGTGTTCTCCTTCCCTTGCCATGTGGGGACTTGAACATTTCTCATTATGGTTGCAGGCCCTGAATTGCAGTTCTCTGCTGATCGTAAATAAACCCATCTTTGCTACAGAAATATCTAGCAGTCTATTTCAGGTCAAGAACAGCAAAGCATTAAACTAAATGCAGGGCTTTGTTTGACTGTACAGATTGCATTTTCATGAAGCTGGCTCTGAGTCCTAGTTAAGTATCACTTTTTGGTTAATTTATGGTATCTTGTGTTTTACATATCATAACAAGTATGACATTCCAAGGTTATCTCCTACATATTATCTGTTACTCTTTGTAGTAGATTGCTCAGACTGTCATAACAAAGTACCACAGATTTGGTGGCTCACAAAGCAGTAATTAATTTTCTTACAGTTCTAAATACTAGAAGTCTGAGAGCAATGTGTTGGCAGGTTTGATTTCTTTTGAGGCTTCTCTCTTGTTTTGTAGATGACTGCCCTCATCATCCACCTTTACGTGGTCTTCTCTCTGTACCTGTCTGTGTTCAGACTTCCTCTTCTTACTAGGATACCAGTCATATTGAATTAAGACACATCCTAATGACCTCATTTTAACTTAATTACCTCTTTAAAGACCTAATACAGTCACATTCTGAGGTCCTAGGGGTTAGGAATCTAACATATGAATTTTAGAATAACACAATTCAGCCCATAGCACCCCTGTTATGAATATCGACTCTCTTCGGTTAGTGATCCTGAGTGTGTTGTCCACTATAGTAAATTCAGCATCTATTACATTCCATGGGATATATTAACCTTTCAATGAATATCTACTAGTTGAATAAATCAATTAGTGATTCAGTGCATGAATATATATAAGAAAGTCTTATGGTCCATAGACAAAAACATTCCAAGTTTTAGGAAAATGGCTCCTGAGATTGGGTGAGCATTCTCTGAGTCACTCTGAAAGCAAGTGATGAATTGGTAAATATGAATTTCATAAGATGATTAGGTTATTACCTTAGAAAGTTTTGCTTGAACTTTTATGTGTATGTAGACGGAATGTCAGGTAAAGTGTAGTAATTTGATAATCCTTTTCAAAAAAAAATTCACATTTTAGAAAAAATTTTAAACTATTCATATCAGAGAAAAAACATGGTAAAATAATTAAGATTTTCAAAATTATTTTTAAGTGGAAGTGTTATTTTATGCAGCATTTATTTTGGGTTAAAGGATAATTGTATTACATTAGAGATAAAGGTAGATTATAACTTTACCCAAAGTTTAATTCTAATTTATTACTTACCAAAAACTACTGAAATATCAAAAACTCACTAGAGGAATGTGATAATCTGCATATAAAAGACATTAGGCAACTAGATTGAAGATATTCTTATAAATGCAATCTACAGAATTTTGAAAAATGGTGTGCTCTAAATTGAATGAGGTGGACTTTTTTGAAATAATAGGTTTAAAATTTTTCTATTCTTCTAATAAAGTAACTAAAGTCTATTAGACAGATGTTATAATTGAAAATCAATTAACTAGTACATAACTGTAAATAGCATAACTGTCTCCTGGAATTAAGTATAAAAATAATATTTTAAGTAATTTTTTCTCTATTAGACTCCATTGGGTCCTATGGTAATATTATTCTCAAGTTTCTCTTTATTTTTTTGATCTAAAAATAGTATTCAATGGCATTTTCTTTCCCTTTTTTTCCCTAGATATTGAATTAGAACCACACTGGCCCGAGATGCACAAATCTGAAAAGGATTCTAAGATGAACTAAGCCTGAAAGTTCCACAAATAGACACGGCTAACCCATCCTTTCACTTTTACCCAATTTGACACTGGCTCATCACCAAGGGAAGAAAAGTCTTGGGGAAAATGAAATGTATTTCCTTTCTAATCCAGCATAAATCTCTGGGCCCAACCTTTTTTTGTTTCTTTCACTTGCTTGCTTTCCCAAATAAACAATTGGAAATGTGTTATTCTGAGGGTTCTAAAAAACAATTTCATAAGAAAAAAATAACAAAAAATAATATTTTGTAATTATAATGGAATATAACTAAAGAATAAGGGGAAAATACCAGTGCCAAATTTATGGAATGCTCCTTAAAAATCTGGAAGCTTTCAAGGTATCCATTTTTCTTTAAATACTTCTTTCTTCCATTTTACTGTGTCATCGAATTTTTCATGTTTTTTCCACTTTAAATATATAGTCTAATATTTTCATTGTTCTCTGATGTGCT
Organism: Mesoplodon densirostris; assembly: GCF_025265405.1. Classification (NCBI taxonomy): domain Eukaryota; kingdom Metazoa; phylum Chordata; class Mammalia; order Artiodactyla; family Ziphiidae; genus Mesoplodon; species Mesoplodon densirostris. The sequence goes on from NC_082667.1 coordinate 91,638,421, forward strand.
GTTTTAAGTCAAGGTTTTGTGTTTTAATATTTTATCATCACTCTTTTCTTCCATTTTTAATTTGTATGTAATTAAATAAAATACAATTATTTTAATATTCACAGTGTTTATAGTAAAATAAAAATATATTATTTTAGATACTATCACAAATTTAATTTTGGCATTTATCTCTATAACTGGTAATAATTCTCAATAATAATTATTATTCACTTCAGGATGAAATAGATATAATTTTGAGATGCATAATGAACACAAACAATGCAGTAGTAACCCAGACATATTTAAAAGATTGTTTTTTCCTCCTACTTTATAATCTCCACTGGTAATCCCTAGAAGATTCATTTTAAAATATGTTAAACTTTGAAAGATATATAAGATATATGGGTTAATTAAATTAACTCAGTGTTATAATTATTACTACTATTATTATTATTGCAAATGGTACATCTATTAAGTGAATGCTAAACATGTGTTAATGATACATTTAACATTCTAATAGTCTTTTCCATAACCTTTTGGGATTGTGGTTCTTAAACTATTACACAATTTATTAAGAAGAGCTATTCTCTTCTAAAATTATAGACTCATCCCCTTTTTGACTTCTGAGGGCTCTTATTGCTATAACAGTGTGAATGTTATGGATTATAAATTTTAATACTTTAGAGTTAAGAATCAAATCAATATTATGTAATTTTACACATTTTAACAAAGAGTCTGATAAATTAATTTGAAATGATAGCTCAAGTATATAAAATATGATTTTCTATACTCTTGCTCAATTCTATTGGAAAGATTTTATGGTTCTAATTATTGCAAATCTGAAACATCTGGTAAATTATCATTTTGTTCATTAGAGAACATTAGGAAAAGTTCTTGTTATACTTGCTTTTGGCATGTTTTAAAACAGTTAAATTTCATACTCACTAGTCATACTCACTGGGACCATATGCTGTAATTATCCAACTGAGGTCACCAAAAGGTGAGAAGAGTAAAATTCTATACCAAAATATTTTATGAGAACTTCTTGCACAACTATTACTGGAGAATTGTTAGTAAGGATAGGGTAAATCAACATCCATAAGCAACCCTGATTGTATTCCTTATTTCAGCAATTTTTATAAATAGATAAAGAAATATGCTCTTTTCCTTACCTAGTATTAGATGTGAATAGAGAAAACTAAGAGAACAGAGGGTAGATACCAGGCACAAACTAGATGAATAACCTCAGGCTATGATATATTACCTCTATAGACATCCCTGATCATAAGTAATTAAGGATTATCTCACCGGAACTAGAGGAAACATAATCAACCTTTTAGATAGCACAATAGATTTAAATAGATGTGTGTGAAGATTTAGTAGGTTATATCTTAACAATATAACACAGAAACTAAATCTTTTTCATTTTTCCAGTTTATCCTAAATATTCAAAATAGCACATTCTTCTTGAAAGATTTTGGAGATAGCTAAATGTGCTAGGAATCCCAGTGAACTGTGGAAGACTTAGGAAAGACATCTATGAGGAATAACTACATAGAGTAGTGTTAAATGTTAATAAAGCTTTGCTTAATCTTTTTTTTTTTATAAAGAAATCACTTGAGGATTTCAAGCACAAAATATCTTGGCCTCAGTATTGGGTTTTAAATGTGTAAAACCAAGTCTAAGTTGTTTAATTTTTAAAAAATATTTTTACATGTATTATGATAGTTATTGTGTTCATGTTTAATGTACTTTTGTTTTTCTAATTTAAGACTTTTTACAAATACTTACCTCACAATGCAATTGTACTTCCATGTTAAGGGAAAATATGTTCCTTTTAGGCACTTAAAGCACTCAGTTTCTTTATTAGTTCCTCTTCTTTCTTTTCTGTATTAATTTCTATACACTTTTTGAAGAGGTTATTGAGAGGGTATAACTTCTGATTGACCCTTCAGCTGGATCTGGTCAATCAGAGGCTCCTCACTCATTTCTCTGTCCTTGGAATGTATATTGTACCCACCATTCCCACATTCTGTTCCAAAGACATAGCCTTCAGAGTAAGGTGTTGTTCAGACCATCTGGATGGTATACATGACTAAACCCAGTTAACATCTCTACATGAACTTTAAGATTCTGACAGGTGGGTGTGGTGATTTAGTCATCTTGTGGCCAGCCAATACAAGCCTTGTAAGTTTCCTTGCTGATTAAAACTGCCATCTATCAATCTGCAGTGGTCTGCCTCTTTTTTTCAATCTTCCCTTGCCCTTTGTGTACAGGAACAAGTTTGTGAACCAAGAATTGGCGAGTGAGCCAGGAGACCAAAGAACTGGATCTCAGGAAAAAGGCATCTGTGAGGGAAATCTCCAGTTGGCCATTGACCTCTATTTATTTGGCAAATGGAGGGGTGACCCTTATATCAAGGATTGTGTACTGCCTAGTGAATAGAGAGACACTGGAAAAGCATGGCTGTTTTAATATGGTTGTTTGAGGAACTGTACATAGATCACTCTTTCAAAGAAGGGAAGCAAATACCTGCCACAGTGGGCTGGCCTCTACTGTAGGCAGTTCTGCTGGCCACTGATACCCAGCTAGAGGCTGAAGCTCAAGTAAGAAAGTTGGAAGAAGAGCTGAGGTTAGAAAAGAATGTGCAGACTTTTACTATTCTGCTAGCTTTGGGGCTAGCAGGCAAGGTAGGAGAGCAGAACAATAAATTGGAAAACTTAGCATGTTGTTTATGCAAATCTAGGAGACTGCAAGCTTCTGTGGATTAAGAACTGAATGCTTGTGACAAAGCCTGATTAGTATGCTAAGGAGGGAATCCCTGGAAAAGTGAGGAATGTTAAGGGAGGGATGTTGTAGTAATTGACACTGAAATGGACGAGGTGTCCCATACTGTCTGACCCTTAATACAAAGGAAAATTTTAAATAGTAATTAACCCTAAACTTCTGATACTAGTGAAATATACTCCAAAGTTCTTTGGATAAAAACTTGTATCCTTTCTCTTCAAATTGTAAATGTTAACATCTTTGGTGTGTAAACATCCCAGGCATTAACTAAAGCTCTGCTCACAATTGCCTGAGACCAAAAGAAACCAAAAAAGAAGAAAAAAAGTAGGAGGAGACTTTTTAAAATGGAGACTGCTATAGAAAATTCCTTACCCAAAATCCAGGTCACAGCTTCCTTAAGATTACTTGTCTAGGGCAAATACCAACTTTAAAAGTCTTCTTTAAAAATAGTAGTAAATAGCTTTTAGCCATGTGACTGGGTAACCTTAATTTGTTCTGTCTGCAAGAGAGAAAAGTTGGATTTGACTATTATTTTAAAACTAGTGAGTTTTGTATTGTTCTGTCTGATTCATTGTGAAAGTTTTGGAATGAAAGCTATGGGGTATCTCTGTTTGTATGTTTGTGTATGTTTATGGATAGGTGTTATATATATATATGTGATGTTTTTCTGCCTCTGGAAAGTATTAACAATATGACTTGTAAAAGACCTTATTTAATTGACTTAAAGAAAAATAAGCTTTGATATCAACAGTGCACTTCTGTAATACTACAACAGTCTTATTTTATCTGCTAAAAAAGACAACATTTCCTTGAACTATTGGTCTGTTCTTGATGGGATTGTGAAGGTTTTGCTTTACCTTTTAAATTACCTGCCTAGACAGCAAAGATTATGTGTTCTATCAAAATAATTTTCTGTGCTTTATATTTTCTTTATTAGATTTTACTTAAGGAAACTGAGTCTTCAAAAGAGCTAAGTTTTTTTTTTTACAATTATTTAATTTTCTGTATTTGTCTTTGAAGGCTTTAATTGTCATGTTAGTTAATTGGAAAACTAAGTATTTTTTCACAGTGATCTATTATCCTATTTAATCAAGTATTTTAAACATTTTGATACTTTTAAAAAACTTTCCAAAAATCAAATTCTAAATGAAGTATTAATGACATAAAAATAATATTATGATTTTTTAGAGGGTCTCTGGAACATCTCAAAAGATGTGTTCTCTCTGCTTATAAATGAGAGATATTAAACTAATTAGGCTTATTTGATATTTTAAATTATATGGGAAGCATTGTCAAATAAGAAGTGATGTTAAATTTTTAGATATTTAGGGTATATTTATATGAAATTCTTAGAAATGTGATATGTCCTGGTATAAAGTTGTCAGTTATAATTTTAAAATGCATTTCACAGAAATAACCAAATTTCCTTGTCACTTACATTATAATGAACTCTCATGAGATCTTTAGACATGACCATTTTTAAGTCTTTTGTCAATTATGAACAGTTTTTGTTTTACTTTAATGGTTTTACAAAAGCATTCCTACAAAAGTGTTTCATCTTCAAGGAGATTCATGGGAAACTGTAATAAGTACAGGTTTTTGGTAACTAAAATCAGTTTGTCTTCAGGTGGGAGAGGCCACAATGGACCTTTCATGTACTTCCCCAAGGCTACCTGCACAGCCCCAGAATATGTCATGGGATGGTAGGCCTAGATCTGGTTCATTCCTCATTCTCCACATCAGTAAAATGTACACATTATATTAATAATGTAATGTTAACACGTGAGTACTTGCTTCTGCTTTAGGACACACTGCAGGTTTTGCTGGAACATCTGCGAGGTAGAGGCTGGGAAGTGAACCTGCAGAAAATTTAAGACACAGGCACCACCTTAAAGTTTTGGGGAGTTGTAGGTTGCATAAGACACATGTTGCCCCAGTAGCTATGATTGACAAGGTGTAAGCCTATCTAACCCCTAAAAATGTGGAAAAGGTACAAGAATTTGTAGATATGTTGGAGATTTTATTTCCCACCTGGCATGCTGCCTCTGTCCCTTATACTGCCTATTGAAGAAAGGGCACATATGGGACTGGGGATCATAGTAGCATGCCGCTTTTGAGAAGGAAAAAAATACCAGGCAAGCTGATTAAAGCTCTGGGCATCTCTCAAGCAGGCTACCATTTGAGTTAGATGTATTTGTGACTCTTGAAGCTATGAACTGGACACTGTGGCAGAGACAACAGAAAGAGAGATTACCCCTAGGATTTTGGTCCCAGCTCTGAAAAAGGGCAGAAACCCAATATACCTTCATAGAGCAACAGCTTCTAAACTCTTCCAGATAGAGTTTTTCAAAAATGAATATCTTATCATGGTAAGACTTTCCTTCCTGTCAAGGGGTAGGTTAAGGATAAGTTCCATAGACCCATCTCTCCCATGACTCAAATCCCTGCTTTAACTAAGTGACAGCCTATTTACAGCAGAGGAGTACCCTGTCTGCCAGCCCACATTCTCTAGAAATGTGAGTGCTACTAGGCCCTGTAGAGTATGTAGATACTCTAAGTGTCCCCACCCTTATTCCTGCAGTAGCCCCTGTGGCATTTATGGAGAGAGTAGGGGAAATTCCTACTGATGCCTGGTATACAGATGCCTAGAAACAGGAACAAACTGCAGCCTTCAGTTGGCTACACTCAGAGCAGTTTGGCTGGTGATCACAATAAGCCCTGGTGTTTAACCCTTTTAAGTGACAGTTGGGTTGTTTTAAAGGGATTAACCCTATGGCTTGGATGATGGAAAGCCAAGGTGTATATGATCATGAATAAGCCCTTGTGGGTAGGTATATATGGAAAGACGTTGGGTCCACCTATAAGAGACTGAGGCAACCATTTCTGTTTTCCACATCCCGGTTCATAAGGCAGTGACATCCCCTGTCAATCAAGAAGCTGATGCCTTAGACTAGATATGAGCACAGGTGGGATTGTGTATTGCCAAGGATGCCAGATTTGCCCTTGAAATACAGTGACTCAGTTAATGCAGCAACAGCAGCATATCCTGTGTGTTCTAAATAATGCTCAAGGCAACTGCCAAAAGAGTGTGGGGTTATCCACTGGAGTTCCCAACCAGTGAGGGATTGCAAACTGATAGTATTGGCCCCTTCCCTCTAAGTTAGGATTCTAAATATGCCTTGTTTTGTTTGGACACTGTGTCTTGCCTAACCCAAATTTTCCCATTACCATGCAAACTAGGCTGCCACCATTAGGGGATTAGAGAAGCTGAGTACCATGTACATATATACTCAATGAATAGACAGTAGTTGGGGGTCACATTTCAAAGGCCATGATGTGCAAGGCTGGGCAAAAGAACATGACCTTGAATGGGAGTTTCATCTCCCATATAACTTGCAAGCAGCAGAATTATTGGAAAGAAAACAAGGAATATTAAAACAGCAGGTTAAACTACTAACTGGTAAAACCTCCTTGACTGGGTGTACTGAAATACTGTTCCAGGCTTTAATACATCTGCATGATCAAACAGTAGAGCTTGATGCCCCATATGTCAGACTGGGGATGCCTGCTGAGACACCCAATACCCTGAAGGTATGGAAGTTGTGGGAAAAAGCCATTGTCCCAACTCTCATCATGGATCAAAGTACCATGCACTGAGAACAATGAGCCCCATTATACCTGGGAGAGGCATTATCTCCTCCAATTTGCAATGAAACATCCCACAGGGATGCGTGATACACTTTTCACCCCTGGGTGAAGGGGAAATACTCAGTCTCCCCTGGGATCCCATGTTCTTGCTGCTAGCATTTTGAGATGCATTATGTTTGGAATGGAGAATGCACCATTGAAATAGAGGAGAAGGAGGGGTTCCTGGTCTGCCATATCCTGCTCCCAGTCCATCTCTTCACAACTGACAGGGCTGCCTACCCCTGGTCAATACATATGATATGCACAACCAGGGCAAGTTCCTTAAGCTGCCACCCTCCCTCTGCTTAAGACCAGATAGAAAGGTTTTATTTTCCACTGGAACAATCATTTGGCCACTGTCTTTGTCCCCTCCACTGGCCTGGATAATGGCACACATAGAAACTCCTATGAAATTCACACAAAAAGCCTTAAATGATAGCCAATAAAGCCCATCTTTACTGAACACTAAAATATTCCTATAGCGAAAAGCTGTGCTCCAAAATAGGATGGCCTTGGATTTACTACTGCTTTAAAAGGAGGTACTTGTGCCTTTATCCAAACAGAATGTTGTGCATTCTTAACTGATGAGACTGCTAATGCATCATCTTTATTAATTCACATGAGGACACAAATTAATGCTCTGAGTGATCCAGCCCTGAATATAGGGGACTTAATCAATCAATGGTTCAGATCTTAGGACCCTTGGTGGAAAGCTCTGTTATTTATTTGAGGAGTCATTATCTTAATCTGTGTTTTCTTTGGCACATGTCTATATTGTTATTATGATATCTGCCTCCAATGTAGCCAGATAGATGCCAAAAACAAACCACCTCCATACTAGTAAAACTCCTTGCTGACCATTCAGGGTACATTGTGGAAGGGGAGGTATGTAAGATTGTAAGAGCTAGTCACAAAAGGTGGAGTGTTGGAAGGGATCATGGAGAGGCCATGACCATTGGTTGACTCTTGAGCTTGAGCCAGGCAATCAGAGGCTCCTCACTCCATCCTCTGTCTTTGGAATATACATTCTGCCTACCATTCCCACAGTGGGAGCTGTCCAAGAACATAGCCCTGACAGGGAAACGTGTTGTTGAGACCATCTGGATGGTACACATAGCTGAACCCAGTTAAGGTTTCTGTATTAACCTTAAGATGCCAGCACATAGGTGTGGAGATCTATTTGTCTTGTAGCCACACAAGACAAGCCATGTCAAATTCCCTTGCTGATTAAAACTGCCAGCAATCTGGAGTGTTTTGCCTCTTTCTTTGGTCTCTCTTTGCCCTATGTGTATGGGGGCCAGTTTTCCAAACAACATACTTCAACTCCTTCCTTATATTAAGCATCATGGAGACAATGTTGAATAAGCATAGGGGTTTTACAGTGAGGTTACAATCAAGTAAATAAAAAAATAAGACTTAAGCATCTATCAGAGTTGATTATACAACGAACTTCAAAGTAGACTTCATCAAAATTATGTAAGCTCAACTGAAGACATCAACATATACAAAGTATATTAAGATAGCATGCTTTATATTGTCTTAGAGTCTACAAGATATTTCACCCAAAACTTCCAATGTCATTCTCCTTATCATAATAAGATATTCTTATGTATTCAGCTTAAAGAGTGATGATCAAATAAATTACACAGTTGAAGACTTAATTTTCTTTTTCTTTCTCTCTTTTGGTTGTCAAGTGATCATTTATAGAAATATTTTTCTTTGTAGTTCTTCAATAGCAAAAAGATTCACAATTATCTACAAATTTTGTAACTTTAGCAGCATACTATGGAAAGTTTTCAATTTTTGAGAAGCATCAAAATATGTCATTTTCTTTACACCACAGGATAGACTTGTGGCACTTCTCAACCTAGGCATCTTAAATGTGTATATTAATTTTTCAAAATCTTTTGTCAGTTGGTTTTATAGTACAGTAAAAAATTATATTGTCTCTATGTAACACCACCTCTGCTAGGAGCTTAAGATGGAGAAATAAGTACAGCTTATGCTCTTGATGATTTTATATTGTAGCATATGTGTAAACTAAAAATTATGTTACACAGACAAACAAGCAAACATGTAAGCCAATTGGTGGGCAGCAAAGAGCCCATGATAAAAGCTGCAGTTAAGCAGAAAGTGTTAGTTAGAATTTCAGGGTTAAATATCAAGAATTTTAACTCTAGTCCCCCCCACGAGGAGGCCTTCCCAAGAGAAATTGCAGAAAACATAGATTCAGGTATTCCAAAGACTACTCAATTATATGACCATTAAACTACATACAAATCAAGAGGGTAGACTAAAAACAGCTTAGAGATAAAACTAAAAGAACTAAAGAACTGAGATTTGAGCTGCCATCCATCAATGACTGAGTCTAATGTTTAAGTCTAATCAGACTAATTGCCTGATAAAACAAAAACACCCTCACTCATTGGAGGTATATAATAGAATCCAAAGCCTCCAAAACATAACACACACATAGTTTGAGATACAACAAAAATTAGTAAACATATAAAGAACAAGAAAATGCTATTCAATTTTCAAGGAAAACAAAAATAACCAACCAACAATGGAGACCAAGTTCAAGATAAATAACCCAGATGTTGCAGTTATCAGAAAAGAAGTTTAAAGCAGCTATTATAAGTATGTGCAGTGTGGTATTAAAAAAATGCTTTTAATGAATAAAGTAATAGAAAAACTTAACTAAGAAACAGAAAAGTCAAAAAGGAACCCAAGTGGAAATTCTGAAACAGAAAAATATGATATCTGAAATAAAAATTTTACCAGCTAGAATTAATAGGAATATGGAAATGATATCAGAAAAAGTGACTACACTTGGAAAAAGATGGAAAAAAATTTTTGAAGAATGAGGGAAAAAAGACTTTAAAAAGTTTACAGAGCACAGGGACCTGTGCAAAAACATCAAGGACTTAAATACTTGTGTAAATAGATTCCCAGAGGGAGAGGAGATAGGGAAGATAGATATTAGGGAATACAAATTATTTAAAAGATTAATTGACAAAAATGTCCCAAATTTGCTGTAAGACTTAAAAGTATATGATACTCAGAAAAAATTATCTGCTAAAGCATATGCTATGTATCTTCACCTTTCCATTTTGAAAAATTCATTCTAGTAGATAAGTTTCTCATTGAACCAACATCTAATCCATGCCTAAATTTAAATAGATCCATCTATTTGAAATATTGAATTTATTGTAATACGTTTGTTATAATACATCTTTCCATAAAGGAAACTCCTGGACCATAATACTTTAGTGATGAGAATTCTGTCAAACATTCAAGGAGCAAATAATATTACACAATTTTTTTTCATAAAGTGTTAAAAGTGATCACTTATAACTAGGTTTAAAAGGTCAGACTAACTCTACTTTTAACATATGGAAAATATATCAACACAAAGAGAGAATGAGAGTGTGAGAAAAAGACAGAGCAAGACTGAGGCCATTACTGACCACAATCCCTCACCATCTTAAATGCAAAACTTTTCATCAACATATAGCAAAACTAAACCAACAATATATTATGATGTTACTACATCAGAATCAACCAGGGTTTATCTCACAAATACAAGGTTAATTTTTAGAATTAAAAAAGTCAATTTAATTCATAATATTAACAGAATAAAGTAGAAAAATATTATCATGACTTTAGATGAATTAAATTATTGAAAAATTTCGAAACCTATTCTTGACAAATACTGAGCAAATTAGGAAGGGCAAAAAAACTCCTTCAACCTGAAAAAGGGCAATTATTTAAATCCTATATCCCACATCACACTAGATTGTGAAATTGTAAATATGTTCCTTCTAACATCAGAAACAAAACAAGGATGCTCATTTTTGCCACATCTATTTGTCATTTTACTAGAGATCCTGGCCATTGCAAGAAGTCAAGACAAATAAAAAACAAAAATAAAATGTGCAAAAAAAGTGTTGCAGATGATAACATCTGTTTACATATAAAGTTGAAACAACATACAAAAATTCTGTCATAACTAACAAGTGAATTTAGTAGCGTCAGAAAATACAAGATGAATTAAATCAATTATGTTTTTACATAATAGCATCAAACAATTGACACATTTGTTCCAGTTTCCCAGAGAATGGCTAAGGGAGACAGGGGATTATCTAAATAAAGGAAAAACACTGTTCATAGACAAGAAAGCTTGATAGTATTACAATGTCATTTAATTTTAAAATTTTGATAAATTTAACAAAATCTGAAGAAAAATTTCAGCAGAAATTTTTGTAGATTTTGATAAGTTTATTCTAAAATGTATATGGAAATCCAAATTATGTAGAGTACCCAAATGTATTTTTAAGTAAGAATAATGTTGGATAACTCAATCTATATGATTTTAAGATTAGCTACAGGACTACAGTGTGGTATTGGTGAAAAGATAGATATATGGATCAAAGTAACAGAATCAAGTGACAGGCAATAGATGACACAGATATGGTTAACCAATATTTGACAAAGGTTTCAAGGCAATTCAGTGGGGAAATGATAACCTTTTCAACAAACGGGAATAAAACAATTAAATATATAAATGAAGATAAAAAAGGAACATTGCCTTACTTTACACTATATATAAAAATTAAATCAAAATGGATCACGGACCTAATAATAATGATAGATCAAGTTCATGCATCATTTAAATGTGGAGCCAATGGGGAAATTTTATCCTGGAACAGATTATTCAAGTAAGGAAGCTAAAGTGCATGGTATTTGGGTAGCTGCTTCAACAGTGAATGGTTGTTTGCTTGTTTTTGGTTTCTTAATTATGTAATAAAGTATATACTAAACAAAAAATATATATATATATATTTATTTATACTAAATCATATATGTAATATGTATGAAAGCATATATATTAATCATATAGGTACTAAAGCAGATATATGTATATATATATATATATATACACATATATATATATAATCACTGTAACAATTATAGCCCAAACTGAAAGAATGCACTCACAATAAAGAGCAGACCCTAAAGCAGGAATAAGGGTGTCAGGAATGTGGGTTCAAAGGAAAATGTAAATTAAGAGGTTCTAAATATCCTGGGTAACAGGAGAAAAAGAACCCTTATATTATATCTGGTTATTGGTTCTTCCATCATTGAAAAATATTTATAATTTTCAAGAAAATAACTTTGTGTCCAATAAACTCCCCTGCAAGTTTCTCCCAGATTTAATAATTCTGAAGATCACACCTCCAAATTGAATCTTCAAACTAAGTTTAAGTTTATTATGTAAGAGATAAAGGTAACTGCAGAGATTGACAAGCAGTCTTATGAAGCTAAAAGCAAGATTTTCTTCATCTGAACTGCCTTTCCACATATGATTTTACTTTTGTTAGGCTCTTTGGAAACATTAATATATGTTCTGTAATGTAATCTTGATCAGATAACTGCTCTAAGAGTATGAATTAGTTTGTATTCTCAAACACGTGTAAGGTCAGTGCTATGATAATTCCTCTGTCCTGTTAACCCTTAGTACTCAAAACTTATGGCAAATGAAAGCACCTAAAATAACTACAGTTATTTCTTTGAGAGAGTCCAAATTGTACTTGCTGTAGGAATTTAAATCTATGTAGACATTGAAAATCCATCCAGATGAAACTAAGCAAAGTAGTCATTTGGGGAGAATAACTTAATGATACTGGTCTTTGGTATCTTTGTCTTTTAATTCATCAGAAGATAATTTGATTTAAACATGTTGATTTTGTGGGGGGGTTAGCATCTTTTAAATATTAATTTTCTAAAAGATTTAAAAGTTGGATTTTAATTCTTTTCTTGAGACTTTGATTAAAGGGAATCATTATTTTAAACTTTGAGTTTAAAATATGTTTTGGACTCCCTTAAATTTTTTGAGTGAACTTCATTGCAAATATCTCAATGGTCTATATGTGAATATTCTTTCCCATAATTGTGGTTGGAAAATAGAATGGGGATTGAATTTTCTTTCAGTCTTGCAAAGCGTGTGATCTCAGAATTAATTAATGCAGTATTCAAACTCATTTCAGAAACCTCTGGGAACACAGATCGAAACTTCCCATCATTGATTCCAAGAGGATCCATAAAGGAGGGGCTGGGGATCAGAGTGCAATAGTTCTGCCACAGTGCAATTTAAATCCCCAAGAAGTCTATGAATGTCTCTGGTTGAACATAGGTTTAGTAGTTGGGAATTGTTAATGTAAGATTACTTTTTAACACCCCTGGATTTAATTTTTTTTCATTTTACTATAAGTTTCAGAAATATATTTAGCATGCATAGTCAAATCTTCCTTTTTGTCTCAGAAGCTAGTTGCCCACAGAAAACATCATTGATATACTCCTTCATATGAGTAGATTTTGGCAGCAAGAACCTCATTGAGAAGAGTGAGGTCTCCTTAGGCCAAATTTTGCCTGTATAGAGCAATTTTCTACAACTCTCATACTTAATATTAGGAGCACATTTGCCATCATTTATAAAATATGATCTCAAATATAAATTTTCTTATTAATTAAAAGTAAGACTTTGATTTTTCTGCTTGCTTCTAATTTTGAATTGTGTTATAATGTGGATAAGAAAAAGATGATTTGCAGATTGGCTCTCTCAAACCCCAAGAAAAAAACACCCTAAGCATTTTTGTTACCATCCATCCAGAAGTAATTAATAATTCTCTCTCTCTCATAATTTAAACATACATATAATGCAATTTCATATAGCAGTATCATAAAATATATTTTGGTTTTTATTTTAATTTTACAGAAGAGTTTAATCTGCCACAATGAAATAGATCTATAGCAACTTTTTAAATGTTGGCACTTAAACATCCTCTGTGGAATTTTAATTTAATTTGGGAAACTAATTGCTAATTATCGCCTATTGTAGTTTTCATTAAAGCCATTTGTGTACCTTTCTGATCCTTGACCGCCCACGTACATGGTATGATTAAACTTCCTGGCTGCTTATTTCTTGGATAGAGACAAAGAGTTGGAAATAAAAATGATGCTTGTCATGTTCAAACTAGAACATTAACAAACAGTTCAAAACACTCTGGGGACTTCCCTGGTGGTCCAGTGGCTGAGACTCCACGCTCCCAATGCAGGTGGCCCAGGTTCAATCCCTGGTCAGGGACCTAGATCCCATATGCCACAACTAAGAGTTCACGTAACACAACTGAAGATCCAGCATACTGCTACTAAGATTCCACATGCTGCAATGAAGGTCCCGCATGCAAAAATGAGGATCCTGTGTGCCGCAACTAAGACCCTGCACAGCCAAATAAATAAATAATTAATTTAAAAAAAGACACTCTGACTCTCTCTGCCTCTGATAAAAACTGGTCATCGAAATTATAAGAATAATGTAAAAAAGAGATTCTACTAGAATTCTATGAACATGTAGGATGAATAAGAAATAAAATCTGTTGTTTTAAGTTACTGGAATTGACACAGAAATTGACATCTAGAAGTAGGGTGCTACTGTAGTTACAAACCTCAAACATAAGATAGTAACTTAGAAGCCAGGAGACAAGGAAACTTATACTGAAGACTGAAAGGATGATAACACTTGAAAACACACAAAAACATATGAAAAACATTCAACCACACTATTCATAAAAACAAATCTATAACAAAACGTCAAGGAAAAATTTATTTTGTACAAAATTTGACAAATTCCTAAGCTTTTTCCAAGCATTCTTACGCCGTCATTTGGAATTTATATTAGTATTACCTTCTGCAAAACAATTTGACATATGAATCTTTCAGCAACATGAATCTTTATATTTTATTTGTTTGTTTAAATTACACACACAGTGTCTGCTTCTAGGGATATGAATACAATAACATTAAGGCAAGCAGAAAAGCGTTTATGTAAAGTCAAGTATTACTTTATATTTTGTAATCCCCCAAATTTACACCAAATATTCAATATATTTTACATAAAATGAATAATGGGAAATACTTAACATTAAATGTCCAGAGATATTTAATGGCATTGCAAAGTATATTGGTATAATATTAAGTGCAAAGAAAGACACAAACTTGCATGTCCAGTGAGGAATCCTCTCAGATAAAAATAAAAGAATAAAATGTCCACGTCGTAAGCAGTGTTTCTCTCTTTGATGGTTCCATCATACTTGTCTGTCATTTTCTTCTTGATTAAGAATGTGTTTTTAATTTTTATACATAAGCATAGATTACTTTTCATAAGAAGAACTTAACTATAAATTTAAATTTTGGACTTTTCTTTTGACTCTATTACATGTACAAAATATAATAAAGGTTTCTAGAGCATGTGCAAATATCCATCTAAAAATCGTGTCCTGTATATAATATGGTGTAGCACATGTCCTGCTTAAAAACACTTCTTATTTGTTAAATCCCACACAATACATTCTAACTCCCGCATACCTAATACCACATTCTTAGGTGACAGTAATTCTCCTTTAAACATGCAAGTTTACCTTTTTTGTTTTCTCAGCAATCATCCTTATGTGGCAGTAAAGGCCAAGGGGTTCCTTAAAAAATAGGCTGTAAATCTGTAGACTCCTTGAAGGTGGATAAGATGCAAGATACTCATCCTGAGTTGATATTTAGGGACACTGAAATTACATTTTCCTTCTTTGAAGAATATCTCAGAAAGAAAACAAATTACTTAAGCATGGAAAGGTTAAGACCTATACTTTCAAATCTATGTATATGCATGGACCAATATTTTGTGATTCAGCTCACATGAGACAAAATTCTCATCATATTAAAATAAGCTCTTGCAAAAAACTTATATCAAAATATCCAAGAGACAAGTTATTTTATTCCTTACTGCTAGTCAAAATTTTTATACAATGCAAAAAATAAAACTTTTGGATTGATTGTATTTTAGAAGTTCGAAGGCTATGTACTTTTGTACTATTAATTTGTGTTATTAATTTGACACAAATTTGAGAGTATAAGATGCATTTTTATGTCTTTGGTATATATGAAAACTGAATAGTGATATTTGATTTGAGAATAATAAAATAACTGTAAAATTTTCTTCTATAATCTTGAATAAAATCAGGCAAATTATTGAATAAAATTTATTCTCTCAACTCACAGACCTTATATAAATATGCACACATTAAAATGCACACTTGTCTTTACATAGGTCTTCATGCAAGTACATGTATGCAAAGCCCAGTATCTTGTGTGGAGAGAAAGAGGGAAAGGATAGAAAAGAAAACATGGGAATGCTAATAGGCATTATGGAGGAAAATGTTGAAGTATAACTTCAGAGTAATTTCTATCATCTGAAAGATCTCATGTGAATTAAACCTTCTTTTCACCACAAAATTGGCAGCTTATTATGTTTCAATGGACAGGATGAGCTTATGGGAAAAGATCTTTAATCAAATACTGTCTCTTTAATCTAATGTTCTTACCTTGGCCAAGTTACTGAAGATACAAGAACACAAGTTTTTTCACTTGTAATATTGATTTTTTGTACATATTGGTGTCCAGTAATGATCAACTCCTCCTCTCAGTTATCTCTCTACTTTCCTGACTGATTTGCTCATTCTGGACAGCCTTCATTTTACATCTTTCTTTTGTAAAAGTCTTTGTTTTGATTCCTATGTGCAGTCCTATTCCAGCGTGTCATTTTCATTTTTGACCATGACTTATCTCTGTTTTTAACAACTCATCATCATCCTTTTCTGAATTCTTAAATATATGCAGTCCTTTAGGTTTTGACTTTCATTCTTTGTTCGTTGCATATTGTCCTTTCTAGGCCTCATCCATTCTTCATGTTCTAAAGTGACAGAACTTAAAATTCATGCTTCAAATTTCTAGCTAATTAGGTACTATAATAGTACTAAGTGTGAAATAAATAGAAAAAAAATATATATATATATATATATATATATTGGTCTCTTTTCTTGGTACCTGGCACAGAGTTCCTGAAACCTTTGTACTTTCCTAATGGATAAGAGCACTATGAGCATCTTTTATTCTAACACTTGTTCTCTGACCCCCAGTTCCTGACACAGAGCTCCTAAATCCCTTGACATTTCCTAGATGATAGAAACATCTTTTGTTCTACTGAACTGATTCATGAGCTCCTGTATGGGGACGGATCACCAGAAAGACTAAGCCATATGTAGAAGCTTGGAACTTTCAGCTCTACCTCATAGGAGCTGGAAATGGAGTTGATAAACCATCATGCCTATATATCATGAAGCCTCCATAAAAATCCCAAAAGTACAAAGTTTACAGTGTTTTCTGAGTTGGTGAACACATCCAAGTGCTGCAAGTATGCCATACCCCAGTTCCCTGGGGAGAGAAACTTCTGCACTCAGGACTTTTCCAGACCTCACCCTATATATCTCTTCTTGCTGTTCATCTGTGTCCTTTATCATACTGTAATGTATAATAAACTGCTAGATGTAAGTAAGTATTTCTCTGAGTTCTTTGAGCTGATCCAGCATATTATTGAACTCAAAGAGTGGGTAATGGAAACTTCAATTTATAGTTGCTCAGTCAGAAATACCAGAGACAACGTGACTTTCAACTGGCATCTGAAAGGGGACAACATTGTGAGACTGTGCCCTTAAGTTATGGGATATGCCACTAACTCCAAGCAGATTGTGTCAGAACTACATTGGATTGTAGGACACCAATCTGGTGTCAGAGAATTGGTAGATGTGGGAATAAACCCACATCTGATGTCAAAAGTGTTGTAAGTGTGATTTCTTTTTATTGTAAGCTAATCATCATCATTCTCTATCCGTAAATAGCTTCTCCTATGTTGCCTTTTGTGGTTATTGTTGTTTGCACTTCCATTATTATTAATTTTTATCAACCAGACTTTCATGCTTAGGGTTAACTTTGTTTTCTTTCCCTCCATTGTCTACTATGTTACTAAGTCAAGTATTTCTGTTCTAGCAATATCTATTCTACTTATTTATTCTGTATTCTCTAATTATTTAATCATCACTTATGCTTGTAATCTATTTTTCCCTGTGGCCCTGGAGACATTTTTTTTTAATTTTTATTTATATTTTTATTTTATTTTTTATTTTTTATTAGTTTCTGCTTTATAAGAAAGTGAATCAGTCATATACATACATCTGTTCCCACATCCGTTTCCTCCTGCATCTCCCTCCCTCCCACGCTCCACATCCCACCCCTCCAGGCGGTCACAAAGCACCGAGCCGATCTCCCTGTGCTATGCGGCTGCTTCCCACTATCTATCTACCATACGCTTGGTAGTGTATATATGTCCATGCCTCTCTTTTGCTTTGACTCAACTTACCCTTCCCCCTCCCCATATCTTCAAGTCCATTCTCAAGTAGGTCTGTGTCTTTATTCCTGTTTTACCCCTAGGTTCTTCATGACATTTTTTTTCTTAGATTCCATATATATGTGTTAGCATATGGTATTTGTCTTTCTCTTTCTGACTTACTTCACTTTGTATGACAGACTCTAGGTCTATCCACCTCATTACAAAGAGATCAGTTTCGTTTCTTTTTATGGCTGAGTAATATTCCATTGTATATATGTGCCACATCTTCTTTATCCATTAATCCGATGATGGACACTTAGGTTGTTTCCATCTCTGGGCTATTGTGAATAGAGCTGCTATGAACATTTTGGTACATGTCTCTTTTTGAATTACGGTTCTCTCAGGGTATATGCCTAGTAGTGGGATTGCTGGGTCATATGGTAGTTCTATTTGTAGTTTTTTAAGGAACCTCCATACTGTTCTCCATAGTGGCTGTACCAATTCACATTCCCACCAGCAGTGCAAGAGTGTTCCCTTTTCTCCACACCCTCTCCAGCATTTATTGTTTGTAGATTTTTTGATGATGGCCATTCTGACTGGTGTGAGATGATATCTCATTGTAGTTTTGATTTGCATTTCTCTAATGATTAATGATGTTGAGCATCCTTTCATGTGTTTGTTGGCAGTCTGTATATCTTCTTTGGAGAAATGCTTATTTAAGTCTTCTGCCCATTTTTGGATTGGGTTGTTTGTTTTTTTGCTATTGAGCTGCATGAGCTGTTTATAGATTTTGGAGATTAATCCTTTGTCAGTTGCTTCATTTGCAAATATTTTCTCCCAATCTGTGGGTTGTCTTTTGGTCTTGTTTATGGTTTCCTTTGCTGTGCAAAAACTTGGAAGTTTCATTAGGTCCTATTTGTTTATCTTTGTTTTTGTTTCCATTTCTCTAGGAGGTGGGTCCAAAAGGATCTTGCTGTGATTTATGTCATAGAGTGTTCTGCCTATGTTTTCCTCTAAGAGTTTGATAGTTTCTGGCCTTACATTTAGGTCTTTAACCCATTTTGAGCTTATTTTTGTGTATGGTGTTAGGGAATGATCTAATCTCATACTTTTACATGTCCCTTTCCAGTTTTCCCAGCACCACTTACTTAAGAGGCTGTCCTTTCTCCACTGTACATTCCTGCCTCCTTTATCAAAGATAAGGTGACCATATGTGCGTGCGTTTATCCCTGGGCTTTCTATTTTGTTCCATTGATCTATCTTTCTGATTTTGTGCCAGTACCACACTGTCTTGATTACTGTAGCTTTGTAGTATAGTCTGAAGTCAGGGAGCCTGATTCCTCCAGCTCCGTTTTTCGTTCTCAAGATTGCTTTGGCTATTCGGGGTCTTTTGTTTTTCTAAACAAATTTTGAAATTTTTTGTTCTAGTTCTGTGAAGAATGCCAGTGGTAGTTTGATAGGGATTGCATTGAATCTGTAGATTGCTTTGGGTAGTAGAGCCATTTTCACAATATTGATTCTTCCAATCCAGGAGCATGGTATATCTCTCCATCTATTTGTATCATCTTTAATTTCTTTCATCAGTGTCCTATAATTTTCTGCATACAGGTCTTTTGTCTCCTTAGGTAGGTTTATTCCTAGATATTTTATTCTTTTTCTTGCAATGGTAAATGGAAGTGTTTTCTTGATTTCACTTTCAGATTTTTTATCATTAGTGTACAGGAATGCGAGAAATTTCTGTGCATTAATTTTGTATCCTGCTACTTTACCAAATTCATTGATTAGCTCTAGTAGTTTTCTGGTGGCATCTTTAGGATTCTCTATGTATAGTATCATGTCATCTGCAAACAGTGACAGCTTTACTACTTCTTTGCCATTTTGGATTCTTTTATTTCCTTTTCTTCTCTGATTGCTGTGGCTAAAACTTCCAAAGCTAAGTTGAATAAGAGTGGTGAGAGTGGGCAGCCTTGTCTTGTTCCTGATCTTAGTGGAAATGGTTTCAGTTTTTCACCATTGAGGACGATGTTGGCTGTGGGTTTGTCATATATGGCCTTTATTATGTTGAGGAAAGTTCCCTCTATGCCTACTTTCTGCAGGGTTTTTATCATAAATGGGTGTTGAATTTTGTCAAAAGCTTTCTCTGCATCTATTCAGATGATCATATGGTTTTTCTTCTTCAATTTGTTAATATGGTGTATCACATTGATTGATTTGCATATATATTGAAGAATCCTTGCATTTCTGGAATAAACCCCACTTGATCATGGTGTATGATCCTTTTAATGTGCTGTTGGATTTTGTTTGCTAGTATTTTGTTGAGGATGTTTGCATCTATGTTCATCAGTGATATTGGCCTGTAGTTTCCTTTCTTTGTGAAATCCTTGCCTGGTTTTGGTATCAAGGTGATGGTGGCCTCGTAGTATGAGTTTGGGAGTGTTCCTCCCTCTGCTATATTTTGGAAGAGTTTGAGAAGGATAGGTGTTAGCTCTTCTCTAAATGTTTGATAGAATTCACCTGTGAAGCCATCTGGTCCTGGGCTTTTGTTTGTTGGAAGATTTTTAATCACAGTTTCAATTTCAGTGCTTGTGATTGGTCCATTCATATTTTCTCTTTCTTCCTGATCCAGTGGAGACTTATTTTATATTGGTATGTGCTGTCTTGAGTCTATTGCCAATTCTTCACAGACCACTATGTTGCCTTCTACTTTGAATCCAATATTAGGACTCAGAGTACACAGTTGTGTGATAAAGAATGATATTCTCTTTATGTCAACTGTGCTAGGTAAGATGGTAACAGAGATCATCAGATTTCAATATTATTCTGTGCCAGCATCATTTCTCATATTGAACTTCATTTGCTTTCACCTCAATGATGAGTACAAAAAATTCTACAACTCATTTTATAGTATAATTTACTTGAACTTTTGAGAATAACACATAAATATTTTTCTGGAGAACAACCTGGGGATACTCCTCTTCTCTCTTCATACTTTCTTCCTACATGATGCCTGCCATTCATATACTTTTAAATTTCATCAATAGACTGTACCTGAAGTCAAGGTTTTTCCTCTGATCTCTAGAATCATATGTACAACTCCTTACCTACTTGACATCTCCACTTGGATGTCTAATATAATTTCAAATATAACATGTTATTGAATTTTGCATACTCCAGAAAGCCACTGTGCATATTCAGTCACTGTTACATCACATAATTTTATGTCTATCCATTCATTAACATGTGTCTCCCACACAACTCAGCTAAAGTGTATCAAGTATATCCCTCAATTGTGCTTTTTTTCCTTCTGACTCTAGTTCTGTAACATCTGTAAATTCCAGATTTAATTTTACTAAGATGGGTAAAATGAATCTATGACAGTTACTTGTCTTCCCCTTGTGCCTTCTCTAAAACCATTTCCTATATAGCAATCAGCATTATGTTAAAAAAAAGACCCATTTAACAACAAGTCCACTTTTTAAACTCTCCAAGACTCATTTTTCTGTGTGTTTTTTAAGTTTTTTACCTTATTTTCTTTAGCTTTTTGCCCATTTTTCCTTCTGCCATTTGAGCATACTTAAGAAGATTGTTTCAAAGTCTTTATCTAGTAAGTCTGATGCCTGTGGTTCTTCAGAGACAGTTTCTGCAGCTTTATTTTCTTCCTTTGAATTTACCATGTTTTACTGTTTGTTTGCATACCTTATAATTTAATGTTGAGAATTAGGTATTTGAAAAAATGAACACCTCTCCCAGGCTTTGCATATTGGCTTTGAGCTGTAGTAATCTTTAATAATTAGCTTGACAAACTGTGAGCCCAGGATCAGCCTGAGGTGCAAGCTAAAGGTCTTCTCAGGTTTTTTGTGAACATGCATTTTGCCTGGTCTTGTGTGTAGCTTTATCAATCTCCCCATATACATGGCTGGTTTTAAATGCCTTAATTTCTCAGAGTCTCATGCCAGGTTTTCCTGGGGCATTAAATGGTCCATTATATTCCTCTACCAGCAATTTCTTGCCCCAAGCCTCTGTGGATCTGCAACATTCCCTGCTGTTTCTCCCTGATTGACATCCAAGTTAGGCAAGACAGAGACCAATCCTTCAGGCAGCCATCAGACAGGTTAGAATATTGCAAAGAAAGTCTGCTCTTCTTTCTCCAGTTTGAAGGTAGAAACTGGGAACTGAGCTGCCACCTCCACCAGACCAAGACCACACTATGGCATATATGGAATCGGGAAAGAGAAAAAATACACACACACACACACACACACACACACACACAGACACACACAGTTTCATACCATTGTTAGAGGCTTTTTCTAATTTGTTGTTCATTTGGTTCTCCAGAGTTCCTGTTAGGTTACTTTAGCCAGTTTTTGTTTGTTTTTGATGTCTCCATGGAGAACAAGATCTTGGAACTTCCTAACCAGCCATTTTGCTGATCATACTCTACCATTCCATTGTGAAAGATATTAGTGCAGGAACACAATGTTTTCAACAATATTTGTATTATCTGGTCTCCAGTACATAGTCTATCATAAATGCTCTGAATTCCTCACGATTTTTCACAATGCTTTCCAACTGAACACTTGCATTCTTGTTACATTTCTACAAAATAAGATATATATTTGTATTGAAAATTTGCAGCAGGACAAACACTTAGGCTTAATAGTGACTTCATCTAAAAAATATACCAATTTACAGTTATAGTTTAGTAACTTCACAGTGTTCTTGCTCATACCTAACAGTATATTATTTTCCCATTGAAACAATCATAATATGCTGGTATTTAACAATGAACAAATTTTGAAATATATTTTAAAATGATAGAATTTCAGATACATTTTTCACTCATCTATATATGTATAAAGTAAAGATGAACTAACTACTTAGTTTTTACAAATATTACTTTGTTAGAAATTTTACAGGACAAATTTTATAAAGCTCTCATGAGTCTATTTGCTCTCAAATATACAATGGAATCTTCAAAGTGATAAAACTGAATATATTGTAATTTTTAATGTATATCTAAATCTTTAAAAATATGTATTAACATTTTTTTTACCTGGGTGAGATTCTTTAGAACCATAGGTGCAAACTAACGTATAAAATGTTTCTCAGAAAATCTAAGGAAATTTAAATAAAGCAAAATGACAAGTGTTTATTTTTTCTCAGTAAACAGTATTTTATTATTAGATGGGAAAAATAAGTATATAATGATTTAAGCCTAAAGGCATTCATATATTTGTAAGAGATTTGAACACAAAAATTGTAGATCTTATCAACCAAAGTCTCTAACACCAAATTACTCACTAGAAAGTAATCACTTGAGGTGAAAATATTTTTTTAGGTTTTCTTTTACATATAGAAATTTAGAAATTTAGTAAGGCTCTGAGGTCCAAAAACTAAAGCATGACTTACTTCACTCTGTACGAGACTCTAGGTCCATCCACCTCACTACAAATGACTCAATTTTGTTTCTTTTTATGGCTGAGTAATATTCCATTGTATATATGTACCAGATCTTCTTTATCCATTCATCTGTCGATGGACACTTAGGTTTCTTCCATGTCCTGGCTAAGGTTGTTTCCGTGTCCTGGCTATAGTAAATAAAGGTGTAATGAACATTGTGGTACATGACTCTTTTTGAATCATGATTTTCTCAGGGTATATGCCCAGTAGTGAGAATGCTGGGTTGTATGGTAGTTGTATTTTTAGTTTTCTACAGAGTGAAGTAAGTCAGAAAGAGAAAAACAAATATTGAATGCTAACACATATATGTGGAATCTCAAACAAACAAACAAAAAAAAAGTGGTTCTGAAGAACCTAGGGGCATGACAGGAATAAAGATGCAGACGTAGAGAATGGACTTGAGAACATGGGGAGGGGGAAGGGTAAGTTGGGACAAAGTGAAAGAGGGGCATGGACATATATACATTACCAAATGTAAAATAGATAGCTAGTGGGAAACAGACATATAGCACAGGGAGATCAGCTGGGTGCTTTGTGACCACCTAGAGGGGTGGGATAGGGAGGATGGGAGGGAGACGCAAGATGGAGAAGATATGGGGATATATGTATATGTATAGCTGATTCACTTTGTTATAAAGCAGAAACCAACACACCATTGTAAAGCAATTATACTCCAATAGAGATGTTAAAAAAAAAAAAAAAAACTAAAGCATGAGCACTTGAATATTCTGCTCACAATGATGATGGACTGTCTTTGATGAATCTACTCTTCTTATGCATTCATCACGTTCTGCAAGCATTTTAGTTAACAAGGAAATTAGACATGACATTTATGTTTCTATGCCAAATATGTCTTTCTTTTATGTGAAGTTTTGCAAAATGATTTTGACAACTGTGTATAATTTCTATAATTTATTTTGCTTCCTTTCTTACAAATTAACCTTAGACTTTTGCCTTTCAAATAGCACACACTCTCTGTACAGGTACAATACTGTTAATAAATTAACAAAAAAAAAGGATATCTTAGCTAAACCTTATCAAATTAGCAATGTTATCAATTAGGGAAACACATTGATTAGGAAGATCAATAAAATTCCTATTTACTGGTAAAAATTCAGCATTCTTCAAACGTAATAAAATTGTCCTGTCAGTATCTTTTTTCCTTCCAGTGGAAAATAATAACATTCATTTAAAAAATGAGGAAGAAAGCTGTTTTAATAAAGTGATTCCAAAAGAACTTAGTAAATATGTACTGTGTTTATTTGATATTCAGTCAAACTCAGGTAATATTTCCTCTCCATAATCTTCTATTTAATTTTCCCCTGACCCTAACCTGCACTATACTATATATTTCATTTTATACTCAGTTAAATAAAAAAGTCAAATTCTCTTAGCCAATGAATTTCATAGCTATTCTTTGCTGCCAATAAATCTTACCTTTTATTTTCACTTGTCAGATCAAGGCCATAAGCTGGGACTGGGAAACATGGTTCTGCTCCTTTTCAGGATCATCAGCAATCTTTTACCCCACACTTACATATGAATTATTAAGATATTTATTGGTTGAAAAAAGAAAACTATCTCAAATGTAATACTGCAAAGGGTTGGAAGATTTGAATTTCTCATATAACAAATATATATTGTTTCCAACCTCTCAAGTGAACTCTGATGAGAAGAATAAGAATAATCACTTGATGCAAAAATTGGAGTTTCTCATCATAATTTAGGGCTAAAATAGAAGAAAAGTACCATATACACTTGGCACCATACAGATGAAAGACAAACCCAGATCAATTGCCTTTGACTTAGTGTGGAAGAGGCATTATGAGTATTTATAGCAGCTGTATATGTAAAGTTTCCATAGACTCACGGGGTCAGAGAGATGCAGAAATCTCTGATAAATCATGTAGTCCACTGTGCAGTGCTGTATTTTACATTGCAAATATATACATAGTAAATTTTAATATGTGATTTTAAAACAACTACTTCAGGATTAGCTTCTATTAATTTTAAGTATTTTATCTGAATATCATAAACTCAGAAATCGATGTTTGCCTGTAAATAGTTACCAAATATTTTCTTTTCATCATCATTCTTTTCTTCCTGATTTTTTCATCGAATATTGAATGTTAATTCAGTGCCATCATGCACTGACCCCAGCCCTCTGGAAAAAAAAATCCTGAAATTCTCTATTCTTTCTTCAAGTAACATATTAATAAAATACACTATATTACTTTAAATATTAATTATGTAAAGAGGAATTCCCTGGTTTTCCAGTGGTTAGGGCTCCATGCTTCCACTGCAGAGGCACAGGTTCAATCTCTGGTCACAAGCCACGTAGTGGGGTCAAAAATAAATTTATGTGAAGGATAGCAATATGTATTTTCTCCAAATTTTATGTAATATATACTTCAAAAACAAATGTGTTGAATTAACCACACACACAAAAAAAATAAGGATTGAGTCTTTTCTAGTACAAGTTAAAAGGGACTCCAGTCTTCTAAATCTTGCTTGTTGGAGATCTGATCATACACAGTTCAACTTGATGATAAATGATTGAAGATATTTTAGTTGTTCACTAGTGAAATACAGTACCTAAGATAAAGAGAGGGAAATTATATGTGTGTGTGTGTGTGTGTGTGTGTATATATATATATATATATATATATATATATATATATTCAGTATTCTTTGCAGAAACAAACTGAAAAATATCTCCACTTTAATTTCTATTTGGCATACATTGGGTTTCCTTGTGATATGTTACTTCAAAAAAAATAAACAAGTACTAATATATCTGAGAATTATTGAATATTTTTAGATGTTCTTCTAAATGTAGTAAATGAACTAACTCATTTACTTCCCTACATCACATCTATGAGGTATGTATTATAATTATCTCTACTGAAGAAAGAGAATAAGAAGCACTGGGATACTAAGTAGCTTTCAGAAAGACAGAGCAAGTAGTGGCAGAGCGGAATTTGAAGTCAGGCAATGTGGTTTTAGAGACCATCTTTTCTGTTGAGATATGTTGTATTAGTCAAAAAAAGGTGAAACCGGGCCTCCCTGGTGGCGCAGTGGTTGAGAGTCCGCCTGCCGATGCAGGGGATACGGGTTCGTGCCCCGGTCTGGGAGGATCCCATATGCCGCGGAGCGGCTGGGCCCATGAGCCATGGCCGCTGGGCCTGCGCATCCGGAGCCTGTGTTCCGCAACGGGAGAGGCCACAACAGTGAGAGGCCCGCATACCGCAAAAAGGAAAAAAAAAAAAAAGGTGAAACCATTTTCAAAGACATATATACATTCAAGAGCCTTATACATATGTTATAAACTGAATATGTGTGTCCTTGCAAATTCACATGTTGAAGTTCTAGCCTCCAGTAGCTCAGAATGTGACTGTAATAGAGACAGGCCTTTGAAAAGGTAATTAAAGTAAAATGAGTTCATTTGGATCCACCATAATTCAGTATGACTGAGACACCAGATGCAGGTATGCACAGAGGAAAAGCCATGAGGGGACACAGAAAGAAGGCAGCCATCTGCAAGTCAGGAAGAGAGGCCTCAGAAGAAGCCAAACCTGCTGACACCTTGATATTGGACATCTAGCCTGTGAGAAAATAAAATTCTGCTTTTGTAAGCCACCAATTTGTGGTATTTTGTTATTTTACCCCTACAAAATTAATACAATGTATGTCTACTAACTTTTATTTGGGAAGAATACTCAGATACACAAGCAAAGTAACCTCTGCTAACTTATGGAAATTGGATCTCATTAATAATAACTTGCTACTAAAAAATAAAACCCTGTTATTCCTTTAGCTGACATAAAAGCTATCACAAAGAAAAATATTCTGAGATTAATTTTAGGTGCTCTTTTGGTACTCATCAAACATAAACAAATAACAATTAAATAATTAACAATCCTATGTCAATGACTCACAATCTTAGACATCAATATTACTCCATTTACATTACCACATTTTATTTGGATTTATCATATTTCTGAAAGTATGAAAAGATCTGCAGTCAAAATTGATTAAAATGTGTGGGGAAATCCACTATATGACTTCATCTGAGTGATTTTTAAACAATATAAAAACTATCTGAATACACAGCTAGGTAAGAAAATGAATATTGACAAAAATGTATCTGAGAGTAAAAAAGTTATAATTTCATGAGAGCTTAGTATATATACCAGCTAATACTCTAATGTTTTATAAACACTTTCTCATCTATTCCTCACCATAATCATGTGGAATTGGTATTACTGTTATTTCAATTTTACTTATCTTACCTATTTCTCAAACCAAGGCTTAAAAAGTTTAGGCTTCTCTGGTGGCGCAGTGGTTGAAAGTCTGCCTGCCGATGCAGGGTACATGGGTTCATGCCCCGGTCTGGGAAGATCCCACATGCCGTGGAGTGGCTGGGCCGGTGAGCCATGGCAACTGAGCCTGTGCATCCAGAGCCTGTGCTCTGCAATGGGAGAGACCACAACAGTGAGAGGCCCGTGTACTGCAACAAACAAACAAACAAACAAACAAACAAACATACTCTCCAGAAAGTGGGCATAGAGGGAACCTACCTCAACATAATAAATGCCATATATGACAAACCACAGCAAACATCATTCTCAGTGGTGAAAAACTGAAAGCATTTCCTCTAAGATCAGGAATAGGACAATGAGGTCCACTCACACCTCTATCATTCAACATAGTTTTGGAAGTCCTAGCCACAGCAATCAGAGAAGAAAAAGAAATAAAAGAATAGAAATTGGAAAAGAAGTAGTAAAACTGACACTGTTTGCAGATGACAGGACACTATACGTAGATAATCCTAAAGATGCCACCAGAAAACTACTAGAGCTAATCAATGAATTTGGTAAAGTTGCAGGAGACAAAATTAATACACAGAAATCTCTTGCATTCCTATACAACTAACAATGAAAGATCAGAAAGAGAAATTAAGGAAACAGTCCCATTCACCATTGCAACAAAAAAATAAAATACCTAGGAATAAACCTACCTAAGGAGTTAAAATACCTGAACTCAAAAAAATGTAAGACACTGATGAAAGAAATCAAAGATGAGAAAAACAAATGTTCTTGGATTAGAAGAATCAATATTGTGAAAATGACTATGCTACCTAAAGAAATCTACAGATTCATTGCAATCCCTATCAAGCTACCAATGGCATTTTTCACAGAACTAGAACAAAATTTCTCACAATTTATATGGGAAAAAAAGAGACCCCAAATAGCCAAAGCAATCTTGAGAAAGAAAAATGGAGCTGGAAGAAACAGACTCCCTGACTACAGACTGTACTACAAAGCTACAGCAATCACGACAATATGGTACTGGCACAAAAACAGAAATATAGATAAATGGAATAGGATAGAAATTCCTCTGGGGTTTACCCAGAGGTAAACCAACACACATATGGTCACCTTATCTTTGATAAAGAAGGCAAAAATATACAATGGAGAAAAGACAGCTTCTTCAATAAGTGGTACTAGTAAAACTGGACAGCTACATGTAAAAGAATGAAATTAGAACACTGCCTAACACCATACACACAAAAAAACCTCAAAATGGATTAAAGACTTAAATGTAAGACCAGACACTATAAAACTCTTAGAGGAAAACATAGGCAGGATGCTCTATGACATAAATCAGAGCAAGATCATTTTTGACACACCTCCAAGAGTAATGGAAGTAAAAACAAAAATAAACAAATGGGATCTAATGAAACTTAAAGGCTTTTGCACAGCAAAGGAAACTATTAACAAAGCCAAAAGACAACCCTCAGAATGGGAGAAAATATTTGCATATGATTCAACAGACAAAGGATTAATCTCCAAAATATATAAACAGCTCATGCAACTCAATATGAAAAAACAAACAACCCAATCAAAAAATGGGCAGAAGACCTAAACAGACATTTCTCCAAATAAGACATACAAATGGCCAGGAAGCACTTGAAAAGCTGCTCAACATCAGTGTTTACTAGAGAAAGGCAAATCAAAACTACAATGAGGTATCACCACATACCAGTTATAATGGGCATCATCAGGAAATCTACAAACAACAAATGCTGGAGAGAGTGTGGAGAAAAGGGAACCCTCTTGCACTGTTGGTGGGAAAGTAAATTCATACAGTTACCATGGAGAACAGTATAGAGGTTCCTTAGAAACTAAAAATAAAATTACCATATGACCCAGCAATCCCACTACTGGGCATTTACCCAGAGAAAGCCATAATTCAAAAAGAGACATGCACCCCAATGTGCATTTCAGCACTATTTACAATAGCCAGGTCATGCAAGCAACCTAAATGCCCATAGACAGATGAATGGATAAAGAAGATGTGGTACATATATACAATAGAATATTACTCAGCCATAAAAAGCATGAAATTGAGTCATTTGTAGAGACATAGATGGACCTAGAGACTGTCATACAGAGTGAAGTAATTCAGAAAGAGTAAAACAAATATTGTATATTAACACATATATGTGGAACCTAGAAAAATGGCACAGATGAACCTGTTTGCAAGGCAGAAATAGATACACAGATGTAGAAAACAAATGTATGGACACTGAGGGAGTAAAGTGGAGGGGCAGGGGTCAGTTAAATAAGGAAAGAAAGAAAGAGCATTGGAAACACCCCCCTGAAAAACAAATTCAATAAACAATCTACCAGGTAAAGTATTCAAAGCATTTATCATAACAATGCTAACAGACTTAGGAAAAAGAATCAACAAACACAGTGAAAATATTAATGAGGAACCAGAAAATATAAAAAAGGACCAGTCAAATCTGAAGAGTAAAATAACTGAAAGGAAACACACCCTAGAAGGAATTAATAGCAGACTAGGCGTACAATACATCAGTTGGACTAAATAGCTATCTACAGGACATTCCATCCCAAAACAATAGAATGCTCACTCATTCTTTACAAGTGCACATGGAATTCTCTCCAGGATAGATCATATGCTAAGCCACAAGACAAATCTCAACAAATTTAAGAGGATAGAAATTATGTCAGCATTTTTCCTCACCATGACTTTATGAAACTAGAAATCAACACAGGAAGAGAAATGGGAAAAACTAAGACATGGAGAGTAAAAATATGCTACTACATCACCAGTGGTCAATAAAGAAATCAAAAAGGGAATCAGAAAATACCTCAAGACAAATGAAAGTGAAAACAGAACTTTCCAAAATCTGTGGGATGCAGGAAAAGCAATTCTAAGAGGGGAGTTTGTAGCAATACAGGCCTACCTCAAGAAACAAGAAAAAACTGAAAAAAAAAAACCAACTAGGTTTCCACCTAAAAGAATTAGAAAAAGAATGAAGTCCAAAGTCAGCAGAAGGAAGGAATTAATATTATTGGAGATGAAATAAACAAAAGAGACCCCCAAAATTAGAAATGATCAACAAAACCAAGAGCTGGTTCTTTGAAAAGATAAACAAAATTGATAAACTTTTAGCCAGGCTTATCAAGAACAAGAGAGAGAAGCCCCAAATAAAGAGAATAGGAAATGAAATAGAAGAAATTACAATTTATATCACAGAGGTATAAAAAGTCAAAAGAGAACACTAGTATTATTTGCTAACAAAGTGGACAACCTAGAATAAATGAACAAATTTCTGGAAACATAAAAGCTGCCAAGACTGACTCAGGAAGAAATAAACAAGTTGAACAAATTGATCCCTAGTAGTGAAATTGAATTTGTAATAAAAACAAACTCCCAACAAACAAAAGTGCAAGACTGGTCAGCTTCACAACAGAATTCCAGCAAACATATAAAGAAGATCTAATACCTATTGTCCTCAAACTATTTTAAAAAATGGAAGAGGATGAAACATCCCAAATTGATCCTATGAGGCCACCATTACACTGAAATCAAAACAAGAGAAAGACACTAAGAAAGATGAAAATTCCACATCAATATATCTGAAGAATATAGATGCAAAAATCCTCAACAAAATATTAGCAAACCGAATCCAACAATGTATAAGAAATGTACACCATGATCAACTGGGACTTATTCCAGGGATGCAAGGATGGTTCAATATTTGCAAATGCACCACATTAACAAAAGATAAAAAAATCAATAGATGCAGAAGACTATTTGACAAAATTCAACATCCATTCATGATAAAAACTCTCATCAAAGTTGGTACAGAGGGAACATATCTCAACATAATAAAGGCCATTTATGACAAACCCACAGCTAACTTCATATGCAATGATGAAAAGCAGAAAGTTTTTTTCTCTAAAATCAGGAAAAAGACAAGGATGCCCACTCTCACCATTTCTATTTAACATAGTATTGCAAGTCCTAGTCACAGCAACCAGACAAGAAAAAGAAATATAAAGCATCCAAATTGGAGAAAAAGAAGCAAACCATCAGTATTTGCAAATGACATGATAAAGTATTCACTAAATAACTATTAGAACTAATAAATGAAGTCAGTAAAGTTGTAGGATACAAGATTAATGTATAGATATCCATTGTTTTTGTATACAGTAATAATGAGCTATCAGAAAGAGAAAGCAAGAAAACAACCCCATTTAAAATCACATGAAAAAGAATAACATACCTAGGGAATAAAATTAACCAAGGAGGTGAAATACTTATACTCTGAAAATTATAAAATATTGGTGAAGGAATTTGAAAATGATACAAAGAAATGGAAAGATAACACATGTTCTTGGATTGGAATAATTAGTATTGTTAACATATCCATACTACCCAAAGCAATCTACAAATTTAATAAAATCACTTACAACATAATATTTTTCACAGAACTAGAATGACTAATCCTAAAATTTATATGGTACCACAAAAGAACCCAAACTGCCAAAGCAATCTTGAGAAAAAAGAACAAAGCTATATTACACGCCATGATTTCAGACTATACTACAAAGCTACCATAATCAAAACAGTACTGCATGAGCACAGATACAGACACATACTTAAATGGAATAGAACAGAGAGACCAGAAAAAAACCTATGTTCATATGGTCAATTAATCTATGACAAAGGTGGCAAGAGTATACAATGGAGAACAGATAGTCTTTTCAATAAGTGATGCTGGGAAAACTGGACAGCTACATGTACAGAAATTAGATTATATTTCCTCACAACATACACAAATTCAAAATGTATTGAAGACCTAAATGTAAGACCTAAAATCATAAAACTCTTAGAATACTGCATAGAGAGAACATTTCCTGACACAAATCCCAGTAATATTTTTTTAGACCTGTCTCTTATGGAAAAATAAATAAAAGCAAAAATAAACAAATGGACCTAGTTAAATTTAAAAGCTGTGGCATAACAAAGGAAACCATCTACAAAATGAAAAGACAACTATGGAATGAGAGAAAATACTTGCAAATGATATGACCAAAAAAGAATTAATTTATATAATATATAAACAGTTCATACAACCAAATATTAAAAAACCTGATTAGAAAATGAGCAGGAGACCTGAATAAACATTTTTCCAAAGAAGATTTACTTATTGACAACAGGCATATGAAAGGATGCTCAACATCTTTAATCATCAAGGAAATGCATGTGAAGTCCACAATGAGATATGACTCATACCTGTCAGAATAGATATCCTCAAAAGTCTACAAATGTCAAATGTTGGAAAGAATGCAAAGAAAAGAGAATCCTTGTATACTGTTGGTGGGAATGTAATCTGGTGCAGCCACTATAGAAAACAGTATGGTGGGTTCTCAAAAGACTAAAAGTAAAGCTACCATGTGGTCTAGCAATTCCACTCCTGGGTGTACATACGAAGAAAAGGAAAACATTAATTCAAAAAAACCCCCAAAAAAACCACATGCACTCCAGGGATCATAGCAGTATTATTTACATTAACCTATATATGGAAGCAACATGTGTCCATCAGCCAATAGATGGATAAAGAAAATGGAGTATATATATATATATATATATATATATATATATATATATATATATATATATATATATGTATACACACAGACACACACACAGTGGAATATTATTCGGTCATAAGAAGAAGGAAATTCTGTCATTTGCAACAACATGAGAGAGTATTGTGCTTAGTATATATGTCAGTCAGAGAAAGACAAATGCTCTATTTATCACTTGTATATGGAATATCCGAAAATATTTAAAGCCTTGAGATGCTATTGAGCATTATCTTTTTACTACAGGTATACTTTATTTTACTGCACTTCACTTTATTGTGCCTTCCATATACTGTTTTTTACAAATTGAAAGTTTGTGGCTACCCTGAAATGATTAGAAGTCTGGTGCCGTTTTTCCAACACCATTTGGATACTTTGATTTTCTGTGCCACATTTGGGTAATTCTTACAGTATTTTAAACTTTTTCATTATTATTATATTTGTTACGGTGATATATGATTAATGTTCATTGATGTAACTACTGCAAAAAATTATAACTTCCTGAAAGCTCAGATGATGGTTAGTGTTTTTTACCAATAACATGTTTTTTTTTTAATTAGGAAAGAAAGAAAGATTTCTTTCTTGAAAGAAAGGAAGGTAGGAAGGAAGGAAGGAAGGAAGAAAGGAAGGAAGAAAAAAGAGAAAGAAAAGAAAGGAGGGAGGCAGGGGAAGAAAGAGTGGAAGACGGAGGGAGTAAGCACACTTATTAACAGTTTTGGGAAATTGTATTTTTTTGCATTATTTAGATTAGCATTATTGTATGAAACAATAATGTGCATTTACAGATAGTCACATTTATTTTAAATTTCTTTATTTTTCAGAAGTTGAATATTTAAGGAATAGTAAATCACTTTTTCTCAAACATTGTAACAATCATTATGTGCATACAATTAATGATACCAGAAAAATATGGCTGCTAGATATAATCCAGTGAATTATAATACAGAATAAGTCTATTAGCCACATGATATTCAATACAAAAACTAGAAATAAGAAATCTTTGAAAAATGAAGACATTAAAATACACAGAAAAAGATAAATTTTATTAAGTAAAGGCCTTAAAGTGTTATCAATGTAAACAGTGGAATTTGAAACATCTGTTTTTCTTTGTTTTACCTAGATATTCTACTATATTTTAATAAAAATTATGTAATCATAAAGTGGCTCATTCAAAGTCTTCTATTTCTTGTATATCATGCTTCAAAGTAATGTCTCATTCTATGAAACTGATAATGGCATCAACAACAAACAAAATTTTGAAATATTACAAAATAGGTGAATAAAATGTCTAATAAAAATTGCAAAGAAAAATTATGTCTCATAACCTAGAATAATGGTCTTTTTGGTGAATATAACTGAAAGGACCTTGCCAGGGAATAAATTATATTTTCATAATCTTAATCATTCTCTCTTTGGTATAGTTTGTGACCTATGAACATACCAAATATATTTATCTGTTTCAAGTGACACATTCAGCATAACCTGAATATTTAATTACATTTAGTGTCTCTGTTGTCATCTTGAAATACTGTTCATTTAAATGAGGTTTTAGTGAATAATCATTAAAATGCTGTAAAAACTTCCTCTAGGATTGCTTAGAAAGAATCAGCTTACTTTTGGTGTTATTTTATTTTCTCTCTGAAGAAAATATTTGGACTCACAGCAGCAATATACCTAAGAAAAATTGTGGACTTAAATGATTCATGGTTAAGTTTAGACATCAGGGGCCAGGCAAAGGGTGAGGAAGTCCTAATGGACTTTTGTCTTTCAGGTCACTGTTCTGAATTTCATGCAGTTCAGTAGTCTTGATAAGATATTACCATCAAAAAACTGAGAAATATGAGCCTGGCCATATCCCGACAGCAATGGAAATGAATGAGAATTTTATGTGAAAGAGCATGTATGAGGTAGAGCATGAAGGGGTCCAAATTTGTGATATTCATACATGTGTTTAATATATCTGTAAATATGATATATGGTGAACCTGGTTACATGTAATCACAGAAAGGTGAAGGAAAAATGAATTAATTCTACATTGCAATTTAAGAAATTAAGTTTAGAGATATGTTAAGGCAATAGAACACACTTTAGAAACAGAAAGAATCAGCATTGAAATTCTGAAAATTCTTAGGTGAACATTAAAAATGGCAGTTCCTAAGTCCCTGAACTGGAGAAGAGTAAAAGAAAATGAACATCTGCTTTCCATGTCTCTCAGATGCTTCCCCTCATGCTAAAATACATGGTGAAAAGAGCACATTTATCCATGTCTATCCATATAAGCATATGGGTGATCAACAGAGATTTCAAACATATTTCTAAACCAGCTAAAACTAATTGTTTATCAGTGATTTCTTATGATATGTTTAACTGAATTCAAAAGATATTATTCACCACTTGTGATACACTAGGATAAATTTTAGATGGAAACCACTACTATCAAGACAAAGTTCATGAATCAAAAAGTCACAAATTACTAGAAGAAATTAAACAAATGCATGTAAAATAAGTTAAATTAATAAATTTCATAATATTCTAAGAACATTTTTTAAAGTGTTCTGATATCCTAGTAGATCAGAAGATCAGGAGAGGGAAGAAGTTATATAACCTCTCTTTCTGTCATAAACACTAATTTTGTGTCTTATCTGTGCACTATTTAATCATTATTAATAATTTTTTACTCAAGATGTCAACAGTTTCTCATGGGATATTACTGCTCCAGCACAAGTAGCCAATGTGGAAAAAATAAATTCACTTATGTTTAAAGGAAAAAGGCTGAGCTGTATATTAACATAACCATAGCCAATTTTAACTGTTCCTCAAGATTGAAAGACATTGAGTCATGAGCATTCCATTTCAGTGCCCAGCCGCTGCTGTTGTTTTTTATGTTACTGTTGTTTTCAACTCAGAATCCATATTTGTTCAATACTAAGCTTTTATGAACACTAATAAAAAACTTGTTTTCAGTGTACAAATATGTGTAGTGCCAGGAGTTTTACTGAGGAATATCTGGTTTTAGAATAAGTGGAATTTTGTTTGAATTCAAGTTTCCGATGAGCTTCATGTACATGAACGACTATGAGCGTTGGTGAAATGTGATGGGTTTGACACAACTTTCAAGATGAATATAATAATATCTTTCTCACTTGCTGCTATCATAAATTATAGTTTTATATGTAGCACATAAGTGCTAAATAACTATACTATTGTGTAGAACAATTAACCCAATATTTGAAAGAAAATGACACTTTTTCTAGTGCATCATTTCCTGGGAGAAACTATAAAATTTGACATGATAGTCATCTCAGAAGAGGAAATTAGCAAGTGGGTCACATAGAAAGGGATGGGAGAGAGGGTAAGTACAGTGTAGAATATCCAGTCACTTATGTTAAGCTGGTTAGATTGTAATTTTGGAAGCTTGAGTTTGTCAACCTGAGAAGGCTAGGAAACATACATGTATGTATGAGGACTCTTCTTGGTTTTTATTATCTCTCTCAGTACTTTAATAAAGACTCCAGAAAGCTCTCAGTAATCAAGCTTACCTGACATTTCTAAATTTAATTTTTCTTACCTAGAATAAATGTATTTGTGCATGTAGCTGTGCTGTTTGTATTTTGGGCATCATGGAATAAATGTATATGTATATGTGTGATTGTGTGTGTGTGTCTGTGTGTGTGTGCATGTGCATGCATACTCACACATGCCTGCATATTTGTGGGTCTTCATAATTTAAGAAACATTATGATGTTTTGTCACACAAGTATGTTGAGAACCTTCAAGTATAATGAGTGTTATCACTCATCTTCTCTGCTGTGCAAGCAAAGTGACCTTATCAAGAAATCAAATTTCCACAATATATTCTCACCAGACTCACACTATTCACAAACTATTCAAGGGATTTCAACATACTTAGACTGTCCTACAAGCCCTTTTTTGATCCTGGCCCATGTCATTGGTCCTATTTCAAACCTACCATCTCTTTTTTTGTAAGAGTCAGACAGTCAAGCCCTCTTTCTCAAATAGCAAGTGAGGCAGTAGTTTGAGAGGAACTTGAGGGGTAGGAAGGAGTCAGGTCAATTACGTGGGACCATCCCTCTTGGCATAGTTGACATCTCTCCATCTTCATCACTAAGTTTATGCTGATGCTTCAGACCTGATTCAAGCATTCTCTTCAGCAATGTCCCTTTCTAGCACAAGTCTTGGCCAGATTATTTTGTTAAATCTTTTAATCCTTTCCAGCACTTATCTCAATTTTAAATTATACATTTACTTGTGTGACCATTTATATTATCTATCTATCTACCTATCAACTGTTTGTCTGTCTCATTTCCCTATAAAACCCACAGTGAGCTCAATGAGAGGAGAAAGCTCATGTACTTTGCTCACCATTAAATCCCCACAGGTCTAGAATGCCATCAGACACAAAATAGACACAAAATTTATTTAGTCAATTATTAACTCTCAGTTAACTTTTTGTCTTTTCCCAAGAATTCAGTGTTTTATCTTTTTTGTTAAACAAAGGCTTTCAGAATCTGTGTAATGACAGGTTAATTGATCAAGCACTATTGTTCATTTAATTAGCAAGCAAATTCTATTTTTAAGCACTAATATCTGCTGGAATATACTGTTTCTTAATGAAATTAAATTATGGTGGTGATTATTTTACACCCAAATTTTCCTAACTAGAAAAGATAACTTTTCATATATTTTAATAGCTTACACAGCTTCATATATGTATAAGAGCAAAACCAGCCATTTAAATCATATAAATGAAAGTTACTTTCCAGCACTGAAATTTTATGAATCTACATACCACCTTAAGTCTATGAAGTGATTTTTCTTAATTCCATGACTGTATATTTTTTTTATGATTTTAACTTATCCTGACACTAAAACAGCATCTCCTTTTATAACTTGAATCAGCAGCCACTGGAAATCTTTAAGCTAATGCCAAGATCCATTAACCTGAATGGTGAATCAGCAGACTCAAGTTAAGCAATGTAAAATATTTAAGATTAAAATTTTCCCTCTTCTTGCCGTTTATCTAAAGGTCTTATAAGGGATTATCTGATTTAAGCTGTTGATGCTTTTAAAAATATGCAGCAACATCACACTTTCTGAGGGTTATCTTGGTGCTCTCTCTGCTATTTGAGGTTGATGGAGCCTCTGGGTGGATGACTACAGTATTTCAGAGGCAGATTTCTAAGCAGATACAGAAATATAAAGGGATAGTCCTTAGCAGATTTGAACTTATTACATGGTCAATGCTCCCTGGAGCATTTGAGTGTTCAAGAACCCTACTTAGAAGTAGCTATTGTTTTCCCTAGAGGAGCTCTATGATGGCACAAAATAGAGTATACATTTTATAAGATAAGTCATACCCTTATGGCCTTGACTTTTGCTGAAAATATTTAACAGGAATCAACATAATATGTTCACTCTAATACACCCTACTGATTCTCTAGATACTTTTCTGGAAACATTGGCTTTAGATAGATAGTAATGATATGAAGTAGACACACTGGATATAATTCAGAAAGCACTATATTTCATCAATAACCCCATTTTCTTTCAATTGTTGTCTTGCTCTATTGGTTTGAAAATAGCTATCTCATAATGGTCTGCCTAATACAAACCAGTTCAAAATAAACACTCTCAATTTCCTCAACTATTTCCTGTATTATATGATTTTTGTATCTCTTAGACTCTTAGTCTGGCCCCTGGGGAAACATATTTGTCCATATACATTTAGGGAAAGTCTTCTTTGTACCATATGCTGTGCTAGATATTGTGATACAGATATCTCTTCTGATTTTAGAAATGCCCCAAAATACCTTCTGCAATGTTTTCTTCAGGGATGATGCAAATAGCAGTTTTGTTTGAGTTAACACAATCTTGTATTATATATTAACGAGCTTGTTACTTTCTCATACACATTAATTCAAATTTCTTCTCTTCTTTATATCAGCTACTCTATATGCCTAAACTAATATTTTCTTTATTCCCCTGGATGATACCTTGTTTATATAAGT
Source organism: Mesoplodon densirostris (assembly GCF_025265405.1). Lineage (NCBI taxonomy): Eukaryota > Metazoa > Chordata > Mammalia > Artiodactyla > Ziphiidae > Mesoplodon > Mesoplodon densirostris. The sequence goes on from NC_082667.1 coordinate 91,677,606, forward strand.
CCAGGCTTAAAATTCTTTAAACAACTCTCTTGAAGTTGAATGTGTTGCTCTCTACTCAAATTTCCACATTTATTTTTCACATTTTACTTTCTATACCTGAATTGTCATTATTTGGTAAATGGTTATCTTTTTGCTTGAATATGTGAACTGACACTTTTTAGTATGTAACTCTGTACATTTATTTCAATATTTCTCTGTGCATGGTACATAGTCGTGAATAAATAGATCAAATTACCAATCCACGTGGAGAGGCATAGCCCCAGAATTTCTAATGGTATGGATTTATGGGACAGGAAATGGGAAGATAAATGGCAATATAATTATGACTGATAAAACCTGTGTAGTTTTTAAGCAGACATTCTTTGCTTTATTAAACTTGAAAAAATATAGCTACTGTACAAGGTAAAATACAGAGAGATGTTTAGAATTGTTTAACCACGTATGATAGCAAAAATAAACTGTCCAGGTTTGGGCATAGAAAGGGACTGCATAGAAGAAGTTGAACCGAAAAAAAAAAAAAAAAAAAAAAACATACAAAGGCAACAGCTAAAAGTTTTGCCCCTATTGTTATTGTACTTGAATATCATTTGAAAGCAGTTTATTAGTTCATTCACAATCCAGTTTTTCATATATTATACTTCTGTTTAACTATGTAATTGTCCAATGTAAAATAATACAGGTAGGCAGTTTTAGGTAGAAGTACTTGAACTGACAAAACCTAATCCATATTTGCAGCACTGGGACACTTATGTCCAAATTGAATGTTAGATATGCAGTATTTCTGGAAAATAGTGCCCAAACTACTCTGCCCTGTAGTGAGTCAACTCTTACTTAAACACTCAGCTGAAAATATTGCATAACTTCCAAGGAAAACACATATTAAGAAGACACTTCTGAGATGGAGAGTGAAGATGCTAAATGGAACAGTGAGGAAAACTGCATGGTCAAGGAAAGGTCAAAGCTAGAGTTTTATACACATAGTAGTAATGAAGCTGAATCCAGCCTCTGTATCCTGACACCAAATTAAATCTCAGAGATAGAGTTTTAGGTGAAGTAGGAAAGAATAGCTCTATTGTTTTGCCAGGCAAAGGGGGTCACAGTGGGCTAATGCCTTCAAAACTGTGTGTCCCAACCTGAAGGGGTAGTGAGAAATTTTATAGTAATGGTTCAAAGAGGAAGTGATCAGTTCATTGATATTCTTCTGATTGGTTGGCAGTGAGGTAAGTGGGAGTCAGCATTGTCAACCTTCTGGTTCCAGTGGGTCTGGGGTCTATGTGCTTGTGGCCAGCATACCATTGTTAACCATTAACTTCTCTCACCTGGTGTGGGTTTCAGTATCTGCAAGACAGCTCAAAGATGTTGTTGTGTGTATCCCTTGATGGGGAACCAGGACCTTGCCCCAAGGCTGCACTATTGTTTCTCTTGACTGTTCCTCCCTTGTCTCACATCCCCTCCCTTCTCTAATTAACAACTATTTGAACCTTCCTGTTAGAACTCAAGGCAGGTCATGGAAGCAGAATGAAGCCTATTTCCTATATTCAAAGAAATGGGGACACAGAAAGGCTTTTGTGCCCAGGAGCCCCACAGTGTCCTGCTCGGTATAAGCAACTCTGTTAACTTTAATTATGTCAGGCTTCTTTCGTACACTCTCTGCCCAGGGTACCCATGTCCTTTTCATTGAAGTAGAAGGATAAAAGACAGCACAGAGTATTTGCAGGAAGGGACCATATCTGAATGTTATATTTCATATTAAATAAATCATCTTACATTTCCCACCCCATTTCCTCTGTCAAGAGCCAAGGACGATCTCTGGTGGCCCAATATTTTTTTTTATTATTGTTAGCTATTGGATCATAGTTAATACTCTTTGTTAGTCCTGTAGGCATTTCCTAAAAAGCAGTTCCTAACCAAAGAAACTTGACTTAATAGATACCTTTAAAATATTAGTAATGTCAGATTTCCCAATGTTAGATCACAAAAAATTCTTAACTAATGATGTGGAAATTAAAAAATATATATATTACAAGCTCCATTTGTACATGTCAGAGATAATCAGTGAAGGGTTCTATGTCTTCAGTAATAAAATAATCGAGGATAATTGTGGGCTCTGAGCATGATAGACAGTTTTAGGGACACAGGAGTGAATGTAGTGACCATCTATGCCATCATTTCCAAAAATGTTAAACACTGAAAAAAATGATTTTATTAATATATATATACAAGCTGACTTCGTAATAAAGTTTTTATTAAAAATGTTGTAAATGTATTGTAGAAGTAAGTTTTAAACAATTATGTTAAATAAGGGTGAAATTTGCTCAACTGAAGAAATTAAATTTATTCTGACTCCTCTTATTAAGAGTAAAATAGAAATTCTGCTTATTATTTTAATCTTTCCTAAGCATTTACTAAAACAGTTAATTGGTGTATTGTGGGTTTTCTATCTTCATTTTAAAGCGCACTCTCGAACATGCTATCCATCACCAAATCATGCAGTTAAGAAGTTGATGTCTATTAAAAATAATATAGAACATTAAGAAAAAATTTAAATAGCTGAAAATAGTTATGAAAATTAATGGAAAAATAACTAAGCTAAATAACCAAGGAATGCCAATGAGTAAAAGGGTTTACAAAAAGCCTTTTGTAATAAAGAGCTTGTGGGGCTTCCCTGGTGGCACAGTGTTTGAGAGTCCACCTGCCGATGCAGGGGACACGGGTTCATGTTCGGGAAGATCCCACATGCCACGGAGCGGCTGGGCCCGTGAGCCATGGCTGCTGAGCCTGAACGTCCAGAGCTTGTGCTCCGCAACGGCGGAGGTCACAGCAGTGAGAGACCCGTGTAACGCAAAAAAAAAAAAAAAAAAAAAAGTGTTTGTGGTATTTTCTTAACTTCAAATTCCCTACCACATAGATGCTAGTCTATATACTATAATTTTCACTTAGTAAATAATTATTCTTAAAGAAGACTTCTCTTTTTTCATTATGGTTATAAATTCAACACACCATAAAGTTATATTTTTAAGAAGAATAAAGAAAAACATAATGTTGTTTTTTAGGATTAGATATTATTTTTATAACCAGACACAAATAACTTCAAAAAAGAAATCTTAATTTTTAAACACATTCCTAATTTTAGACAAATAAATTCTCCTGCTCTATATTTGTTTGTTTTGTATATGTTAATAAAATTTTGTAGATTAGATTACTAACCTCTTGGCTGCACTTACAGGTGGTAACTAAATATCTGTGGTAGACACAGAGATAGATCTCCCATCAAGGAAGTACAGGCTACCTACCTGAGGGAAACGTGGTCAGCAGAGAGATTCCAGCTATCAGCTCTTTCAGGTTCTGCCCCACAGAGCCAACTGGACAAATGTCCTTTCTTTCTCTGGTCAGTTCACATTCAGTGACTGAATGAGGCAGGAGTATAATGGCCCAGTGTTTTTGCCCCCCACCCCCAACAAAAAAAAGAATACTCAGAAGGACAATATTGCTCCACAGCTTTTGCTAGGTTGAATGAGGTTCTCTTGGGCCTGCATTATAGTTCCAATTGTGCCCTGCCTGGTCCTGCCCTGTCCACTTTCCTTTCACAGGTGTTGATCACTAGGAAATATATGGTGCTCCAAACTCTGTCATATCTTCTGCTTCTGGAAACCATAATATATGACAGTTTAAAGAGAAGTGGTTTAAAAGTGCAGGTGATAAGTTTCTATAGCTAAATCACTAGCCACCTGGCCTCATCATTTTTGATAAGTAGAGCAGAGACAGTCCCTGGCACAAGGTGACAGTTCAATTGCTAAAGTTAGAGATGAATCTTGATGGTGTATGTATGGTGGAAAGGAATGCATTAGCTCACCTGCCAGGCATTTGAAACATATAAAGGAAATAGTAGATGTTAGAAAGTGGTATTATATAATCAGTGCTGAACATGATTAATGCTCTTTAGAGAGAGAAAACATTTGAGATAAAGAAACTAGCACTTGAAAGACAGGTATGGTAGCCTAAGGGTCACTTTTATTGTATGTAAAGAATCTCTAATCTCTTCCAAGGCAAGGGCAGAGAAAGCTGAAAACAAAAATCTGAACTGTGGTTAAATTTCAAAGACAGCTAAGCACCTAAACAAAGTAAGAATATTATGCCAAGACCAGCGCTCTGGCTGGGAAAAATGAGACTCTCACACGTAAACTTCATGACCCTTCTGAGCCTGATCCATCCTTGGTAAGAGCTATCACTTCCTCTAAGCTGAGGAAAAATGTGGAGGCTCTTCTCTTGCTAAGCAGCATTCTCTGGGATTATTAGAATTTACCTGGCCAAATAACCTGAGCAGAAGTCTTTTTCTCCCTTAGGTTAAATCCAAAATCTCTATTCCTTTACTACTGAAAACAAAACTACAGGGCATTGTATTAGTTGGAATTCAATATTTATTACTAGTGTCAATCCACTGACTTTTAAAAATATATATCCACAATTAATTTTTTCACAATTCGTATAAAGCCATTTATTTTTACACTAGCAATAAAATAATCAAGTTTACATTTATTTCAAAAATAAAAACAAACAAAAAAACCCTTTAGTATCACCCCTCAGAATCTCCCCTACCTACTGTTTTGTCAACTTAACCTATGACTAGTGCTAAATCACAGAATAACCCAAATGAGAGCAACCTCAGCCTGAGAAGAAAGGAATGGACTAAACCATAAAGGTAATGTTAATGCTTAGCAAGCCTATACCTGGCAGGAACCATAGGAATACATATTAAAATGTGTTCTTATGGTGCTTAATTAGGAGAGCTGGGAAATAAAATTGAACAGGGAAGTTTTGTTGACTTGGGGGCACTCTCCTAAAGTTTACTCTTAATACTTGGTCAGGACAACATGAAATAATATGTTTCATTTTGAGGATGGCTCATAGAGGTGTAAAAGAAGCAATGACTTTCATGAGTAAAGTTGTAATGCAGATGTTACAAGAAAGGTTTAAATGCTGATGGAAGCGGGCACATCAGAGTGTGGCAAGAAGACCAACCAGATGAATGTATTCCATGGAAAAGTCTGGAGGATACACATTTAACAAGCCTACAATGAACTCACTGGTAGAAGGGACACCAGCATCACAAAATTTTCAATGTTTCTGTAAACTACAGGCCAAGGCTGTCAACAGGAGAGACTGTTAAACTTAAATCACTGAAAGTAGTGAAGATGAGAGGTTATCAAAACTAATGAAGCAAGGATATTCTAATTCACTGCTAGAAACCAGAAGGAAACAATCATAGTAATGATGGGAAAGGTTTCAAGGGCAGCCAAGGGAAGCAGATTCACCAAGAGTTATGGAGATAGTTTATTGAACACAATATCTTGGTGGCAAAATAGATAGGAATATAACAATGGTACTATCTAACTTGTATTAGCAGAAAAAATCAAGGATGTGTGAGTAGAAAGAAGAGACTGGATCACTCTCTCCATTAAAAAGTCATGCCATGTTATATGTCAATTATACCTCAATAAAGCTGGGGGGGAATAAAAACACATGTTAAAAATAAGTCATGTTTCTTTGATATACACCTGGACATACATCAGCTTTCAAACCAGGAATCCATTGACTAAAGCAGTGGCTGTGTCCCCAGGAAGAAGGATCCATAGTAAGAACACAAGAAGGCTTGTGGTTTCCAGTCCAGCATATAGGAGCTTAGAAGTTGCTACTCCATCCTAATAAGTAAAATCCTGAATAAACAGAAACATCAACACCTCTTTTTAAATCTATAAGAGAAGAGAGGTCACATGGAAAATCCCTGCCCCCAAAATGGAAAGGTACATAGGCCAAGACAGAGAATCATAACTTACTAGAGCAGAAACCCATGAGCAGAAATCTCCATAGGAACCAGTACTCAGGTAGGAAAACCTGAATTTGAATTGATGAATTGTTATAGGCTCACTGTAGACAAGTCTGAGCCTTAAAAACTCCAGGGACCCAGCATATGGAGAGAACTCACAGTATGAGTTTTACCTCCAGGTGCCCCAGGTTCACAGTGAAAATCAGACAAAAATTCCTTCATGTTTCAAGTACTGGGAGGTGAAAAATAATTATTTTGAAATACACCAGAATACCTGTTCTTCATGACAAACATGTCTTCAGAATAAACTATTTTACCAGAGCCAAACCTGCTGGGGTCTTATCAGAGCCTAATCAAACTGGGGGTAGAGCAATACCCAACTTCAGCTGCCTGTAACCTTCCATGTGGGGGAAAGGAAACACCTAATTCCAGCCCCCAGTAGCCACCCTGTTCTAAATAAGGGGGAGGGTAGCTGAAAAGGATTGGTGAAGTTCACAATCCAAGGGCACAGGCTCACCAAAAGATTGAGACCTAATAATAGGACTGTAGAACACTTTCCCTCCTCTTACAGTTTTACACTATAATACTAAAGACATTTTTTTTCCAGTTCCTTTTACCCAGTACATTATGCCCACAAATGGTACAAACAAACCTATATGCAGGGCAGAAATAGAGATGCAGACGTAGAGAATGGAAATGTGGACACAGTGGGGGAAGGGGAGGGTGGGACGAATTGGGAGATTAGGATTAACATATATACACTACCATGCATAAAATAGATAGCTAGCAGGAACATGCTATAAAACATAGGAAGCTCAGCTCAGTGATCTGTGATGACTTAGATGGATGGGATGGGGGGGTGAGAGGATATAGGTATACATATGGCTGATTCACTTCATTGTACAGCAGAAACTAACACAATATTGTAAAGCAATTATACTCCAATTAAAAATAAAATAAAAGAATTTAAAAAAACATATACAGTATACCAAAAGATAAACACACTCATACACAGACACACACACAAACATACACATTAAAGAGACAGATCAAGCATTAGAACCAAACCCAGATATGGCAGAGATATTAGAAATATCCAACTGAATTTAAATCAACTATGATTAATATGTTAAGGGTTAATTTTGTGAAGAAAAAAGAATGTGAAAGCAGATGGGTAATGTAAACAAAAAGGTAGAAATTCTAATAAAATCAAGAATAAATACTGGAGATCAAAAACAATCTAAGAGAAATGAAGAATGCTTTTGATGACTTCATTAATGGACTTGAAATGGCTGTGGATAGAATCTCTGAGCTTGAAGATGTATCAATACAAACTGCCCAAATTGAAAAACAAAGAGAAAAAACACTGAAAAAGAAATAGAACAGCATATTGAAGGACTGTGGGATAACTACAAAAAGTGTAATATCAGGCTTCCCTGGTGGCACAGTGGTTGGGAGTCCACTTGCCGATGCAGAGGACACGAGTTCGTGCCCCGGTCCGGGAGGATCCCACGTGCCATGGAGCAGCTGGGCCTGTGAGCCATGGCTACTGAACCTGTGCATCCGGAGCCTGTGCTCCGCAATGGAAGAGGCCACAACAATGAGAGGCCCACGTACCGCAAAAAAAAAAAAAAAAAATTGTAATATGTGTATAATGTGAATACTAGAAGGAAAAGAAACATGAACAGAAGAAATATTCAAAACAATGATTGAGAATTTACCCAAGTTAATGTCACACACCAAACCACATATTCAGGAAGCTCAGCACACCATGTGGGATTAATTGATTAATTATTAATTAATTATTTTAAAAAGACACCCATAGACATATAATATGCAAACTGCAGAAAATCAAAGATTAAGGAAAAACTTTGAAATAAGGCAAAAGGGAGATTTTAAAAAGGGTTATCTATAGAAGAGCAAGGACGAGAATTACATCTTACTTCTCAAAACTATGCAAGCAAGAATGTAGTGGAGGAAAATATTTCAAGTGTTCAGAGAAATAAAAACAACATCAACCAAAAATGCTATATCCTACAAAATTATTCTTCAAAAATGAAGGAGAAATAAAGACTTTCTCACCCAAACAACAAATGTGGGAATTGGTTGTCCATTGATCTGCACTGAAAAAAATGTTAAAAGAAGTTCTGCAAAGAGCAGGAAAATTATACATATCAGAAACTCGGATCTGCCTTGAACATTGTTGGTGGGCATGTACATTGGTGCAGCCTCTATGGAATACAGTATGGAACTTCCTCAAAAAACTCAAAATAAAACTAACATATGATCCAGCAATTCCAATCTGGATATATATTGGAAAAAAAACAAAAACACTGTGTTGAAAAGATACATATATCCCAGTGTTAATAACAGTATTATTTACAATAGCCAAGATATAGAAGTTACTTAAGTGTCCATCAACAGTTGAATCTGTAAAGATGTTATATATATAAACATGCACACAAGCATATAAATGTCCTGGAGGTGTTTTTTGTTTGTTTGTTTGTGTTTTGCTTTGTTTTAATACCACTATGCTGTACCGTGAAAGTTTGGACTAAAGATTGACTATTTCTGGTCATGGTACTTGTAATACTAAAAGAGTTATTATTCTCTGTTAACTAAAAGGCTGTCACCTTTTCATGGCTACCACTCCACTGAACTGGGGAAAGAGGTCGGATGGGAATATTCCCAAGGTAAAACACCCTAGACCCTGTGATCTTACCAAAATTCAGTAGTTTCTCCCAGTGGATTAATTCAATTGTTTCTGTGGATTCAGTTAATAAAAAAGTGTTCTAAAATAGTTGATTTTAATTGTTTTTTGCCCATATTTTGTTAGTTTTTGTAGGAGAGTGCCTTCACCAAGATCCTTCCTGTAACATTTCTGATGTTGATCTCACTGTATTTTACTTTTAACCTGTTTGTTTCTTTATAGATCAACTGATTTATACACTTGGTTCTTTCTTTTTTATACAATCTGACAATTTCATTCTTTTAATTAGGCTGTTTGAACTATATTTAAAATGAACACTGATGTGGTTAGGTTCAGCTCTAGTTTATTGCATTTTGTATTTTATTGGTCCCATTTTTATTTCCTTTCTCTTATTTTTCTTGGATACTTAGGATTTATGAGTAAGTACTTTAAATAATTTTATTTTATCTAATTTATTAGCTTATTATATTACCTGTGACTCTTTACTTTTCAATTTTAGTAGTTTTTTGAATTTACAGTATACAACCTAATCATAATTTACCTTAATGTGATATTATGCCATTTTATATATAGCACAAACACCTACAATTGTAAATTTCTTCATTCAGCCTGCAATTTTACCATATATAAATAGTAAATTCCACAGTAATTTGTTCTTTTTGTTTGTTTGTTTAAACGATCAGTGATCTATCAAAGACCTTTAAGTAGAAAATATCTATATATTTACAAAGTAGTTTTCATTTCTAATGTTCATCATTGCTCTGTATAGGTGCATAGTTCTATCTTATATAGTTTTATTCCACTAAGGAACTTTTAATATTTTAATATTTCTTTTAGTATAGGTCTATAGGCAATTAATTATTTCATTTTTGAATGTCTTAAAAATCTTTTTTTTTTTTTTTTTTTTGCAGTATGCGGGCCTCTCTCTGTTGTGGCCTCTCCCATTGCAGAGCACAGGCTCCGGATGTGCAGGCTCAGTGGCCATAGCTCACGGGCCCAGCTTCTCCACAGCATGTGGGATCTTCCCAGACTGGGGCACGAACCCATGTCCCCTGCATCAGCAGGTGGACTCTCAACCACTGCACCACCAGGAAATCCCTTAAAAGTCTTTTGAATTCATCTTTGTAATGTATTTTCTCTGAATATAGAATTCTAAGATGATAATTTTGAGTGATTATAAATGCTATTGTGTTTTTAATTTTGGTTTTCATACACAGAAATACAAATAATTTTTGCATGCTAATCTTAGGTCTTGCAACCTTACTGAACACACTTAAGTGTTTAATTTTTTGTAGATTCCTTGGGATTTCCTACATTGAATTTCACATCACCTGAAACTGTGGCTGTTTTAATTCTTACTTTCCAATCGCAATGCATTTCTTTTTCTTTTTATCTTTTTATTGGACTGACTAAAATTTCCAGTACTATGTTGAAAAAGAATGGTGAGAGTGAACATACTTGTCTTGTTCCCAATCTTAGTTAGGAAATAACCACAGTCACCATTCTTATTTTAACTGATGGTGTTTTGTAGATTTTTTTTATCAAGCTGGAGAAACTCTCTTCTAATCATAGTCCGCTGAGAAATTTTACCTTGAGTGGGTATTAAATTCTGTCACATATTTGTTTTTGCCTCAATTGATATGAACGTGTGATTTTTCTTCTTTAGCCTGTTGCTGTGGTGAAATGCTCTCATTCATGATTCAACCAAAGAAGCAGTAGAAGATATAGTATCAGAAAATCTCCTCTTATGGCATTGTATTTTCCTATTTTGCTTCATTCATTCAATGAAAATGTATCAATTTGATTTTTCTATTATGTTATAGGCATTGAAGTAGTAATTAAAACCTGACCTTTATTTTCAGTGATTTAGTTGTAGTAACAATATGGTAAGAGCTAGAATGGAAATATATATGAGAAGCTATCATCAGAGAGTTTCTTAAATTGAGTGCCAAGAAACTTTTTACATAAGAATCATCCGTGAGTTTGTTAAAAATTACAGATTCATGATCTCCACCAGACCTGTAAGTCATAATCTCTCAGAGTTAGGAATCAGAATGTTTACTTAAAAATACTAAGTGCACTGTAGAATACAGAGGAGATAACAAGTATTATTTCTTAGTAGTGGGAGAAGTTAGAAAAGAGTGAGGATAAGAAAGAAGAATAAACAAGAAGATGAGTTTACCTGTCAGAGAAGAAAGAATGGGTATGAGCATTCTTGGACAGAAGAAATAACATTTGGCAAGGCATACAGGTGTGAAAGTGCAAGGCATATTCTGAAATTCCCATTAAATATTCAGGGCAGACGTTGGTAACTCATTTTATAAATGAGGAAGCTGAGAAACAATGTACCTAATAGCACAAGTAAACTCAACCCCTTATGAGTGAGCTAGAACTAAACCACTTCTTACAAGTCAACTAGTGCTACAGTCTCTCCAAAATTTTTATGTACCTGTAGCATTTGTACCTTGGTATCATTATCAAAAGCACTCTGCAATTTCCCAAATGATTGACATAAAATAGAAGTCAATGATTCTTCAGGTACTGCAAATTGTCAAATAACAAAGGCACATTGAACTACTTAGCACTTAATTTTTACAGCCTCAGTATGGACCTAATGTGAAATGGGAAGCCATTATTTCACTCTAAAACAAGCTTGGAAACACCTTAGCTAGTATGTGCCTCTGCAAGTCTAAGAAGCCTGATAGTCGTGGTAATATCAAGTAGACAAATAGTTTAAGAAGGAAAATTTCTAGCCAAAACTAAGAGGGCATCCTGGCATTTCCTCAAAGTTCTTCCCTCAAAAGCATTATTTCCTTGTTTCATTTTATTGTGCATCTGCCAAGGTGTTTTCAATAGAGTTTCTGCTTCAGACAAGCCTAAGGATGGCTGGGAGCCTGCTGGCTTGAGGGTTGAGGCTGAGACATTTTCACAGTGTGTCATCTGTGAATCACAGTGCTGTAAATCTCAGCATTTCATGATCCTTCCTCCCTGAATTCTCAATGAGCACAGAGGGCAGCAGAAAGCACTCCTGGTGGAGTGATACCTTTGAAGTTCCTCCTCAGGAGAAGCAGCTATAGGAAGAGGAAATGAAAGTTGCCAATGTGTAATTATAGCCTCGGAACAGGAACTTGTCCAAAACACGTGATTATCACTCTTCCTTTTCAACATGCAACAATATGTTGTTGCAGTGATTGAGGGTTTCTTGGCGTAGTACAAAGCTGGCAGCTGATTACTCACTAGGGTAATCAGGGGAGAATCAACACTTTCAATGAGGCTCTAATTTATGTAATATCTTATTTTTCACTTTCATTTCTTTCCTGAGTTCCACCAACTTACATTTCATCTCCTTCTGTGGTATTATAATCTTTTTGAAGGCTAGTATTTCTTTTTTGTACTCTTGTTTAGGAAATACCACTATTTTCTTTGATTTTATAAAATTCATGTTTTAAAACATATTTTTATAATTCCTTGTATAATTTATACTGTAAGTATTATTTGAGAGACTTTTGTTATAAATGAATTCCTAAGCTAGTTTCCTTATAATGTTACTCATTTTTAAATGGGGTCTTAGTTCTGCTGTTTTCTGTAAGGTACTTGAGGGGATGGGCTGCAGAATGAAATAGGGTCACTATGACAGAGCTCCAGTAGGGGACATAATTGTGATCAAGATACTCAGGACTAAATTTCTGAGACGTTTATTTCACAATTCCATCCTCGTCAGTCACTTTTCTTCCTTATGATTACTACAGTCTTACTGAATAAGGGTAAATTTTGAAAGCTTAACTGGTTGAAGAGTTTACTGGTTCACCAGTTTATAACATAGAAATGAGAGCCAAACTATCTTGTTCAGTAAAATGCAAAAGATATTGAAAGTACAGAATCAAGCATATTTACTTTAAAAAGACTTTGATATTTATAGTTACTATAAAATTTCTGAAGTGTCAATTATACTTGTATTCATCTATTTTTGTCAATTTAACAAATACTTATTTTTAAATAATTGTTCACCAATTATAAGCAGGATATAAGACTTATTACCATGGAAATGAAGGAATCATTTAACTGTATAAACAGTGTTTTAGAGAATTGTATGAATAAGCTGAAAAATAGAAATAGAATATATTTTAGATTTTTAACATTTTCTTTAAATAGAATCAACTCATCTTAAAGCCAGCTATTTTTTTTTACCTTAAGTAAACTTCATTAATTAGAGAGCACATAGTAAATAATCTTTTTTCATATTTCAGGTCATTTTAAGGAGGGAAGAAATAATCACAGATATAAGACTTTAAAAAAAAGATCATTTTCAGTAAAATTCTAATTTTTTTTAAAACAAGTTAAACAGCTGGACTAAATCAAGACATTTTTAGAGATAAAAAAACTTTGGAGAAAAAAAGAAAAAAAAAACTTGCTGAAACCCACATAGGATGAAATGGAAAAAATAAAACCATAATTTCTATGTAAACAAACTGATAACAAACCACTGGAAGAAAAAGAAAAGCACCAGCCCCAAGTTGTATATTGCATTGGTGTAAAAAAACAAATATATTAACAAATAAATTTGAATAACTTATCTAAAGAAGAATATAATGTGACTAACTCAAGAAAATAAGCCACATTTTATATTTACTAATGGATTGGTAATATTCAACATATTTATAAATCAAAGGGAATTATAATTGCACATTGAAAGGTTGAAATGGTATTTGATAATATTCAACATTATTTTATGACATCTCTTTTAAAAATATAAGCAATTATTTTCACAAAGTAAATATTTGTTTTTACATATATAAATAAATATATATTCTCTGCAGGTGATATGATTTAATTGTTCTTCAGTGAGTATCAGGTTTGTTAAATATGAGTAAGATATAAGTATGCTGAGTGAATATGTTCAATGTTGATGCAGTAAATTCTAAGCAGAAAAAAAAAACAGTAGAATCAAAGGAGGTGTTTTAGCTTTTGTCAACAACTGATAGCTTTTAAGTTACCAGAGAGAAAGGAGAGGGTGCCTACAAAGGAAACACAATCATCTATTTATCAGAGATAAAGAAGTGAGATCTTCAGTGAAACAAAGAGAAATATGTTTGCCTAGTAATTTTATAGCTTCACCTCATTCAGATCAGTGCCCCATTCCCAATATTGAGCTTTGATCCATTTCTGGATCCTGCTTCCTGTCTGAAGAATGACTTCAACTCTGGGTTCTGCACAGCTCCAGAAAATTTACACACCATGAAAAGTATGGCTCAGGCTCTAATCCTTGATTTTGTCATCCAATTTGAGTTCAAAAAACCTTAGGTGATGGGGTTTTGGTCTTATCTTTAAGAATTTCCACTTGTGTACTTATTTTGGAGCTCTATCATGTTTGTAGTTTACAATTTTCTGTTTCTAATATTAATAATGTAAACGTACATTTGTCAATACTTAAAATGGTCCTTATCATATCTAATATCATTTCTAATGTAGGGGTGTGTGTGTGTGTGTGTGTGTGTGTGTGTTGCATAAGAGGCAGTCTTACATGCATACAGTTTACAATCCAGCAGATAGAAGATATATTCCAAAAAAACATTAAGTACAAAAGTTATTAAATGAAAAATGCAGAGAGTGTGACATTTAAATTATTTGCAGGGTGTCATTTTATTACTGAACCATCATACGTCTGATTTCAGTTCCAGCCAATGTGCTTATTGCATGAGTTCTTTAGAGAAAAAAAATGGCACTGAAAAGCCATGGTGAAGCCAGACAGTGGTACTGGGCCTTCTTTTCTTTGGCTGTTTAATAAATTTCAATTCAAAGCTAATGATGATTTAAGTTGAAAAGACAGGCTTAGATATGGTTCCAAATCTCTGGTAGATTTTCCACTTCAGAAATATTTGGGTTATAATTTGTAAAGGATGATGGTAAAGCATTTATAATGTAACTCTATTGTTCCTTTTCTTCACAAATTTATGTAAGGAGAAATTAGTTCATGCCACATTTCCTATCATGCAGATATTTACAGTTAAAATCTTCTGCCTCCACATTTTACATTATTTTAAAGTCATGTTAATATGTTTTTTAAAGAATAAGTTACAAGTGATGTGAGTTTGCTATTAAAACATTTTGCATAAATATTTTAATATTTCAAAAGCATATTCTGAATTCAAAAAGCATTATTTTTTTAATTCTATACCTTTAAAAATGATGCATAAATAAATCTATAATTATGTTTGAATATTGTCTATCCTATGAATTCTGTTTAATGCAATTCAAATTTTATAAATATTGTGAAGCAAATTGTTATGCTGCAGGTCTATAATTCATTTTCTACTGTTAAAGGGGGGTAGTCCAGGAAAGAAAGCAAGTAAGCTAGTCAAACTTATAATGCTAATGCTAATGATAAACCTTCTAGAAATCAAACTAATGATATTTACTACTGGGAGATTCCTTATCTATAGAATGCTTTAGAAAGATGTACCTAGACTGTCTAGCAATGTTTATAGTAAACAAATCTACAATCAATGGATTTCTATTGCATGGCTTTCAAAATGTCACTTATTCTATGTGACTCTCTGAGTATAAATGGAAATTTTAATGATCAAAACACATCTCTTTTTTGCTCACTAATGTAGCTGCACACAGTAATTAGGGTACCTCCTACTCAAGGTGGGCAAGAGACATCCAAAGTAGCAAGAAGGACCATCGAGTTCACAATCCTTGAAGCCTCCAGCTATATTTGTGCCTCAGGTTATGTGTGCATTGAAATATTTAGTAAAATGTGCTACTTGGTAAGATCTCTGATTTGGATGAGTGTGATTTCAGCCTTTGAATTTAAATCCATTGCCATTAGAAACCTTTATTTTCCAATCTACTTAAAAATGGTATATGAATTAAATACTCCTAAAGAGGCTTTCATCATTTAGCTGAAAGAGATGTATCTTTGTGCTAATTGGGTTTAGTTTCCTTTTGAAAACTTGTAATGGTGTATAGTGTCCTTTCCTGTGAGTTTCTCTTCCATTTTGGTAATATCCATTTGATTTCATATTCTTTTTATCTAATATTACATCGGTTTGGGCATTTGTTGAATTCTTTTTTTTTTTTTTTTTTTTGGAACTAAGCACTGAAGTAGATGAGTATTTAAGTTAGTTCCTTTATTTTGGGCCTGTAAAAATTCATTAACGTTCTTGAATGTCAAGACTGGAGTTGAAAAAGCTACTGCAAACCTGAGGGTATTAAAGTGCATTATTTAAACCAAAAAGAAGATTTGGACAGCCAGGCCTGTTGTCTGTAAGCTATGTTTAGTAACTGGAATTATAATAAATTAAAATATAGCCTCAATTTGCTCATTATGCAACTATCACATGAACGGAAGCTGGTACCTACATGTGGGCCTTATAATAAAGAAGCAATATATTATGCACATGATAGGCAAGATTCACAAACATGAATCTGTCAATACTCTCCATGCTGATTTGTCAACTCAATGCAATTCCAATTAAAATCTTAGAAGAGTTCTTTGAAAATATGATAAACTAATTTTGAACTCATATGAAAGACAAATGGTCAAGAAATAGCCAGATCACTTTCAAAGGAACAGAAAGTAGATCTTCTCCTCTTAGGTATCAAGATTATTTTTTTCAAAATCATAACATGAAGATAAAGTATACACATACTGAAAAATAGAACAAGATAGAGAAACCTAGAAATTTAATTTATATCAAGTGTGATTCTAGATTACTAAAAGAAAAGGAACAAATAGATAAAGGTTTCTATGATAATTAGTTATCAATATTGAAAAAAATGATGTTTATAACATGCCATGCAAATAAATAAATTTCACATGGAACAAAGTCATAAAAGTAAAAAGTAAGTACTAACTTATAACTTAAAAGTTTTCATCACAAGATAAGATGGCTATAATAAAAAATATAGAAAATATCAAATGTTGGCAAAAACATGAAGAAATTCAAACCCTCAAATCCTCATCTTTGCTGGTGCAGTAAAGCAAAATGTAAAGTGGGTGCAGCTGATATAGAAAATCATTTTAGTCGTCCCTCAAAAATTTAAACACAGGCTTACCATCTGACCGAGCAATTCCACTCCTGCACATATACACAAGCAAGTTGAAAATATACATCCATGTAAAAACGTGTATGAATATTCATAGAATTATTATTCATAATAGCCCAAAAGTGTCACAATTGTCCATCAACTGATGAATGGGCAAACAAAAGTGGTATATCTTTACAATGGAATATTATTCAACCATAAAAAGAATGGAATACTGATACACATTACAATTAGATGAACCTTGAAAACATGTTAAATGAGAAAAACAGACACAAAGTTTCATTTATTGTATTATCCCATTTATATGAAATGTTCAGAATAGGCAAATTCACAGAGATAGAAAGTGGATTTGTGGTTGCCTGTTTGGGGAAAGGAGGGATGTGGAGTGACTGTTAATGGGTATGGCCATTCTTTCACGGGTGATTAAGATGTTCTAAAAATGGAAAGTGGTCATGATTGTGGATCAGTACTATGAAGGTTCAATATTATGTGCTGCTTTGGCGTTGGAAATGAAGGGGATGTTGTGGGTCTAATAGCTGAACTGTAAGACATCCTTCCCAGTCTAATCTTATGGATAAGGTCCCCTACATAAACAACCCCCATTATCACAGACACAGGGCAAAATTCCTGCTTATCCCTAACTAGCAGGTTTTAGTTCCCTGCCAGTCTATGGAAATATTCAAACAAACCAAGAACATATTTCTGTGGGAACCAAGGATCACTCCACCCTCCTGATACTTCAAAGCTTGCCTCCCACAGCCCCTGCTCCTTCACTGTGTTTCTGAGCACAACTTCTGTGGGGCCCTGTGTGGCATGCTGTGGCCTCCCCTGGGAGTTTGAGTATGTATGATTAATAACATATATCAATTTCATCTGCTTAGTGTCAGGTTTCATGTGTTTGGCCATCTGCATAACTCTAGGGTGAGGCTCCCTCTCTCATTAATGAGATGAAGAGCAGGCAATCAAATTACGGTTGTACTTCTTTGTGACTATACTAAAAATTAACTGTACACTCTAAAATAAGGAATTTGATGGTGTATAAATTATAACTCAAGATTAAAAAAATGGAAAGGGATCTTCATTACACACATTACTAACAATAAGTTTATATACAGAACATGTAACAAAGTCCTACAAATCAATAAACAAAACTCCAACAGTCCAGTGGAAATATGTGCAAAAATATACATAAATAAGTCATTTTGGGGGCTTCCCTGGTGGCGCAGTGGTTGAGAATCTGCCTGCTAATGCAGGGCACATGGGTTTGAGCCCTGGTCTGGGAGGATCCCACATGCCGCGGAGCAACTAGGCCCGTGAGCCATGGCCGCTGAGCCTGCGCGTCCAGAGCCTGTGCTCCGCAACAAGAGAGGCCGCAATAGTGAGAAGCCCGCACAGCGTGATGAAGAGTGGCCCCCACTTGGCACAACTGGAGAAAGCCCTCGCACAGAAACGAGACCCAACACAGCAAAAATAAATAAATTAATTAATAAGTCATTTTACATAAGAGGAAAAATGTAAATAAAAGGCAATTGCCCATAAACACAAGTCATGGGTTTCAGCCTAATAGGTGATCAAGGGAACACAAATTAAGGCAAATTGAGATGATATACTGGCACTCAGTTAATTTGAAATTAAGGAAATCAGAGATTACCAATTGTTGGCAAAATTGGAGCACAATAACTCTTATCTACTACGTGTGAAAGGACAACATGGTACAAAAACCTTGGATAAATGTGCTTAGGCTGAAGTTAATATGCATATATCCTATGTCTTGGCAATTACACTTCTAAGTATCTTAAGGAAAACCATGCTTCTATAGATAGGGAGACATATATAAGAATGTTCATTGCAAATTGTTAGTAAGAGCAAAAATAATAAAGAGGAAAATCAAAAATACAAACAATCAATAAATAATGATCCATTCGCACCATGCAGCATCACACAATAGGCAAAAATTAATGAAGCGATGCTACATATAGCAACAGAATAACAGATTCAATGTTATTAATAAAAACCTGATATGTTGAATGCTAAGTCCATGAGTGCATCTTTTGTTTTACAACCCATGCAAGCAAAAATAGTTCTTTGGTATATATCAAATTTAAATAATTATTCTTGAAAGAGAGAGAGAAAACAATGTGCAGACACTGAGTATAAATAGCTTGAGAAATTTTGCTGAAAAGGGGGGAAGAAAAATAAACATTACTTGGAAGAGAATAAGAATTCAAGGGATTTTTTTAAAAAGATGATAGACATTACTACATGTTGTAGTCTGAAATAATTTAAGAGAAAGGAAAAATTGATGATGCAGGAGAGACTAATTACTTAAGTGGTTTATTTTGTTTGTTTTTTTGGTTTTTTGTTTTTGTTTTTTTTAGTAGGGTAGAGTGAATGGGAGTAGCTCATGGGAACAGGAGTATTTTACCCATCGAAATTGAAAAGAAAATATGACATAATGACTAAAGCAGATCGAAGTATGATGGAAGCCTAGAAGTTCTCTTCTGATTGATTCTTTTCTATCTGCAAAATTGAAAGCAAAGCACCAGCTGATATAAAGGCAATGCAAGGAAATGTGGTAAGTTTGAGGAAAACAATTGTGCAAAAGAACTGTCCAAGACTACAGGATAGTAAGTGTCTGGGCCAATTAAAGCGTTTAACTCTAAGGTAACATTTTATTTATTTTTTAATTTAAAGAGAGGTTTGGCAGCATAATTTTAGGGGTGTTTACAGCCTTGTTGAGTGATCATAATTCAAACTCAAAGTAGCAATGTATTAGTTGTTTTGTTTTTGTTTGTTTGTTTGAATGTTTTTCCCCTCTTTGGGGGACATTTAAGTGTTTTTCTAACAACTGGGTTTTACTAATAGAAGGATGCACCATCTATGGGCCAGTCCATTTCAGCCCAATACTAGCTAGTCAAACATTTATGAAGTACTCACTGGGGACTGTAGATGAAGAGATTTAATAGATGCCTACATTTATCCTTTTAAATGAATGAGATTACAATGGGGAATAAAAGGTGAACAGATATAAAACAGAAATGTGTGAAATTATTTACATATAATCTATTTATGACTGCTGTTGTTCCCACTTGCAATCACTTACCTACAGGAAAGTCCCTTGTGACTAATTTTAGGAAGCACAAGATATGTTTAATAATGATTATGAAAAACTTTTTTCAGGCTTTGTGTTATTGTCCATTATGCTCTCTTCTCATGTGTCACTTCACTTCCTATGGGTGCCCATTGCAGTTATTTGGTATTAGAGATTTTTTTGGACACTGCTGCTATGTTCTACTAGATCCACAAGACAACTCTTTTTCTAGCTTAAGATGCTTTAGAACATTGGAATCCTCAAACTGTCAAAACTCTAATGTACTGAGTTACCACGTGAGAGAGAATGCTTCTCCTCACTTTTTATTATATTGTGTTGACTGTAAATTAAACAGTGCTATGTGTGTATTAATTAATACTTCAAATAATTTTTAGTGAAAAAGAACTTTCACTTTTATTTAAATTCCCAGTCCAGCTCTCTTTAATGTAGTGGGATTCAGCATAATTACATTGGGACTGGAAATGAGACTAATCTGAAGAGCACATAACGTGCTGTGTCCAGAATGGCCCTTATCTCACACTAACAAAATGCGTTGCTGTCATGTTTGAAATGCCTAATGTTCCTCCTTTAGAAAGAATTTTCTCATGGAGGTTGGCCTAGACTGTCTCTATTCCACTGTGGATAGAACTTAAGTCCAGGCTAAATCCTCAGAAAAACAAGATTTTGCTTTTGTATTGTCACTATTGATTCTTGGAATTTCATTGGGCAATATTGATCTTGATGTTACAGCACTTACTGGAGTAGCCAGAGAAGATATAATCAGCTTTCCACCTCCTTTGCTATCTTTCTGGCACCCTTCTGGCTGTTCAGAGATGTCTGACTTTAGTTTGGTACACAGAATTACTGAAAAAAAAGACAATACTGGGGAGAAATTAAATGTGTTGGAAGTCAGTCTCACATTTTATCCACTTATTTGTCTTCTCAAATTTTGATATTTTAAACCTGATATCTTAGGGCTTCTAAGTCAAACAAGTGAAAATATAAATAACAACAAAAGTGCAAAGCAGTCTGTTGGGTGGAGGATACAAAGATGAATAACTTGTAGTCCTTGAACACAGGAGTTCACAAGCTAATGGTGGAGAAAGATATGTGACAAATAACCTGGAGAGCAGACTGAAAAGTGCCATAAGCACAAACCAAATGTAAGTGGGGTATAGTGTAGGAAAAGACTTAATTTCACTGGTGCAGATTCCAGGAGTTTTATTCAGGTATCTACAAATAAATACTATTTATTTAGCACCTACCATATTCTAGAGTTGTGATGCAGCAACTTTTAATAAGTGGAAATGATGTAGTTGCATAGCCTGAAAACTTGAAACATTTCTTTTTTTCTGTATCATATATATATATGAGATATATACACACATATATATATACATACACATATATAAATATACACATATATATATATGCTGGTTTTAGATACATCTATAATTTTGTTATAGTACCATTCTTTTGGCATTAGTTGGTTACAAAACTTTGTACCCATTGAACAGTAACTTTCATTTCCACCTCATCCCTGCTCCTGGTAACCACCTTCTGTTCTCTGTTTCTATGAGTTTTTGATTATTTTCTTTTAAAAAATTATTTTATTGGACTATAGTTGATTTAAAATGTTGTATTAGTTTCTGCTGTATAGTAAAGTGAATCAGTTATACATTTATATATATAAACTCTTTTTTAGATTCTCTTCCCATATAGGTCATCACAGAGTATTAAGAAGAGTTCCCTGTGCTATACAATAGGTCCTTATTATTTACCTATTTCACATGTAGTAGTGTGTATATGTCAAGTTTTTGAGTATTTTAGATACCTCATATAAATGGAATCATTCAGTATTTGTTATTTCACTTATTATGAGGCTCTCTAGGTTCATCCATGCTGTCAGGGCTGGAAGGAAGCATTTCTTCTATATGAAGTCTTATGAACCCTATAGAGTTAGTGACTTAATCTCCTCTTGATACATTAAGTATATCTTTAAATTAGAATAATGTACATGGTTGTTATTAACAGTCTTGTCTGCTTTCCCTCTTTCCAGGCTCCTACATTTAACACATCTACCTATGTCTGCACACGTGGTACACACACAAGCAAATATAGTTGTGCATGTATACCTCTCCATTAAGTCTATATTTAATACATTTGGAATACATCAGCATAATCATGATCTTGCCCAGAAACTCATTAAAGAAATGGATCAAGTAATCCTATGTAGAAAAGCAAAGTCATTAAAAACAGATTTATAATGTGTATAATATTTATGTTTCTATTAAATATTCATTGACTTTTACAATTTTCCAGTACCATGATAGATATAACAAGTAAAAAGAAGTTGAAAAAGAAGGAGGAGAAGAAAGAAGAAGAAGAAGAAGAAGAAGAAGAAGAAGAAGAAGAAGAAGAAGAAGAAGAAGAAGAAGAAGAAGAAGAAGAAGAGGAGGAGGAGGAGGAGGAGGAGGAGGAGGAGGAGAGGGAGGAGGAGGAGGAAAGAGAGGGAAGAAGAGGAAGAGAAGGATGAAAAGAAAGAGGAAAATAAAGCCTTTTCAAAGAATCTCATATCTATTGCTAGGCTGTCAAACTTTTGCTTCTTAGAACATCTGTATGCTCTTAATAAATATTGAGAACATAAAGACCTTTTCTTTTTTTCCTATGTGGGCTATATCTACAATATTTACCATTTTGGAAATTAAAAATGGGAAACTTTAAAGATATATATTCAATATTTTAAAAAATAAAAGCATACTACACATTAACTTAACATATATGTTAAATAATATTTTTTTCAAAACAAAAAATTAACAAGGAGAGTAGCATCAATTTTTTTAATTTTTGAAAAACTTTAATATTAGGTTTAATAGAGGGCAGCTGGACTCATCAATGTCTAAGTAAAATCTGTTATGTTATACTGCTTTAGTTGAAATATATGAAGAAAATACAGATATGTAGTTGGAAAAATAGGAATATTTTGTTAACCCTTTCAGAGCATGATGGATATTTTTCTTTGTTACTACACCAAAATTCAGCAACTTTCTTAATACTTTATTAAAAGTTAGTTAAAATGTGGATTCTGAAACAGTATCAGTGAATTATTTTAACCTTGTTACATTAAAATACATAAAATACCAAAAATATATTAAAATACCAAAAATACATCAAAATACCAAAGTGTGAATAGCTATGGTTTATCTGTCGGCTATTGTTTTAAATTAAATGAGGTTGCATGGAAAAACCAGCTAATTCAGCTCACCACTCACAACAAACACACAAGTGCTTTACGTGGACATAACATTGTACTTTGGTGTACAGAAGAAATGCTTTCTGTGCAAGTCATTTTTTCACACAGAATGTCAATAAAATACATGGTTAAGGTTGAATATTTGATACAATTAAAACATCTTTCCTGCTTTATCTGGGACAACCTTCAGTAAAACTGTTTTGTGCTTGTTTATTTCTTTTTGTAGTTATTTATTGATTTTTTAAGTTTTTTTCTGTGAATGCGGAGTGAGGAGTACAATGATAAATATAGCTTGATTCCACAACCTTGAATCATTCCAAAGAACAAATAGTTCTACAACCATTGCTTTTGCACCATCAGTGCACAAGCCAAGCCAGCACAATGAAAAAGGCAAATAATATTTTAGTATCATTATGAAAATTTTTCTGTCTTTGCTGTCTCCTGGAAGTTCCTCTGACATGCCTAGAAGTCTGTGGACCATACTTTGAAAACTACTTGTCTAGTGTGATCACATTAAGTTACCTTCTGTGATAATAATCATACAGAAGAAATCTGCACTTTAACTAAATGCTGAGAAGAAGCTTCTACTACTTCCAGAAAGAATACAGTATAATAGACAATAAATTGACAGAAAAATATAGGTTTGAATTCTTGCCATGTTACTTAGTAGATCTATGACTTTATGCAAATTACTAAATTCTATCTGTTGCTTTTCCCTCACGGCTAAAACAAATTTTAAGGGATGATGTGAGAATAAAATGAGACTACAAACAAATGCACTCATATAAACACAGCACCTGACATATAGAAAATGCCTGATAAATAGCAGTTTCTATTATTTTTGTTGTTGACAACAAGGCATATAATTAATGGTATTGTGTAAGTTTTGATTCTTCTACCCCACATTTAGTTGCATCAATCATAGATGAATGTAGCTTTCAGTAAAAAACCCGATTTTAACTTATGGGCCATGACAGGTGATTCATTCTAAACACAGGAGAATTAATGCAGATAGGATTTATATTATTCAACTGTTTTGAAAATAAGAACACTACTGCATTTCATCACTGCTCATCCTTGTTATGCATCATCATTTCAATAATTGACTCTCATGTGTGAGTCATTGTAACCCAAGTCAGAATAAAATGCCACAGGAGTTCATAGAGCTAATTAGCAAGTCTGTGACACCAGAAAAGAATAGTGACAGAAATAGGCACTCTTTTTTTATTTTAGGAAAGTTCTTCACGTATAAAAATGATTCAGCTGTTACAAGAATTCAAGGAAAATTGAATTTTTATCTTTGTCCTACATAAGAAACTAAAGTGTGAAAATGAGAATAGTACAGATATGTCAAGATCAGGCTTTCATTCTGTTTAAGGCCTATTTGAGTTGCCATTATCATTAAAAGAAGATTGTAGAAAAGATAAAAAATATTTGAAGCTATAGTGAAAAGGCCATTAATTTTGGAGTCAGACTGGATTTATGTTCTAGTTTTGTTATTTGATCTCAGTATAATTCTAGATATTTCCTTCACTCCCCTGAGCACTGATTCCCTCAACTGTAAAATAATTATGAAATAATTACCTTATGGTGGTTCTGAGGAATTAAATAAGATAAACTCTATAAAGGTGATCCCATTTGATTTCACTTATATGTGGAAACTTAAAAACCAAACAAAGGAACAAACAAAGCAAAGCAGAAACAGACTCATAGATACAGAGAACAAACTGCTAGTTGCCAGAAGGAAAAGGGAGAAGGGATGCTTCAAATAGATGGGTGGAATTAAGAGGTACAAACTTTCAATTATAAAATAAATAAGTCACTGAGATAAAATATACAGCATAAGGAATATAGTTAATAATATCATAATAGCTTTGTATCACGACAGATGGTAACTAGACTTATTGCAGTGATCATTTTATAATGTGTAAAAATATCAAATCACTATGTTGAACTTCTGAAACTATTATAATATTGTAATTCAATTATACTTTAATTTACAAAAAAGGAAGAAAAGAGACAGCCTCCCAAAAAATAAATGAATAAAGTGGATAATCATCCTCACGTGGATTGTTCACTAAACAGTAATTTCATTTCTGCTTGTTATTGTAAAATTGTTAAAGTGATGGGACTTCTTTTCTTAATGTATAAACTAAACTGTCCCTGGTCTTATATCTGCTCACAAACTTGATCATGGGATACAAAGTTTCCAAAACCATTTCGTAAGGACTAACTGATTTGGTCAATTTAACTAACATGTATTTCAAATAAGGATCTCAACAAAAGACAATAAAAGCTGTTGTTTTCTTCTCTATAGACATAGAAATATAGAACTAAGTTATTATTAAGATTATCTTAATTTAAAAATAATATTTAACAACTTTAGCCATATCTTTGGACATTATTAGTGTCAATCAAAGCAGCAAGAAAATACCACCAAATTTGATATTACAACCTGCTCCATTCCCAGTGAATGTTCCTACCTTGCTCTTCAATCCCATATGTTACATAGTTTTCATTATCATTTTTATGTGTCATATTATTTACTAATATAATTATTACTTATTCTTCCCTGTTAAAATATAACTTCCTTAAGAAGGAGGTCTTGGTTCTTTTGTTTAGCAGTGCTTGATCATAAATGTTTAGTATATGATTTGTGAATGAGTATTTTGAGTGAAATGAAAAAAATTTATAAAACTGCTTAATGGCAGTTCAGGCTGCTATTAAAAAATACAATAAAGTGAGCAGTCTATTAACAGCGAAATTATTTCTTATAGTACTGGAGGTTAGAAGTTTGAGATGAAGTCCAGCATGATTAGGTTTTTCTTGAGGGCTCTCTTCCTCAGTTGCAGATGGCTTTCTCCTTATAACCTTACATGGGAAAACACAAAGAAAGCTCATAAAGGCACTAATTACATTTTTGAGAGCTCCACTCACATGACCAAATCACCTCCCAAAAGTTCCATCTCCTAATACCATTGTATCATGGGTTAAGATTTCAACATATGAATTTGCAGGGGGGAACACAAACATTTGGTCTAAAACAATGCCTATTTCACTTTAAATTAATAAAAGTGTTAATTCACTGTTATAAGAAAAAATGCCATTTCAAAGATAAAAATGAATAAAATATGTTTCCACAAATAATAGTAAGAGCTATAATTTACTGCATGTTAATTTATACTGAGCAAAACTATTGAACACATACTCTGTACTGGGCACTATGCTTAATAGACACTGAATCATCTGACATAGAGGTTACATCAAGGTATCATAATAAATCTAAATAAAACACTTGTAAATCTTTATTTTTTAATTTTATTTAGAATAACAGAAATATAATTTTATTCCCAATTCTCAGTGGTCTTCTTGGTGAGGGGGTTTGGTGCACACCATGGAGAGACCTCATATCTTGAGCACTAAACTTTCCACAGCTATACCGTATTTGAAAATATCCCCTTATAACCTGAAAACACTTTTATATATATGAAGCAAATATTTTGGAAGAGCATGTAAGTGAGGAATATTGATGCTAAGTCTGTCTAGTAAATTTATATCATTACAGGTGTCATTCACTTTACAATTGGGACTTAATCTAATGTTGTCTGCTAGAGTTTATCTCTGTCTACCCTCAGAGTGACATTATATACCTTGAGGCACAGTACTATGTGTGTGTACTACTGTAGGTCCCATTTACTTGTCATGTGCTGAAAAGTGTTTGGCCTCATTTCACTCATTCATTCTGCAAATACTTATTAAAAATTTATTTAATAAGTTTTCTGGAAATAAAGGGAAATATAACAATATCCTTAAATTTTAGGAACTTGGATTCTAATGGATAGACGACCATAAAAAATGACATTGATGTAAGACAGTTGTTATAATACAAGGTTAAATACAAGGGTAAAAAATTCAAACTCTACTGGGGGATAAATAATACTTTCAGAAGACATCTATCAAGAGTGGAGATTTGAGACAATAATACAATTTCCAAATACTAGTCAGAAAAGAGCATTTCAAACAGGGGACATAGTATGTAATTAGGCATACAAATATATACATATACGTCCTGTCAAAATTTAGTTTTGTCCTGTGTGGAAAAGTGGGAGATTAACTTGTATAGTGAAGTAAGGGTCAGAGTTTGTGAACATTGTGTGTCATGCAAAGGGAAATCAGATTAGAAGTGTTTCAACACACTGTCTTGCTTCTTGGATAATTCCTAAGTACAAGAAAACCTGACAAGAGTATGTAATTAAAGTCACTCATTTGTAATTATATTTTTTTAAAGTATTCTGTAAGAGTTCAGTCATTTTAAGTCAAGTTTAGTTTGAGTTAATTTATTTTGGGAAATGAAACTCTGCTAATTAGGTTTAGCCCTCAGGCTTATGGCAAGTTGTCAATATGGATTTTGTTGTAGAAGGCAAGGGACTCCTTATTGTACTAGCCTATGGGAAATCTTGTCTTAACTGCTGACTTACAGAAAAGTTACCAAAAGCTTCTGCCAGTCTTTGGTGGACAATTAGCAAGAAGGGAGCTGTGATAAAACAGGCTAATTGTATACCATGCTAACAATTTACAACTCCAGGTGTTTTTCTATGAGCAGAAATCTCAAAATATTCTTAAACCACAGAGAAAGCATTTGAGCAAAATTGTCAAGGTATTCAGATAGTTTTAAAACAAAGCCTTAAAATTTTGAAAATGTTGTATAACAAAAAAGTAAATTTACTCTGAAAATTATTTATTTTAAAAATATAAGTGAGACAGCATGGTAAACATGGCTAGATACTCACTCTATGTGCTTTGCATTCTTGATAGTGGTTTATAAAATTCCAAAGTGGATACTTGTCCACAAAACTAAAATACAGTTGTCAAGAAGCACCTCCCTTCTGCCCACTCTCTGTTTCAGCCAGGTGTTCTTCATTATCTCCAACTGTAAACTTCAATCAAGGCATTCCTGGATATGGGCCATTTGACTTCCCAAGAACAATTAATCTGTAAGAATTCTTGGCCTCAGTGACAGGTCTTTTATTCTCACTGATGCCTTCCACATACTCCAACAATTATTGAAGATGACTTGATTCCAGAGTGTTTGCATATATTTTGACTACCCTATTAGGTTTACTCTTGGTTTGTGTCTATCAGGCTTTTGATTCACTATTTTGAGTTGATATTTGTTAATGCTTTACTCTGGGTTGCTCACACTATCCTAACCAGATCTTAGTTATCATCGTTGCTTTATTTTTTCAAACTGTAAGTGTGCTTCCTGATTTCAAAGAATTTCCCAATGACCTTGATTAGCTATTCACATGCAAGGTTACAATAACAGACTTCTTTATGTTTGTTTGTTTGTTTCCACTTAAGTGCTGTTTTGAAGAGAGGTAAGTTTTGAGTTGTATTAAAATAAATTTAATGCAAGACGATTAAATAAATCACCTGAAACACTTAGGAAAATGATTTATGAGTTTACGGGTCAGGATCTGAAGTGGGCTTCTCTGGGCTTCTTGCATCTTATTCATGTAGAGGCCACTGGATCTGGAGGATCTGCTTCTGGTTGGCTACTGCACTCACGTGTCTGGAATGTCTAGCCTCTCTTTCTCTCTTGGGATAGCATCTCATACTTCAGGGCCTCACCAAGTAACTTGTTCCTCACAGCATGGAAATCTCAGGGTGGTCTGACTTCATACATGACAGCTTCCCCAGGAGGAGTGTTATAAGACACCTGGGCGGAAGCTGAAACATTTCTATAAACTGGCTCTGAAAATGCCAAAATATCCCTTCCATACTTTTTATTGGTCGTCAAGGCCAGCTCAGATTTAAGGAAAGGAATAAATAGACTTCATCTCTAGTGGGAAATGATGTACATACACTCAGGGGGAAGAATTGACATCTAATGAATGGTCTGAAGTTAAGAAAATAAATTGGAAGAAAAGGTGAAAAACTGCTATGTCAAGAACTTTGACTATTAAAGAATAAGATAAGAAAGAGTAACAAATGGAGTTTTATTGAGAGAGGTTTTTCTCATGTTATCCCCCTATCCATTTCATAAGTGTAAGAAATTCTGGACTCTTTAATTCTGGTTCCATATATGAGGAGATTAGAAGGAACTACTGTCCTAACAACAAATAAAGAGCCAAGAAGACTGAAAAATCAACATCTCTTCTTGGTTCCTTAAGAAAAGGGAGAATACAGGGAAAACCATTGCTGTCAAGATTGGAGACACACATAGGTAAATACAAGGAGAGACAGCTTACCTGAGTAGAGAATCAAGAGCAGAAACTGCAGTGGGAACCAGTGGCAGGGTAGGAAAACATGAACTGTGATTAACAAATTGCTGGAGGGTCAGTGTGGACAACTCTGAGAGTTAAACACCCCAGGAGTCCCCACTCATAAAAGGTCACCCACAATACTGTGAGATTTACATCCAGGAGCATCTCCAGGTTCCCAGAGCAAAAGTCAGAGAAAAATCTGCTCAGGCTTCTGGTACAGGGAGGGAAAAAGGAACCATTTTGAAACATACTACATCACTCTGTTCTTCTTGACAAGGCCCGCCCTCAAGAGAAACATTAACCAGAGCCTAATCTGCTGGTATTAGTACAGCCTAACTGACCTGAGGGAAGGGAATTACCTAGATCTATGCCCATTAAACACTTATTCTACCTAAGGAAAGAGGAAAAAATAAAAACCAAAAACTAAGAAACACATGAAGTTCACAGTCCAGAGGCAATATCTCCCTAAAAAACTGAGAGCTAATTATAGGATGGCAGAATGCTTACCACCCCCCATACCTCACCACCACATTACTATAAGCCTGTTTACAGCAGTTCCTTTTATCAAAAACATCATGTCCAGCTACCAAGAAAAATATTAATTAATTAATTGAAAAACACAAGACATACCAAAAACCAAAACAAAGTTTGAAGAGAGAACAAACAGCAGAACCAGACTCAGATATGGCAGTGTTGTTGGAATTATCAGACTGGAAATTTAAAACTACTATTAGTAATCGTTTATACGTTAGGATTCTAATGGATAAAATAGCATGAAAGAACAGATGGGAAATTCAAGGAAAGAAATGGAGAGCTTAAGAAAGAAACAAAAAGTAATGCTACGGATAAAAAAAAAAAAAAAAAAAAACACTGTGAGGGGGCTTCCCTGGTGGCACAGTGGTTGAGAGTCCGCCTGCCAATGCAGGGGCCATGGGTTCATGCCCCGGTCCAGGAAGATCCCACATGCCATGGAGCAGCTAGGCCTGTGAGCCATGGATGCTGAGCCTGTGCATCCAGAGCCTGTGGTCCACAATGGGAGAGGCCACAACAATGAGAGGCCCACGTACCACAAAAAAAAAAAAAAAAAAAAAAAAAAAAAAAAACACTGTGAGAGAACTGAAGAATGCCTTTGATGGACTTATTAGTAGACTGGATTGGCTGAAAAGAGAATTTGAGCTTGAGGATATAACAATAGAAACAAGTGAATACTGAAAAGCAAAGAATAAAAACTGTAAAAAATAACAGAACAATATATCCAGAGACTGTGAGATAACTACAAAAGGTGTAACATAGGTGTAATAAGAATAGCAGAAGAAGAATGAAAAGAAATAGGAGAAAGTTTTGAAACAATAATGACATATTTTACCGATATAAATGTCATACACAGATTCGGAAGCCTTAGAGAACACCAAGCAGGATAAATGCCACAAAGAGTTGATACAACAAGACATATCATTTTCAAACTATAGAAAATCAAAGATAAATAAAAAATCCTGAAAGAATCCAAAGGGGAAAAAGAATGCCTTATCTGTAAAGGAGCAAAAAAAGAATTATGTTCTACCTCTGATCAGAAACCATGCAACTAGAGAGTAAAGTGAAGTATTTAGAGTGTAGAGAGGGAAACAAAACAAAACAAAACAGAATTCTGTCCCTGTAAAAGCATTCTTCAAAAGTGAAAGAGAAATAATTTCTTAGACAAAAATGAAAGAATTTATTTCCAGTAGATCTGTTTTGCAAGAAATGTTTTTTAAAACTACTTTAGAGAGAAGGATAATGATTTATGTCAGAAACTTGAACCTACATAAAGAAAGGAAGAGCAAGAAAGAAAAAAGTGAAGGTAAAATAGAAATTTTATTTTTCTTATTCTTAATAGAAAAGATAACATTTTCTTCAAAATAATAGTAATAATGTATTTGATTATGTTTGCTTATGTAAATATCTTACATATAAAAATTCCAAAAAACTCTTGAGGCAAAATAGCTAGTGAGGTGTGAAGAAATTAATGAACAAATGTAAATTTAAGTAATAGATAGATGACTATTCCTGAGTACGAAATAATTCATATTAATAATAATTTTTTAATCTAAAAGATTCAGAAAAACCAACACAATATTGAAGAAGAAAAACAAAGTTGAAAGAGTAACATTAACCTACTTTAAGACATATTATAAAACTACAGTAATCAAGAGAGTGTGGTATTCATAAAATAATAGACAAATAGATCAACGGAACAGAAGAGAGCTTAGAAATAGAACAAAACAAATATAGTCAATAGGTCTTTGAAAAAAGAGCAAATGCAATTCAATGAAGCAACAAATTGTGATGGAACAACTGGACATCCACATGCAAAGAAATAAACCTAGACAGGGATCTAACACCTTTCACAAAAAATTAACTCAAAATGATAGCCTTAAATGTACAATACAAAAATATAACACTCTTAGAAGAAAACATTGGAGCAAATCTATGTGACTTTGGACTTGGTGATGTTTTTCTAGATATAACACAAAAAGCATTTTTAAAAAGGTTGATAATCTGGGTTCATAACTAAATAATATTTAAACATCTGTTTTGTGAAAGACAATGTTAAATGAATAAAAGGATAAGCCATAGACTGAGAGAAAATGTTTGCAAACCTCATAGATTGTACAACTCAAATAACCTGATTAAAAAATGGTTAAAGACCTGACTTTGCCAAAGAAGATAAGCAGTTGGCAAATAAGCATATGAAAAAAGGTCCACATTCTAAGTGAATAGGCAACTGCAAATTAAAGCAATGAGATACCAGTACATATTTATTGGAAAGACCAAAATCCAAAACACATCATCAAATACTGACAAGGAGGTAGAGCAACAGGAGCTCTTATTCACTGCTGATAGAAATGCAAAATAGTACAGCCATTTGGGAAGAGAGTTTGGCAATTTCTTACAAGACTAAAGCTACTCTTACAATCCAGTGATCCAACAATCACACTGCTTGTTATTTACCTAAAGGAGTTGAAGACTTACCTTCACATAAAACCTGCACATGGAAATTTAGAGACTTTTTATACATAACTGCCAAAACTTGGAAGCAACCAAGATGTCCTTCAGTAGGTGAATGGAAAAAAACTGCAGTACATTGAGACAATGGCATATTATTCAGCACTAAAAAGAAATGAGCTATCAAGCCATGAAGAGACGTGGATGAAACTTAAAGACATATGACTAAGTGAAAGAAGCTAATCTGAAAAGACTGTATACTGTACTATTCTAAATATATGATATTCTAGAATTTCAAAATATTCTGGAGGAGGCAAAAACATAGAGACAATAAAAATATCAATGGTTGGACCTTCAAGGTGGCAGAGGAGTAAGACGTGGAGATAACCTTCCTCCCACAAATACATCAAAAATACATCTACATGTGGAACAACTCCTACAGAACACCTACTGAACACTGACAGAAGACCTCAGACTTCCCAAAAGGCAAGAAATTCTCCATGTACCTGGGTAGGGCAAAAGAATAAAGGAAAAAGAGAGACAAAAGAATAGGAAGGGGACCTGCACCTCTGGGAGGGAGCTATGAAGGAAAAAATGTTTCCACACACTAGAAAACCCCTTCACTGGTGGAGATGGGGGGGTCGGCGGTGGTGGGGGGTGAGCTTCAGAGCCATGGAGGAGAGACCAGCAACACAGGTGCAGAGAGCAAAGTGGAGAGGTTCTCGCACAGAAGATTGGTGCTGATGAGCACTCACCAGCCTGAGAGGCTTGTCTGTTCACCCGCCAGGGCAGGTGGGGGCTGGGAGCTGAGGCTCGGCTTTGGAGGTCAGATCCCAAGGAGAAGACTGGGGTAGGTTGCATGAACACAGCCTGAAGTGGTGTAGCGCACCACAGCTAACCAGGAGGGATTCCAGGAAAAAGTCTGGAACTGCCTAAGAGGCAAGAGACCATTGTTTTGGGGTGCACAAGGAGAGTGGATTCAGAATTCTGCCTAAACGAGCTCCAGAGAAGGGCACTAGTGATGGCTATCACCGTGGACACCAGAGATGGGCATGAAATGCTAATGTTGCTGCTGCAGCCACCAAGAATCCTGTGTGCAAGCACAGGTCACTATCCACATCTTCCCTCCCACAAGCCTGTGCAGCCCGCCACTGCCAGGGTCCCATGATCTAGGGAAAACTTCCTTGGGAGAAACATGGCACACCTCAGGCTGCTGCAAAGTCACACTGGCCTCCGCCTCTACAGGTTCACCCCACATCCCATACCTCTCCCTCATCCAGGCCTGAGTGAGCCAAAGCCCCCGAATCAGCCAGTCCTTTAACCCCTTCCTATCTGGGTGTAGAAGAGATGACAGAGGGTGACCTACATGCAGAGGTGGGTCCAATTCCAAAGCTGAACCTCGGGAGCTGTGCGAACAAAGAAGAGAAAGGGAAATCTCTCTGTGCAGCTTCAGGAGTGGCAGATTAAATCTCCACAATCAACTTGATGTACCCTGCATCTCTGGGATTTCTGAAGAGACAAAAAAACATCATCCCAAACTTGAGTCAGTGGACTTTGGGAGCAATTGTAGACTTGGGGTTTGCTTACTGTGTCTAATTTGTTTCTAGTTTTATGTTTATCTTAATTTATTTGTATTTAGAGCTTATTATCATTGGTAGATTTGTTTATTAATTTGGTTGATCCTTCCTTAGTTTTTTTAATACATTTTATATATATATATATTTTTTTTTCTTTTTGTGAGTGTGTATATGTTTGCTTCTTTGTGGGATTTTGTATGTATAGGTTAGCTTTTACCATTTGTACTAGGGTTCTCTCTGTCTGTTTTTTTTTTAGCATAGATTTAGTGCTTGATATCATTGATGGATTTGTTTACTGGTTTGATTGCTCTTTTCTATTTTTTTAATACTTTTTAATTATTTTATTTTAATAATTTTTCTATTTTTTATTTTAATAACTTTATTTTATTTTTTTCTTTCTTCTTTTTATTTTTTTCTCACTTTTCTTCTCAACCGTCTGGCTGAAAGGGTCTTGGTGCTCCAGCCTGGTATCAGGCCTGAGCCTCTTAGGTGGGAGAACAAAGTTCAGGACATTGGTCCACCAGAGACCTCCTGGCCCCTCACTATATCAGTTGGTGAGAGCTCTCCCAGAGATCTCCATCTCAACGCTAATACACAGCTCCACTCAGTGACCAGCAAGCTCCAGTGCTGGACACCCATGTCAAACAACAAGCAAGACAGGAACACAACTACACCCATTAGCAGAGAGGCTGCCTAAAATCATATTAAATTCACAGACACCCCAATACACACCACAAGATGCGGTCCTGCCCAACAGAAAGATAAGTCCAGTCTCATCCAACAGAACAAAGGCACCCATCCCCTCCACCAGGAGCCCTACACAACCCACTGAACCAACCTTAGCCACTGGGGGCATAGACCAAAAACAATGGGAACTACAAATATACAGCCTGTGAAAAGGAGACCCCAAACACTGTAAGTTAAGCAAAATGAGAAGACAGAGAAATACACAGCAGAATAAGGAGCAAGGTAAAAACTCAGCAGACCAAACAAATGAAGAGGAAATAGGTGGTCTACTTGGAAAAGAATTCAGAGTTATGATAGTAAAGACGATCCAAAATCTTGAAAACAGAATGGAGAAAATACAGGAAACATTTAACAAGGACCTAGAAGAACTAAAGAGCAAACAAACAATGATGAACAACACAATAAATGAAATTAAAAATTATCTAGAAGGAATCAATAACAGAAAAACTAAGGCAGAAGAACAGATAAGTGACCTGGAAGATAAAATAGTGGAAATAACAACCACAAAGCAGAATAAATTTTTTTAAAAAAGAAGAAAAATAGTTGAGGACAGTCTCAGAGACTTCTGGGACATTTTAAATGCACCAACATTCATATTATAGGGGTCCAGGAAGAAGAAAAGAAAAAGAAAGGGACTGAGAAAATATTTTAAGAGATTATAGATGAAAACTTCCCTAATATTGGAAAGGAAATAGTCAATCAAGTCTAGGAGGCTCAAAGAGCTCCTAACAGGATAAATCCAAGGACAAACACGTCAGGACACATATTAATCAAACTATCAAAAATTAAATACAAATAATAAATATTAAAAGCAGCAAGGGTAAAGCAACAAATAATATACAAGGGAATCCCTGTAAGCTTATCAGCTGGTCTTTCAGCAGAAACTCTGCAAGCCAGAAGCAAGTGGCGGCACATATTTAAAGTGATGAAAGGGAAAAACCTACAACCAAGATTACTCTACCCAGCAAGGGTCTAATTAAGCTTCAAAGGAGAAAGTAAAACCTTTGCAGACAAGCAAAATCAAAGAGAATTCAGCGTTCCTTTATAACAAATGCTGAAGGAACTTCTCTAGGCAGGAAACACAAGAGAAAGAAAAGACCTACAATAACAAACCCAAAACAGTTAAGAAAATGGTAATAAGAACATATATATCAATAACAACCTTAAAAGTAAATGGATTAAATGCTCCAACCAAAAGACATAGACTGGCTGAATGGATACAAAAACAAGACCTGGATATATGCAGTCTACAAGAGACCCACTTCAAAACTAGGAACACATGCAGACTGAAAGTGGGGGGATTAAAAAAGATATTCCATGCAAATGGAAATAAAAAGAAAGCTGGAGTACCAATTCTCATATCAGACAAAATTGCCTTTAAAATAAAGACTGTTACAAGAGACAAGGAAGGACACTACATAATGATCAAGGATCAATCCAAGAGGATGTATAAAAATTGGAAATATTTATGCATCCAACATAGAAGCACCTCAATACATAAGGCAAATGTTAAAAGCCATAAAAGGGGAAATCTACAGTAACACCAACATATTAGGGGACTTTAACACCCCATTCTCACCAAAGGACAGATCATCCAAAATGAAAATAAATAAGAAAACACAAGCTTCAAATGATATATTAAACAAGATGGACTTAATTGATATTTACAGGACATTCCATTCAAAAATAGCAGGATACACTTTCTTCTGAAGTGCTCATAGAACATTCTCCAGGATAGATCATATTTTGTGTTCAAATCAAGCCTTGGTCAATGTAGGAAACTTGAAATCATCTCAAATATATTTTCCAACCACAATGCTATGAGACTAGATATCAATTACAGGAAAAAATCTGTAAGAAATACAAGCACATGAAGGCTACACAACAAAATAACTAAAAGATCACTGAAGAAATCAAAGAGGAAATCAAAAAATACCTAGAAACAAATGACAATGAAAGCATGATGACCCAAACCTATGGGATGCAGCAAAAGCAGTTTGAAGAGGGAAGTTTATAACAATAAAATCCTACCTCAAGAAACAAGAAATATCTCAAATAAACAACCTAACCTTACATCTAAAGAAATTAGAGAAAGAAGAAGAAGAAGAACAACAACAACAAAAAAAAAAACACGCCAAAGTTAGCAGAAGGAAAGGAATAAGAAAAATCAGATCAGAAATAAATGAAAAAGAAATGAAGGAAATGATAGCAAAGATCAATAAAACTAAGAACTGGTTCTTTGAGAAGATAAACAAAATTGATAACCCATTAGCCACACTCATCAAAAAACAAAAGGGAGAAGACTCAAATCAATAGAATTAGAAATGAAAAAGGAGAAGTAACAACTGACACTGCAGAAATGCAAAGGATCATGAGAGATTACTACAAGCAACTCTATGCCGATAACATGGACAACCTGGAAGAAATGGACAAATTCTTAGAAATGCACAACCTTCCGAGACTGAACCAGGAAGAAATAGAAAATATAAAAAGACCAATCAAAAGCACAGAAATTGAGACTGTAATTAAAAATCTTCCATCAAACAAAAGCCCAGGAAGAGTTGGCTTCACAGGAGAAATCTATCAAACATTTAGAGAAGAGCTAACACCTATACTTTTCAAACTCTTCCAAAATATAGCAGAGGGATGAACACTCCCAAACTCATTCTACAAGGCCGTCACAACTCTGACACAAAAACCAGACAAAGAGGTCAAAAAAAAGAAACCTACAGGCCAAAATCACTGATGAACATAGATGCAAAAATCCTCAACAAAATACTAGTAAACAGAATCCAACAGCACATTTAAAAGATCATACACCATGATCAATTAGGGTTTCTGCTAGGAATACAAGGATTCTTCAGTCTATGCAAATCAATCACTGTGGTAAACCATATTAACCAATTGAAGGATAAAACCTTAATAGATGCAGAGAAAGCTTTCAACAAAATTCAACACCAATTTATGAGAAAAAAACTTCGAGAAAGTAGGCATAGAGGGAACTTACCTCAAAATAATAAAGGCCATATATGACAATCCAACAGCCAACATTGTTCTCAATGGTGAAAAACTGAAATTATTTCCACTAATATCAGGAAAAAGACAAGGTTGCCCACTCTCACCACTGTTATTCAACATAGTTTTGGAAGTTTTCACCACAAGAATCAGAGAAGAAAAGAAATAAAAGGAATCCAAATTGGAAAAGAAGAAGTAAAACTGTCACTATTTGCAGATGACAGGATACTATACATAGAGAATCCTAAAGATGCTACCAGAAAACTACTAGAGCTAATCAATGAATCTGGTAAAGTAGCAGGATACAAAATTAATGTACAGAAATCTCTTGCATTCCTATACACTAACAATGAAAAATCTGACAGAGAAATTAAGGAAACACTCACATTTACCATTGCAACAAAATGAGAAAAATACCCAGAAATAAACCTACCTAAGGAGACAAAAGACATGCATGCAGAAAACTATAAGACACTGATGAAAAAAATTATAGTTGATACAAACAGATGGATAGATATACTATGTTCTTGAACTGGAAGAAAAAACCTTGTGAAAATGACTATACAACCCAAAGCAATCCATGGATTCAATGCAATCCCTATCAAACTACCACTGGCATTTTTCACAGAACTAGAAAAAAAATTGCAAAATTTGTATGGATACAGAAAAGACACCAAGTAATCAAAACAATCTTGATAAAGAAAAATGGAGCTGGAGAAATCAGACTGCCTGACTTCAGATTATACTACAAACTACAGTAAACAAGACAGTATGGTACTGGCACAAAAAGCAAAATATAGATCAGTGGAACTGGATAGAAAGCCTGGATGTAAACCCACACATATATGGTCACCTTATCTTTGATAAAGGAGGCAAGAATATACAATGGAGAAAAGACAGCTTCTTCAATAATTGGTGCTGGGAAAACTGGACAGCTACTTGTAAAAGAATGAAATTAGAACACTCCTTAACACCATACACAATAATAAACTCAAAATGGATTAAAGACTTAAATGTAAGTACAAACACTATAAAACTCTTAGAGGAAAACATAGGCCAAACAATTAATGACATAAATCACAACAAGATCCTTTTTGACCCACCTCCTAGAGAAAGGGAAATAAAAACACAAATAAACAAATGGGACCTAATGAAACTTAAAAGCTTTTGCACAGCAAAGGAAAGCATAAACAAGACAAAAAGGCAACCCTCAGGATGGGAGAAATTATTTGCAAATGAAGCAACTGACAAAGGATTAATCTCCAAAATTTATAAGCAGCTCATGCAGCTCAATATCAAAAAATGAAACAACCCCATCCAAAATGGCCAGAAGACCTAAACAGACATTTCTCCAAAGAAGATATACAGATTGCCAATAAATGCATGAACGAATGCTCAACATCACTAATTATTAGAGAAATGCAAATCAAAACTGCAATGAGGTATCATCTCACACTGGTCAGAATGGCCATTATCAAAAAAAAGTCTACAAACAATAAATGCTGGAGAGGGTGTGGAGAGAAGGGAACCCTCTTTCACTGTTGGTGGGAATGTAAATTGGTACAGCCACTATGGAGAACAGTATGGAGGTTCCTTAAAAAACTAAAAATAGACCTACCATATGACACAGCAATCCCACTACTGGGCATATACCGTGAGAAAACCATAATTCATAAACAGTCATGTACCACAATGTTCATTGCAGCTCTATTTACAATAGCCAGGACATGGAAGCAACCTAAGTGTTCATCAACAGATGAATGGATAAAGAAGATATGGCACATATATACAATGGAATATTACTTAGCCATAAAAAGGAATGAAATTCAGTTTTTTTTTTTATAGTGAGTAGGATGGACCTAACATGGAGAGTGAATGTCATACAGAGTGAATGAAATAAGTCAGAAAGAGAAAAAAAAATACCATATGCTAACACAAATATATGAAATCTTAAAAAAAAATGCTTCTGAAGAACCTAGGATCAAGACAGGGGCAGATGTAGAGAATGGAATTGAGGTCATGGGGAGGGTGAAGGGTAAGCTGGGATGAAGTGAGAGAGTAGCATGGACATATGCACAGTACCAAATGTAAAATAGGTAGCTAGTGGGAAGCAGCCACATAGTGCAGGGAGATCAGCTCAGGGCTTTGTGACTACATAGAGTGGTGGGATATGTAAGGTGGGAGGGAGACACGAGAGGGAGGAGATATGAGGATATATGTATATGTATAGATGATTCACTTTGTTATAAAGCAGAAACTAACACATCATTGTAAAGCAATTATACTCCAATAAAGATGTTAAAAAAAAAGAGACCAGTGGTTGCCATGGTTATGGGGAGGGAGAGGTGAACAGGAAGAGCACAGATAATTTATAGGGAATTAAAAGTATTCTGTGGTATACTGTAATTGTGGATACATGTCATTATACATTTGCAAAAACCCATAGAATATACAACACCAAGAGTGAACACTAATGTAAACAACAGACTTTAGGTAATAATGACGTGTCCATGTAGGGTCATAGACTGTAACAAATTACTACTATGGTGCAGAATGTTGATATTGGGGGAAGCCATGTCTGGAGTGGGGTAGTGAGTGTGTGAGAACTCTTTGTACTTTCTGTTCAATTTTACTGTGATCATAAAACTGCTCTATAAGAAAGTTTGTTAAAAATACAAACAACTATGACAACAAATAAACATGGCAACAATTTTGAAGACTTAGGCAATCAAGTAACAGAGGAAAGTGATTCTTTAGAGGTGAGTGATTCTTTAGCAGTGGAAACAAACTAGATGAGTTCTGATTTATAGATTATCCGAGTTTACTGCACTGAGAGCATTTCCGAACCATTGAGAGGGGGAGCCCAAGTGGAGCCTGAAGGACTCTCTGAGTTGAGTAATGTTGCCAAGAGATGAGAAGATGTGGGAGGAGAGAATTTGTAGGACATACATAGAGGAGAGAGAGCTTCACAGAAGATCTCCCTTGATTATTCAGCAGAGCACTGATTATCACAGGCATGAAAGAACATGACTCAAAGCTAGGAAAATAATCTCCTAAAAGAAGAAACAGTGCCAACCTTTTGTACAGGACTGGGAATAGTGCTGGTTCCCACCAGAGAGGCAGAAACACCTTATGATTCACAGGTCACTAGGTAGAGTCTCACCTCAGTCAATAGGGAACAATTGGCAACAGACTGGGAATATCTCTATTTCTTAGTAACAAATTTTAAAAGCAAGATCTGAAGGATCAAAAAGTTTTCAAGTGACTTATCTATATTCCAGAAAAGAGCTTAAGAATATTTTACAGGAGTTGACAACTACCCAGCCCCAGATAAAATTCACAATATTTGATGCCTGTGTATTGTATTGGATATTTCAGCATGGTCCAAGTATTCTCTGTGACCAACAATGAGGACTAATAATAAGGACCCTGTAGCAAATGGAGACTCCTCAACAGTGAGACACAAGAACTAGATATGACATACAGAAGGAGATCCAAAAAGAACCAACAGAGAAGCCATTAGCTCATCAGTATTTTAGTGAGAAAGATCTGGCCACTGATATCGGATTCAAACCTTCTATTCTTCCCTGTATATTGAAAATAAATATGTATAATGAAATAAATAGAGCTTTTATTTTAGTGAGCAGGATGTAGTTATTCTCAACAAAACTTTTTGATGTTTTCATATTTACTCAAGAGAAATAATTTCTCTTTTGCATTAGTGTAGTATTCAGAGAGTATTTTTTCTTCTAAATCCTGCTGTGTATCAGGCCCACAGAAAAGTCAGGAAATAATGTAGTGAATAAGAAAACAAGGAGGAGCTTCAAGATGGTGGAAGAGTAAGACACAGAGATTACCTTCCTTCCCACAAATACGTCAGAAATACATCTACATGTGGAACAACTACAGCACACCTACTGAATGCTGGCAGAAGACTTCAGACCTCCCCAAAAGGCAAGAAACTCTGCATGTACCTGGGTAGGGAAAAAAAAAAAAACAGAGAAAAAAGAATAGGTATGGGACCTGCACCAGTGGGAGGGAGCTGTGAAGGAGGAAAGGTTTCCCCACACTAGGAAGGCCCTAAGCCAGCAGATGCTGTGGGTCGTGGAGGGGGGAAGCTTCAGAACCATGGAAGAGAGTGCAGAAACAGGGGTGCGGAGGGCAAAGCAGAGAGATTCCCGCACAGAGGATGGGTGCCAACCTGCACTCACCAGCCTGAGAGGCTTGTCTGCTCACCAACCCGATGCTGTGGGAGGGGGCTGGGAGCTCAAGCTCAGGCTTCAAGAGGTCAGATCCCAGGGAGAGGACTGTGGTTGGCTGCATGAACACAGTCTGAAGGGGGCTAGTGCACCACAGCTAGCTGAGAGGGAGGCCGGGAAAATGTCTGGAGCTGCTGAAGAGACAAGAGACTTTTTCTTGCCTCTTTGTTTCCTGGTGCACAAGGAGAGGGGATTAAGAGCACTGCTTAAAGGAGCTCCAGAGACTGGCATGAGCCACAGCTATCAGCATGGACCTCAGAAATGAGCATGAGATGCTAAGGCTGTTGCTGCAGCCATCAAGAAGCCTGAGTGCAAGCACAGGTCACTTGCCACACTTCCCCTCCCGGGAGCCTGTGCAGCCCGCCACTGCCACGTCCAGAGATTCAGGGACAACTTCCCCAGGAGAATGCACAGGGCGCCTCAGGCTGGTGCAAAGTCATACCAGCCTCTGCCGCCGCAGGCTCACCCTGCAACCATACCCCTCCCTCCCCCCAGCATGAGTGAGCCACAGCTTCCGAATCAGCTTCTCCTTTAAACCTGACCTGTCTGAGCGAAGAACAGACGCCCTCAGGCAACCTACATGCAGAGGCACATCCAAATCCAAAGCTGAACCCCTGAAGCTGTGTGAACAGAGAAAGGGAAATTTCTCCCAGAAGCCTCAGGAGCAGAGGATTAAATATCCACAATCAACTTGATGTACCCTGCGTCGGTGGAATACCTGAATAGACAACAAATCATCCCAATATAAGGACATGGACTTTGGGGGCAATGATATATATATATATATATTTTTTTCCCCTTCTTCTTTATTTGTGAGTGTGTATGTGTATGCTTCTGTGTGCGATATTGTCTGTATAGCTTTGCTTTTACCATTTGTCCTAGGGTTCTGTCTGTCCTCTTTTTTTTTATTACTTAAAAACATTTTTTTCTTAATAATTATTTTTAATGACTTTATTTTACTTTACTATCTTATTATATCTTCTTCTTTCTTTCTTTCTTTTCTTTCTCCCTTTTATTCTGAGCCATTTGGAGGACAGGCTCTTGGTGCTCCAGGCAGGTGTCAGGGATATGCCACTGAGGTGGGAGAGCCAAGTTCAGGACACTGGTCCACAAGAGACCACCCAGCAACATGTAATATCAAATGGCAAAAATCTCCCAGATATCTCTATCTTAACACTAAGACACAGCTCCACTCAATGACCCACAAATTAGAGTGCTGGACATCCTACTCCAAACAACTAGCAAGACAGGAACACAACACCATCCATTAGCACAAAGGCTGCCTAAAATCATAATAAAGCCACAGACAACCCAAAACACACCACTAGATGTGGACTTGGACACCAGAAACACAAGATCCAGCCTCATCTACAAGTACACAGACACTAGTCCCCTCCACCAGGAGGCCTACACAACCCACTGAACCAACCTTCGCCACTGGGGACAAACACCAAAAACAACGGGAATTGTGAACATGCAGTCCTGCGAAAAGGAGACCCCAAACACAGTAAATTAAGCAAAATGAGAAGACATAGGAACGCACAGCAGATGAAGGAGCAATGCAAAAACCCACCAGAACTAACAAATGAAGAGGAAATAGGCAGTCTACCTGAAAAAGAATTCAGAATAATGATAGTAAAGATGATCCAAAATCTTGGAAACAGAATGCAGAAAATAAAAGAAACGTTTAACAAGGACCTAGAAGAACTATAAAGAGCAAACAGTGATGAACAACACAACAAAAAAAAAGAATGAAAAGAATAGAGGACAGTCTCACAGATGTCTGGGACAACATTAAATGCAAAAACGATTGAATTATAGGGATTCCAGAAAAAGAAGAGAAAAAGAAAGAGACTGAGAAAAGATTTGAAGAGATTATAGTTGAAAACTTTCCCAATATGGGAACGGAAATAGTTAGTCAAGTCCAGGAAACACAGTAAGTCCCATAAAGGATATATCCAAGGACAAACCCGCCAAGACACATATTAATCAAACTATCAAAAATTAAATACAAAGAACCAATATTAAAAGCAGCAAGGGAAAAACAACAAATAACACATAAGGGAATCCCCATAAGGTTAACAGCTGATCTTTCAGCAGAAACTCTGCAAGCCAGAAGGGAATGGTGGGACATATTTAAAGTGATGAAGGAGAAACACCTACGACCAAGATTACTCTACCAAGCAAAGATCTCATTCAGATTTGACGGAGAAATTAAAAGCCTTTCAGAAAAGAAAAAGCTAGGAGAATTCAGCACCACCAAACCAGCTTTACAACAAATGCTAAAGGAAATTCTCTAGGCAGGAAACACAAAAGAAGGAAAAGAACTACAATAATAAACCCAAAACAATTAAGAAAATAGTAATAGGAATATATGTATTGATAATTATCTTAACTGTTAAAAGATTAAATGTTCCAACTAAAAGACATAGACTAGCTGAATGGATACAAAAACAAAACCAGTGTATGTGCTGTCTACAAGAGACCCACTTCAGACCTAGGGACAAATACAGACTGAAAGGAAGGGGATGGAAAAAAAAATCTTCTATGCAAATAGAAATCAAAAGAAAGCTGGAGTACCAATTCTCATATCAGACAAAATAGACTTTAAAACAAAGATGATTAGAAGAGACAAAGAAGGACACTACATAATGATCAAGGGATCAATCCAGGAAGAAGATAAAACAATTGTAAAAGTTTATGCATCCAACATAGGAGCACCTCAATACATAAGGCAAATGCTAACAGCCATAAAAGGGGAAATCGACAGTAACACAATCATAGTAGGGGACTTTAACACCCCAGCTTCACACCTGGACAGATCATCCAATATGAAAGTAAATAAGGAAACACAGGCTTTAAATGATACATTAAACAACACAGACTTAATTGATATTTATAGGATATTCCATCAAAAAATAACAGAATACACATTCTTCTCAAGTGCTCATGGAATATTCTCCAAGACAGATCATATTTTGGGTCACAAATCAAGCCTTGGTAAATTTAAGAAAATTGAAATCATA
The DNA here is from genome assembly GCF_025265405.1 of Mesoplodon densirostris. NCBI lineage: Eukaryota > Metazoa > Chordata > Mammalia > Artiodactyla > Ziphiidae > Mesoplodon > Mesoplodon densirostris. The sequence goes on from NC_082667.1 coordinate 91,722,408, forward strand.
TCAAGTATCTTTTGCAACCACAATGCTATGAGACTAGATATCAATTACAGGAAAAAATGTGTAAGAAATATAAACACATGGAGGCTAAACAACACGCTACTTAATAACTGAGAGATCACTGAAGAAATCAAAGAGAAAATAAAAAAATACATAAAAGCAAATGATGATGAAAACACAATGACCCAAAACATATGGGTTGCAGCAAAAGCAGTTCTAAGAGGGATGATTATAGCATTACAAGGAGGGAGATGCATGAGGGAAGGGATGTGGGAACAGATGTATATGTATGACTGATTCACTTTGTTATAAAGCAGAAACTAATTTAAAAAAATTTGAAAAAATAAAAAATCAAAAAAAAAAACAAAAAAAAAATCCCACCTTAAGAAACAAGAAACATCTCAAATAAGCAACATAACCTTACAGCTAAAACAATTAGAGAAAGAAAAAAAAAGAAAAAAGAAAGAAAGAAAGAAAAAAACCCTAGTTAGCAGAAGGAAAGATCATAAGCATCAGATCAGAAATAAATGCAAAAAAAAAAAAAAAAATTGAAGGAAATGATAGCAAAGACCAATAAAAGTAAAAGCTGGTTCTTTGAGAAGATAAACAAAATTGAAAAACCATTAGCCAAACTTATCAAGAAAAAAAGGGAGAAGACTCATCTCAGTAGAATTAGAAATGAAAAAGGAGAAGTAACAAATGACACTGCAGAAATACAAAAGATCATGAGAAATTACTACAAGCAACTCTATGCCAATAAAATGGAAAACCTGGAAGAAATGGACAAATTCTTAGAAATGCACAACTTTCCAAGACTAAACCAGGAAGAAATAGAAAAGATGAACAGATCAATCATAAGCATTGAAACTGAAACTGTGATTAAAAATCTGCCAAACAACAAAAGCCCAAGACCAGATGGATTCACAGGCGAATTCTATCAAACATTTAGAGAAGAGTTAACACATATCCTTCTCAAATTCTTCCAAAATATAGCAGAGGGAGGAACACTCCCAAACTCATTCTACGAGGGCACAATCACCATGATACCAAAACCAGACAAAGATGTCACAAATAAAGAAAATTACAGGGCAATATCACTGATGTACATAGATACAAAAATCCCCAACAAAAGA